>NC_138155.1:6660000-6972500 GCF_964199315.1 Orbicella franksi
GTTTCATCGGGGTTTCAAACCACAAGCACCTGACCAAATTGGCGTATCCTGATTGGCTTGTAAATGCATGAATTATTAATCAGTTTGAGAAGTTGAAGTACAAACTCCCCACTGGATTCCCTGCTACAAAATACGTGACGTCTTCTCCTTAAAACTAAAGTGTTTCAACGGACGATTCGCAGTATTTTCCTTATTTGGTAATGCCATAATTACTTCGAGATATTTTCGAATAGGTGTGTCGGCAGCTGTTAATTGTTTTTCTTATTTACCAAAATTTGTCTTATCGTACAACATATTTATCTTATTTCTAACTTGAGTTTCATCTAAAGCATCGTTAACAGATACATTGATGTCCTCGGTAACAGCAGACATACCTGCACGGTCCTCCTAACTTAAAAGAAAGGTTTTGTTCCCCACTGTTTCAAATCGTATATTTTGCCTCCACTACACATCCGGACACACTAGACAGTGATTAAATTGGGTGCGTTGGCCAGCCAAGCCATCGTCCCGTTTATTCCATCTCAGCATATAATACAAGCTATGAATAAAAAGACAATTGCTAAGTGCACCAAAGCCGGACACGAAAACCCTAAAACCAGCAAGTGGAGAAAATTGGGAACGTGTGCCCCCGACCAAGGCAGTGGTGCAACCCTCGGGGTTTTAGGGTATCCTTGGTTAACATCAGTACTGTAAAATAATAAACCTAAGGCTTTATACAGCGATATAATAGCAATAAGAGAACTAAATAAAGGTACAACAGTGGATTACAACTGATGATATTATTAAAAGAAAACCAAACTTAACCTAAACACGGCAAAGGCTGGCCATAGAATGTCTCACCTCGCCAACTGTCACCGATTACAAACTCAAATCCCATTATACACTGCGCACCTCAAACCCGTACCCAGCCCTCTGGTCCGTGCCGGCAAAATAGTAATTTATGCTAATTTAATATCATCACAAATTACATATTTTGCCTCCACTACACATCCGGACACACTAGACAGTGATTAAATTGGGTGCGTTGGCCAGCCAAGCCAACACAGAGGTGAAAAGAAAGGGCTCGAGCTAGAGAGACAATGATTTTGACACTTCTAATCTACTTGCTAGAGAGTCTTTGACGTAAATGTTCTTGGCAGAGGTTGAAGCCCAACGGCCGTGACGTTGAAGATTCCTCTCAGGGACACCGGAGTTCGCAGCCAAAGTCGCCCCACCTGATCTGGCAGAGTGGGTACTAAATTTAGAAATATCTGGAACAATATCGCGGAAAGACTTCTTAAACGACTCTCTATAAGTCGAATAACATATAGGCTTATTGACTGACACAAGACGCTTGCGATTGCTAGACGATGATATAGGCCTGAAAAGGTACTCCTCAGAATCAAAAGAAAGGTTACAACTTAACATATATAGCTTAAGAAGGGCCACAGGACAAATACTAGAACCAGCTGACTCAGCAATAACCACGGACTGACCCTCCCTTAATTGGTCGGCTTTACTTTTTTCGATAAAAATAGAAAGAAAACCATCATTAAACTTAACATCTTTGCTTCGAATAAGTGACAACTCGGAAAAACGAAAAAAGCCGGAAAAAGCTAAAACAAACATAACTAAGTTACGCAACTGTAAGAGGTCATGCAAGTCAGTTTTTTCAGCTAATTTCCTGAGATGCTCCTCCTCAAGAGGTTCTTTTCTGTGGTTAGCCGGTGAGGACGCAGAACGAACGGCACCTTCTTTCACAGACACAACAGTGGGATGACTAGTAGGGGAACTCACGACCGCCAGATCGTGCAGCCACTTGAAAGCATAGAAGGCGGAATTGCTAGAAGAAACTGATCTGCTTGACTCCAGTAGATACTGTAGAAACAAGGCACAATGGAAGGGCTCTACCGGGAAGGGACTGGTACCCAGAACGGTAGTAGCAAATGATCTCCATCTGTTGAAAACCCTTGTATAACAAAGACAAGTCCCGGAAGCCCTGGATGCAAGAGCTGTAAACTTCATATTCTCCGTCAACAAAGCAACCTCTCTTGTATCACATGTAGGGGAAGTCCAGAACTCTGTATCAAAAATATCTAGAGAAAAAACAAAAACCAAGTGATAATAAAGGAATACAAAGGACAAGGGGAAGCTCCCCAGGGATAAAGACAAATGGGGCCTAAACAACACAATGAGAGAATAAACAACAAATAAATACAGACAAGGAGCCTCAGAGAAAAAAACAATGTTATATTTAAGTACGCTTATACAACGCAGAAACAAAACTGCAATAAACACAATCTATTCACCCCTCAAGGGCACTGTATAGAAATCTTCAACGTTAACAGTCTCAAATCAAAGGCCCCTCAAGGGCACTGTATACAAATATCACAGACCCCTCAAGGGTACGTCTCAAAGGGCCGCCTGCTTCAAGCAAGGCGCCTCAAAGCCAGAAAACAATGCGCTAACACTGTGGAACGCGAAATGCATTGCAAACTAACGCAGGACCTTGCCTGGGTGCAATACTAAAATTAATGCGCAAAGCTACCATTGAGAAATTTAGCGGACCGGATCCGAAAATGGAATTTTTGGCTTTGCCTCTGATGAACAGATGGGGAAGATCAGGGAGGACCACCCAATCATGAACGAAACTGCTCCAGTGCACACCGTCGAAACAAAGGATGGGCCAAAAATGCGCTGATCTCCAAAGGGGAACGATGAGAGTACCGGATGCATTGCAGAGTTTCAAATGACTGACGACTTTGCATGTCAAACAGACAGGAGGACAAAGCCAGTTGTTGTCGTTGGACCAATCTTGGACGAAAGCGTTGACGCCAGACGAGCCGGGCTGATAACACCTAGAACTGAAAACCTGAAGCTTTGCATTGTAATGGCAGGCGAATCTATCACAAGTGTGCCGACCCTAGAGCTCGTCGAGAGCATAAAAAACAGAATCGTTGATTGCATAATCATCGTAATCAACTAACTTGCTAATATCGTCGGCACAAGTGTTGAGGTCCCTGGGAATCCATTGCATGTCAATGCTAATACCGCCGATGAGACATTGTCGGTGAACATCAAGAGCCAACTGTTGCAAAGCTGGAACTTTGGATCCGATGTTAACGATGCGAACAACATTCTGGTTGTCTGTATACCAGACAACAGTCTGCGCACCAAGAGAATCCTTGAACGCCTTCAAGGACAATGAAACAGCAAGAAGTTCGCGAAAAGTCGAACTTTGTGCATTCTCGTAATCGGACCAATTTTGGTGAAAAATTTTGTCCTCGAATTGTATGTAACTCCCGCAGGCTGAATTGGACTCATCAGAGTAAACGATTTTGGAAGGCTTGCGCTTAATAGGCCACAAAGAAAGGCCGTTGATATCAGCGAGATTGTTTTTCCAAAAATTCAATTCGTGTAAACATTCAGGTGTCAAAGAAACAAGTGAATTCCAATCAGCAGTGGAGTTAATAACCAGAAAGGTGTTCCTGGTCATAAGTCTAGTGACGTTCCCGACGCAGTTCCCGAGCGAGATAATTTTTCCACACACGCTTGCAAGCTTGCGAACCTGGTGCAAGGAGCGCTCCGAACATAACAGAGATGATGAATCGTTAATAAGAGAATCAATTCTCTTGTCCGTGGCTTTGATAACGCACTGGGAAGTGTTAATAACAGTCCCAAGCCAGGTAATCACTTGAGTAGGATCCCAAACGGATTTCTCTTCGTTAGGTAGGAAGCCAGACTTTAATAGGTCGGAATGAACAGCCAAACTAGAGATCTTCGCTTTGATACAGTCAGCGGCCGCCCCTAAACCATCGTCTAGGAAGACAACTATAGACTTTCCCTCGAATCTCCATTTCTTGACTAACGGCTTGAGAAGCTTTGTAAATAAATAAGGAGCAGAACTAAGGCCAAATGGCAAAACTGAAAACTGAAAATATCTAGTATGACCGGACGAAAAGGTCCAAGAAAACGACAGATATTGCCTATGATCTGGAAAGATATCCACGTGATGGTAACCCGATTTTAAGTCAAAGGAGAACATGAAATCTCCGGGATTTAGAACTTCTCTGGCAACGGACAGGTCGTCGCATCGAAACTTAAACTTGAAAAGATATAGATTGACATGACGAAGATCCAAGATCAAGCGCTTTTTCCCTGACTTCTGAATAGACACAGATAATGGATTAATTATAGTAGGAGGTGTAAAAACTTCGGTGATACAATCCAAACTAATAAGCTCGTTAATAGCATTCTCAACAAAATCAGATTCCTGAATCGCTGAATTATTGTTCCGGGCAACAAAAGGTGCTAGTATTTGAAGAAGTGGCAACTTATATCCAAACTCAATAGTGTCAATTACGAAACGAGGTGCGTCAATATCTTTCCAAAACTGAAGCGATTTACGCAATCTTCCTTTAACCGAAACAGGTGCATCATCACATGCAATTTCACAGTTCAGCGATGGATCCTCTAGAAGAGATAGCTCACAAAACGGCAATGGCAAAGCCTCAGACTCATGGTCTAGAAAATAAATAATACACGACGGGAAAAAACATAGTTTAATAAATGCAAATTAACTCTGAAAGCGCTAAGCACGATTCGTATGAAAGATCCAGCGAAAAATAAGACAAACGGAAAACAACACAAAAGAAAACTAGAACCAACTACACCTTGATCCTGGGTATTGCTGTCTAGTCACTTTGCCTGTTGGTTGGCAGGATTGGAAGAGGAAAGAACATTCGGGCAGGAAGCTCGCCAATGTCCAGGTTTTCCACAGGAAAAGCAAAGTCCGGCAGATCTGCCAACGGAAAGCTGTTGATTGACCCGAGTAAAGGAATTAGGAATTTGGCCGACGGTGAGCTGCGAATTTCTTGAGACAGGTATTCCAGATCGGCGCTGTAATCCCAGACCACGTGGAGCGAAGCGTTTCGAGGCTCTAGCCGCTCTCGCCTCAGCTCTATAGATTTTCTTCTCGTCTTCTTCGTCATCCGCCAAGTCGTGATGTTTATATTCCAAAACGGTTTTCCAACCGTACGGCGACTTATCAGCCAACAAACTTAATTTTTGCCGATCTTTAAGCAAAGACATACCCCGATCCAACGCTTCCTTGGTCCTCAGAAGGTCCTTACGCTCAAGAGCGACGCTAGCGTCTTCGACAGCTTCCATGACTGATTTGTTGGCTTTAAATTGCTCCTCGTTACTCTTCTTCTTGAACGAAGGTGGAGCATCCCGCTTTAGCCTCTTGATCTCAGACATCTGCTCCGCGGCATTCGAATCATTAGATCTCTTTAGATCAGAAATTGAAGTGGAAACTAAGTCCTTAATCTGGCCAAGCAGATCGCGATTGTTCTGGGCAATGATCTCTTTAACTTTAGCTTCATCCATTGTAAAAACCAAACTTAACCTCAACACGGCAAAGGCTGGCCATAGAATGTCTTCACCTCGCCAACTGTCACCGATTACAAACTCAAATCCCACTATACACTGCGCACCTCAAACCCGTACCCAGCCCTCTGGTCCGTGCCGGCAAAATAGTAATTTATGCTAATTTAAGATCATCACAAATTACATATTTTGAGGGCGATTTTTGTTTACAACATTGGCGACAAACCAGAAATTTTGATGTTCGAACTGTATCAGCTTAGCTCTAGGAGTATGAAAAATGATCTGAGCACTATTTTTTACCTGCCTTCTCCTAGTTTTTCATTTTGATCAAAAAAATTTAATGAGTAAATATTACCACCGAAATCCCTTTCCTACCCTAGAAAAACGACCCTGATAATGCGCTATTTGCAGAGTCTACCTCAGGGGAAGTTTCGTTGAGGTAAACTAAAACTGCAGCCAAAGTGTTCAATTTCGAACAAAAGACGACAAGAACCGCCAAGTATAGTGGACTAAGCATGACTGTCCGCAAGAACAAATAAATTATAAAAGGAAGTCTTCCAGAATGTACACAAGGATAATGTTGCTTACACGTACTGTTTATTTATCTCATCTTTCATTTCATCAGTAATTTTGAACAGAAAATGTGATTTCCTTGGTAACCAAAGGCAAATGTTTCCTTTTGATCAAGTTTAACAGCTGATGATCAGTAGTTTTTCAGCACAGTTTGAGAAATGATACTAGTCATGCGCTATTTGCAAAGTCTACTGAGGGCGGAAGTTTTGTTCACTTTTCAAACAAAGCTGTAAACTAAAACTACACCTTAAGTGTTTATTTCGAACAAAAGATGACAAGTACTGCCAAGTATGGTTCACTGGCATAACTGTCCACAAAAACAAATAACTTAAAGGAAGTCTCCCAGAATGTACACACGGATAATGTTGCCTGTACATACCGTCTGATTATCTCAACTTCCATGTCATCGGTAGTTTTGAACAGAAAATTTGATTTCCTTGGTAACCAAAGATACCAAAAATACCAAAGACAAGAAATTAACAAACTACAAATACCATCATGTGCGAACGATAACAACAGTAAATTATTTGCCTCCTGTTAAAGTAGCATGATGTTCTCTGGGAGACAAAGTTGTAAGTCTGGAAACCGAAAAAAACAAAACAAAAAAACAAAACAAAACAAAACAAAAACCAAAACCAAAACCAAAACCAAAACCAAAACCAAAACCAAAACCAAAACCAAAACCAAAACCAAAACCAAAACCAAAACCAAAACCAAAACCAAAACCAAAACCAAAACCAAAACCAAAACCAAAACCAAAACCAAAACCAAAACCAAAACCAAAACCAAAACCAAAACCAAAACCAAAACCAAAACCAAAACCAAAACCAAAACCAAAACCAAAACCAAAACCAAAACCAAAACCAAAACCAAAACCAAAACCAAAACCAAAACCAAAACCAAAACCAAAACCAAAACCAAAACCAAAACCAAAACCAAAACCAAAACCAAAACCAAAACAAAAACAAAAACAAAAACAACAAACACAACAAAACAAATTGTGCTCTGATTTTTAGAGAAACATTTATAGAAGCGGTGTCTTCCATGTGCGCAAATACTCAAAGTAATTCGATCTTCACGATGCCTTAATCGGTGATTACAAAAAGCAGAAATTGATAATACAAAAAGTTAAATAAAAATTAGAGTCTTTTTTCAACGAAAGCAAGATACTTAAAGCGAGCTTACCGAATTATTTAATGATAATTATACAAATTAGGCAAAAGGCATAATTACTGATGGAATAATGGGATATCCTACGTTAGAGGCTACAATCAACATTCAATTCTCCAGAAAACTACCTCTTGCATTAATTAAAGTTACGTTACAGTCACAAACTTTAGTAGCACCTATGACCACGAAAAGGGCGATATAAATTTAAGGGCGTAAATGGTTAATTTTTATCATACACCTTAGCAAAACCAGATAGCAATAAGATCATAATTATCTTTTCATGTCATGTCTTGTCTTGTCTTGTCTTGTCTCTTGTCTTGTCTTGTCTTGTCCTGTCTTGTCTTGTTTTCTCGTCTTGTCTCTAGTCTTGTCTTGTCTTGACTTGTCCTGTCTTGTCTTGTCTTGTCTTGTCTTGTCTTGTCATGTCTTGTCTTGCTTTCTCTTCTCTTCTCTTCTCTTCTCTTCTCTTCTCTTCTCTTCTCTTCTCTTCTCTTCTCTTCCCTCCTTTCATTTCTGTTTCTTGTCAATATTGTTCCCTTTCGTTTGGAAATTGAAACCAGTTTTTATTATCAATTTAGGAGACAAACATTTCGGAACGTTTCCTTGGCAACATTTTGTGAAAGGCTGCCTTTCCTAGCTGAACATCAAATATGACTACAACATGTCGGAGAAAAACTTAGCCGCGAGCGTTACAAAAAGCGCGCCCTTTCTACACTGAATAATTCTCTATAGGTCTATATCTTAGAACGCAAGTGTACAAAATGTTAAAAACCAGCTGCCATTACCAAAAATATTTCAAAGTTATGCACAATACTTGTACTCTTCACAGCACGGGAATTGCTTTTCATCATTTTGTTGTGGTCGAGATCGGTAAATGACTTGTGAATATTCACTCTCTAGGCTGTAAGACGCGATTACTAATCCAAGATAATCAGAACTGTAGGAAGGGCGCGCTTTCAAGTTGAATTAATTTCGGGAGCATTCTGTATATATCATATTCCACATAACTATGCCATTACGCAAGTCGTGCCAAATGCCATTTCACAAACTCCCTCCGCCCTATACCATCACTAGTTGTAACGGTACTTGTATACAATTTTTATTTATTGGCAAAACTTGTGAGCCCTTCCCATGCTAAACAAGAAATAAATGTAACGTGGCGTGCATTTTAACGTAAGAAAAAAGAAGGCGCCCATGGCGCCCTACCTATAAGATATTCCGTGCCACTGCTTCTGTTTTAGTTAGTCTAAAGACTTCAGCTTCGAAGGACAGATGTAAGACGAAGAGTTATATTATCAACATTCAACTGTGAATTTTACTGCATGTTTTGGATGCAAAATAGAAATTTATTAAACTAACGATCCAAGAAATTGAAAGTCTCCGAGAATGTACACAAGGATAATGTGGCTAACGTTGTATCGCTAAATTATACTGAAAAACCATTCTTCTAGGTCTTGAAATTATTACATTGCAAAGACAACAAACGGGGAGGTGCGGTGGCCTCATGGTTAGTGCGCTCGTCTCCGGATCGAGCGGTCCGGGTTCGAGCCCTGGCCGGGGACATTGTGTTGTGTTCTTGGGCAAGACACTTTACTCTCACAGTGCCTCTCTCCACCCATGTGTATAAATAGGTACCGGCGAACTTAATGCTGGGGGTAACCCTGCGATGGACTAGCATCCCATCCAGGGGGGAGTAGAAATACTCCTAGTCGCTTCATGCTACAGAAACCGGGATAAGCTCCGGCCTGATGGGCCACTTGGCTTGCATGCAGACTTTACTTTTTTAAAGACAACAAACAAATATCAGCAAACAATTTATCCAAGTTGAAGTACTAACTCCCCACTGGATTCCCTACTACAAAATACTTGACGTCTTCTGTTTAAAATCAAGGTGTTTAAACGGACGTTTCGCAGTATTTTCCTTATTTGGTAATGCCATAATTACTTCGAGATATTTTCAAATAGGTTTGTCGGCAGCTGTCAATTGTTTTTCTTATTTACCAAAATATGTCTTATCTTACGACATATTTATCTTATTTCTAACTTGAGCTTCATCTAAAGCATCGTTAACAGATACATCGATGTCCTTGGTAACAGCAGACATACCTGCACGGTCCTCTTCACTTAAAAGAAAGGTTTTGTTCCCCACTGTTTCAAATCATATATTTTAAGGGCGGTTTTTGCTTACAACATTGGCGACAAACCAGAAATTTTGATGTTCGAATTGTATCAGCTTAACTCTAAGAGTATGAAAAATAATCTGAGAACCATTTTTTACCTGCCTTTTCTTAATTTTTCATTTTGATCAAAAAAATTTAATGAGTAAATATTACCACCGAAAACCCTTTCCTACCCTAGAAAAACGTCCTTGATCATCCGCTCTTTCCTTCGAAGGACAGATCTAAGACGAAGAGTTATATTATCAACATTCAACGGTGAATTTTATTGCATGTTTTGGATGCACAATAGAAATTTATAAGACTAACGATCCAAGAAATTGGAAGTCTCCCAGAATGTACACAAGGATAATGTGGCTAACGTTTTATCGCTAAATTATACTGAAAACCCATTCTTCTATGCCTTAAAATTATTACATTACAAAGACAACAAACAAATAGCAGCAAACGAATTATCCAAGTTGAAGTACTAACTCCCCACTGGATTCCCTACTACAAAATACGTGACGTCTTCTGTTTAAAATCAAGGTGTCTAAACGGACGTTTCGCAGTATATTCCTTATTTGGTAATGCCATAATTACTTCGAGATATTTTCAGATAGGTTTGTCGGCAGCTGTTAATTGTTTTTCTTATTTACCAAAATATGTGATATCTTACGACATATTTATCTTATTGCTAACTTGAGTTTCATCTAAAGCATCGTTAACAGATACATTGATGTCCTTGGTAACAGCAGACATACCTCCACGGTCCTCCCCACGTAAAAGAAAGGTTTTGTTCCCCACTGTTTCAAATCGTATATTTTGAAGGCGGTTTTTGCTTACAACATTGGCGACAAACCAGAAATTTTGATGTTCGAACTGTATCAGCTTAACTCTAGGAGTATGAAAAATAATCTGAGAACTATTTTTTACCTTCCTTCTCCTAGTTTTTCATTTTGATCAAAAAAATTTAATGAGTAAATATTACCACCGAAAACCCTTTCCTACCCTAGGAAAACGTCCTTGGTCATGCGCTATTTACAAATTCTACTTCGGACGGAAGTTTCGTTGAGGTAAACTAAAACTGCACCCAAACTGTTTAATTTCGAACAAAAGATGACAAGAATCGCCAAGCACACCGGACTAAACATAACTGTCCGCAAGAACAAATAAATTATAAAAGAAAGTCGTCCAGAATGTACAAAACGATAATGTTGCTTAAACGTACTGTTTGTTTATCTCATCTTTCATGTCATCAGTAATTTTGAACAGAAAATGTGATATCCTTGGTAACCAAAGGCAAATGTTTCCTTTTTGATCAAGTTTAACAACTGATAATCAGTAGTTTTTCAGCACAGTTTGAGAAATGATACTAGTCACACACTATTTGCAAAGTCTACTGGAGGCGGAAGTTTTGTTCACTTTTCAAACAAAGCTGTAAACTAAAACTACACCTTAAGTGTTTATTTCGAACAAAAGATGACAAGAACAGCCAAGTATGGTTCACTAGACATAACTGTCCGCAAAAACAAATAAATTAAAGGAAGTCTCCCAGAATGTACACACGGATAACATTGCCTGTACATACTGTTTGTTTAACTCAATCATCCGCACGTTATTAACTAATTTAACTTTTGACAGCTGATAGTTTCCCGTCTAACTAGGACCCTTTAAAGCACACACAGAAAATACGGGCTCTCATTCTTTTCGGAAACGTTTTCATGAAAGGAAGATCTTTCCTGTTGCCGGAGAATTTCATCAAAGTACAGCAGAGTGAGCAAGACGAGCAGTAAGTTTCTATCTCCTATTTGAAATGTCATTCCGGGATGATTTAGTTCCTCTTGATAAAGTAAGTTGGCACTATGCACCTTTATGTGCATTAGGATGTTTTGTTCTCAAAAACATATTCGTTATCCTCGATTAATACTGAATAACGTTAAACAAAGAACATAATACTTCGCTATCTAAAAGTTTTATCGAAAGCCTTAACTATAAAGGGAAGTGTAATTAGTCTCACACAGCGGGGGTGCAATTAAACTTTCGATTGAATTGCTCTCGTCCTTTACCGTTAAGACTTTTTTTTTTTTTTGACATGATGACGTTACTATAGATGGCAAACTAGAATGAAATTAAATGGCGCGCTCCCTTACAGTAAAGCAGCATTGTGAGACGCCGAAGCCTCAACTAACTTTAAGTGGGGAAATACGAAATAGCTATGTTACACGATAGTTTATCGTTGTGGGTCTTTCGTATAGAGAACTAGCAATAAAACTTCCGTCTCTGTTCATGAATTCTGACAAGTAATTTTCGTCAACTGCAAGAGTTTCCTTTTTCTGTTTCATTGATGTAGATCTGCTCAAAAAGCACATAAGAAGTGTTACACTTTATGAATTGGCCCCTTAAAGACCGCAAAACAAAAAAAACAAAACAAAAACAAAAACAAAAACAAAAAGAAAGAAAAAGAAGAACACTCGAGAAGTTAGCTTTCTTTTGGAAGTATAATGTAAAACTATATACTTTAAAACTTCAACCTCTTTTACATGTTCATGCACAATAATTTCTTCAACTGTAGAGTTTGACCTTTTTTTTCTTTTATTATAGCTGATCTTTTCATAAGGAATGTAAGAAGTTTGAATCGTTTTAGCGCAGCTCCGGCTGCCCGAAGCGTCAAGCGGAACCCCATGCATAGTCATACAAACGCAAGACTCATGACCTCGGGTACAGTTTTTCCAATACGAGCCTACCAAGGCCGGCAAATAACATATTATGTATCATAAATCAATGTAGCAGCATGATGTATTAACCATAAAGACTTGGCTGCCTAAACACGAAACAGAAAATGTCGTTTTAAGAAAACATCATGGACCGCAAGTATGCAAAAAAGTATGCAAAAATGAACTAATAATTGTAGAAACTGAACAGAACGCGGCTAACAAAGGCAATGCAAAAAAAGAGCGACGAAATAGAAAACTGTAACGCTCGTGGGTGCAAAGGGGTTCCACAGTATATATAACTACCTGTTCAGAGCGATTTCACTTATAAGCTTATCAGGTTATGAAGAACCGAGAAGAAATGAAATAATACACTAACGATAAAAAGCAAAAATAACATAGTGGCTAGTGTTGCCCAGCAACAGTAACCACAAAAAAATGACGCAAAACTTCAATTTTGCCTTTCTTCCTTTCCTTTAATTGCCAGCGTCTTTAATTTCCTATCCTCATATTAATTACCACCCTCCCTCGTCCTCTCCACAGCCAACAGCTGTATTTTTCAGTGCGCGCAATTTACTTTTGGCGTACTGTGTACATCATGATTATAATTCTATAGGTCGTGTGTATACACGAATTTATTATAAAGTTGTGGCTTTCATTGCGGATTTCGTAATGTTCAGTATGCATCAAAAAATGTAGCTTTAGTGTGCTCTGTAGATTTCTTTTTGAATATTATTAAACAGGTCTAAACAACGGGGAAAAAAATAAGATCTGACCTCAAGACATCGTTTCCTAGATATCCAATACGTTTCTTCGCTACCATAGACAAACCTACTTCGATAACCGTAACCTACTGCAGCGTTTTCAAACCAGGAACTCGTTGAGTGCTGTTTTGGTGTACATTATTTAAGAAGATAAGGCGACGTAATTCTGAGTTTGGGAATAACATAATGGCTGCTGGTATCCAAACGTTTTGCTATTTAGATGTGGAAACTTTCGTGTATCTGAAAATAAATCAGTAGTTGTAGTTCTTAGTCTCAAGGTAAGAAAAAAAAAAAATAATAATAATAACCGCTTTCTGTTACGGAAAACAAGTGGCCAGTGTTGTTTCAATCCAAAGGTCTTATACTATACAGGTTTTACATTATATCCTTTTTCACGGGTGTGTTAAAATGTACACAGTTGGTCAGCATAAAAATGCCAAAGACAAGAACATGACAAACTACAAATACCATTATGTGCGAAGGATAACAACAGTAAATTATTTGCCTCCTGTTAAAGTAGCATGATGTTCAGTGGGAGACAAAGTCGTACGTCTGGAAACCGAAAAAACAAAACAAAACAAAAAACAAAACAAAACAAAACAAAAAACAAAACAAAACAAAACAAAAAACAAAACAAAACAAAACAAAACAAAACAAAACGAAACAAAACAAAACAAGACAAAACAAAACAAACCAAAAATGGGGTCTGATTTTTAGAGAAACACTTATAGAAGCAGTGTCTTCCAAGCGCCCAAACACTCAAAATAAGTCGATCTTCACGATGCCTTAGTGGGTGATCTACAAAAAACAGAAATTATTAATGCAAAAAATTAAATTAAAATTAGAGTTCTTTTTTTAACGAAAGCAAGATATTTAAAGCGAGCTTACCGAATTATTTAATGATAATTATACATGGAATAATGAGATATCCTACGTTAGAGGCTACAATCAACATTCAATTCTCCAGAAAACTACCTCTTGCATTAATTAAAGTTATCTTACATTCACAAACTTTTGTAGCACCCATGACCACAAAAAGGGCGATATAAATTTAAGGGCGTAAATGGTTAATTTTTATCATACACCTTACAAAAACCAGATAGCAATAAGATCATAATTATCTTCCCATGCCATGTCATGTCTTGTCTTGTCTTGTCTTGTCTTGTCTTGTCTTGTCTTGTCTTGTCTTGTCTTGTCTTGTCTTGTCTTGTCTTGTCTTGTCTTGTCTTGTCTTGTCTTGTCTTGTCTTGTCTTGTCTTGTCTTGTCTTGTCTTGTCTTGTCTTGTGTTGTCTTGTCTTGTCTTGTCTTGTGTTGTCTTGTCTTGTCTTGTCTTGTCTTGTCTTGTCTTGTCTTGTCTTGTCTTGTCTTGTCTTGTCTTGTCTTGTCTTGTCTTGTCTTGTCTTGTCTTGTCTTCTTTTCTCTTCTCTTCTCTTCTCCTCTCTTCTCTTCTCTTCTCTTCCCTCCTTTCATTTCTGTTCCTTCTCAATATTGGTCCCTTTCGTTTTCAAATTGAAAACCTGTTTTTATTATCAATTTACGGGACAAACATTCCGGAACGTTTGCTTGGCAACATTTTGTAAGAGGCTGTCAATCTTAGCTGAGCATCAAATATGAGTACAAGATGTCGGAGAAAAGCTTAGCCGCGAGCGTTATAAAAAGCGCGCCCTTTCTACACTGAGTAATTCTCTATAGGTCTATACCTTAGAACGCAAGCGTGCAAAATGTTGAAAACCAGCTGCCATTACGAGAAATATTTTAAAGTTATGCACAGAAGTAGTAATCTGCACAGCACTCACTTACTCGTGGACACTCACGCACGCACCCGCCCACGCACACAACCTCCCACGCACGCACTCGCCCACGCACGCACCTTCACGCACATGTGCGCATGCGGGAATACAGTCATGCACTTAAAGTAATTCCTCTGAAATAAAAGTGACAATAGATTTTTGTTCAAACTTTGTCCACTGAATATTTGTCATATGATAACTTCAATTTTGAAATAAAAAAAAGTGGGGTGCCCATGCTCATTAAGTACCAGTGAGGCATTGAAAATGTCCAATTTTGGCATTATTTAATGCTTATTATAAGAACGTATTGCCAGTAATTGTAACATCTTTGTAAGCCCGGACTCATAGGAACACGTATTAAACTACAGTCAATACACTTTGTCAGACACAAATAAACGTTTAAGTTCGATTCAGACAGAAAGCTAAATCCTTGATTAAAAATTTGAACCAAACTTCTTGACGTGGTTACCGCTGTAAAATAGAAAAGACCACAGTGTATCTGCTATTTTTCTTATTTATTCAATTTTCAGCAATAGAAATTAGATCAGTCTTTTCTCACGCAAAGCTTATGATTTGTTGATTACAACGACTGGAAAAAAAAAATTGGGGTGCCCATGCTCGTTGGTGAGCTAGAACCATTTTTCAACTGACAGAGCTCAATATCAAGGCAAATCCGTCATGTTTTCAATATGCGCGTGCACAAGCGCGCGGTAATGACGCCATAAATTATGCGCAGTAAGGATGCGCAATGCAAATGTGAGGAATGACCTTAAACAAGCATCAATAAAAAGTACAAGATGATTTCTTATAATCAAGAACTTATCAGAACTCTTTCAAATTTTCCTGGTTGTTTATGTTCTGTTCTGTTTGTTCTTTGCAGGTGCAGGTATGGTTTCCTACCTTCGTGACCATGCAGAAAGAAAAACAAAACCCTGAAGAGTGATAAATAGAATTATTTTGATAATGAACTTTAACTTCAAGTTTCACGAATAAAAATCAGCGATGATAATTTCCAATGAGGTTTAGATGACTTGTTCATCATTTTCAAATCCTATAAAGTCAGATTCCTACGAGTTCTTTAGGTATTGAGAATGCCTAATGCCTATTGCAATTGACGCATAATTCTTTTTATGCTCAAGAAGGTTACAGTATTTCAACCGAACCGTCCAAAACGACTTTTTTTAGTCTGTGACAACAAACATTTTAATATCCTTAAGTTAATTTGAGTTTCTTTTATGAACGAAGAACATCATTAAGGTAATCCGTTTCGTGGGATTTCAGACATGGAAACAGATCTATTTAATGATAAAAAAAAAGACTCATTTTGGATGACTCTTAATACTTACTTTGTATCAGTTTAGTCTGTCAATAAGGTTGTGTCGCGTTGATTTAATTCTCATTGATCGATTATCTAACTACAGTCTGTGCAAAGGTTTAAAATTAATTATGCAAATGCTCAATTCTTTACTAGGTGGATGTTACGATTCGCGTTCGGACTGTAACGCATTGTCACGGGACGGTCATTGTCACTCTAACCCGTATGCAACATTACGTGAATGCCCCATCGCCTGTGCCGTCCCTTGCGGTAAGTGCTTTGTAATCTAGCCTTCTCAGCTTCAATTGGTCCTTCTGCTGCGAAAGAGGCTACAAGTAGGTTTCCACCTCGTTTAACCTTGGGATCAAATTGGAAGGCTGTAAAGAGCCTTGCCAACGATTCCGTATACTACGGTAGGTCAGTGATAGAACGCAGTCTCCAGATAAACTACAGCGCGGTATCTCAGTGTAACACAGGGGTACAAACAACTTAATAGTTGTTTCATCCAAAAACGGCACTGTTATGCCGGCAAAATTGCACTTTTTATTTTTGACCGGCATAAAGCTTGTGCCCCTGTATTTTACTCGAAATTATACCGGTATAATGTTTGAGTTTGATTTGCTTGCTTTTTCAAAGAACCCTGTGAGGATCACAGGTGGGACTGCCTCAACATAAGCGACGACTGCTACAGCAACCCGTCCGCTACTATCAATGCTTGTCCAAAAACCTGTGGTGCTGGTTACTAAAAGATAAATCTGCAATGGGTAAGTTTTTTTTTTCTCCAAACATGTTTAAATAACTTTAGTCAAATTAATTCCTTAGTAATAGCTTCAAGTAAAGGAAAATTCATTCTTTCCGATATGCTCTTCATCCAATAGTGTTACCCTTATTCCTGAGAACGACGACCCTGGTGACGACAGATCTCTGTCCTTTTGGTGCATTGTCGAGTACAATAGCGTAGCCACCATATAACAATCTTTGAGAATTCACTACATTGCATGCGCGACACTTGCCCTGCCTACTCCTGAACTGAATCGTTGTTTCTTACCATATAACTGATATAGAAGACGTCTTAATCATAAGTATAGCCTTAGAACTCGGGAAACTTTCAGTCACTTGGAAAGAAGCACACGTAAATTATTTTTCGGAGTGTTTAGAATTTTTCAGGCTACCACAGCCTACAATACCTCTACAAATTCTCCCAAGTAGCGTCAAACGACATTTGTGCCAATCAGTGGGCTAGGGAGAATTAGTCAATTGTCGCTATATTTCCTTTAGCTTTTAATGAAAGCATCTATATAACTTAAACCTTATGAACTGCTAAAGGGAGCTTCTGCAAGTGTAGGGTTTACCCCACCCCCACACAATCAGTCAGAGTCAGTCACGTGATATGTAGAAACTGGTCGACCACGAGGTCCCCCTCCCCCTCCAGGTAATTATTGCACAATCCCTAAGGCCCTAATTCGAGTTCCTTTTTCCCCTAACAGCTACCAATCACCTTTGTGGATGAGTTTTTCACGTAATTTACACAAAATAGACAAGATTTGAGTTTAACACTAGTACCGCTGAATGAAAGGACTCCAAAGGGAATGTCCACTAACGAAGAGCCAGACGTGGCACATGAAAAAAAAATTAAAATGTTTCATATCCCTCCCAGAGATAGCTTATGGTAAGCCTAGAAACGTGGTGGGATTTTTTTCTTGAATTAGGTTTCTAAACCGGCCAAAAAAATCCCAAACTTACGGTCCCACGTCTGGTTAAAAACATGCAAAATTTAGTGACCAAAACCGGTCTGTTAACACTTGGCGAATGTCTTGTTTGCCTGTGTTCACAGATGTTTTCCCGGTGTAAAACTTCACGTTCATCCGGGGTTAACAATTGAAAACCGGCGTTCTCCCGTGTTTTCAGAACGGCAAATGCCGGTAAATTTCGCAAAACACACTGTTTACCAGGATGCACAGCTTGGTTAACGTAAGGAAAGCATAGTGCATTCCCGCGTTTACAGAAGTTTTCTCCTGTTTTCTTGTATTTTCCGAGACGGCGAATTCAAGGGAATTCAAGAAAACGCATGTTTCCCAGCGTTCACCGTTCGGTAAACGCACGAAAAGTATTGTGTGTTCTTGCGTTTTCAGAAGTTTTCTTGTGCTTTTCTTGCATTAATTTTCCCTGACGGCAAACGCGCGTGAATTCAATAAAATGCTTGTTTTCCAATGTTCACCGTTCGATGAACTTTTGGAAAATATCGTGTCTTCCTGTGTTCGCAGGAATTTTCTTGTACAGCAACAACTTTATTATGACTCGCATATTTACAATTTTTACAGAAATAGATATACAGATTAAGTTAAAAATGCTTAATAATAGCCAACCCGCAGGTAGCCTGGGCTAATCTAGGCGGGCCACATCTATATTTATATTAAAAAAAAAAAAATTAGATTGTTATGCAGCTACTTATCAGAAGGATTTACAAAACCGTTTAATACAAGTACATTTACATATTTTGATTGACACTAGGAGCTATGATTTAATAGAGATAAACTAAACTATGGGTTAAAATTAATCAGGAATTAAATTTAAGAACCTGAGTCAGGGTGTCGACTTCAGCATAGTCATCCCTATCTGAAAGAGTCTCAAATAAAAATCTACGAATTTTTGTCTTAAAGATTGGTTTAGATAAATCTCTCCAGTCTGGAGAAATTTAATTCCATAATATCGCTCCAGTTCTCGAAAAAGAGCGTTTGAAAATTTCCGACTTAACTTCCTTCCGAAGATAATTCCCTTTTGCGGCATGCCTTGTGTTGTACCCATGAATTTCATTTGACCTAGTGAAAAGAGCTCTGATAGGCGAAGGGGCTAGTTTTTTTTTTTTTCCAAATATCATGCCTGAGATTCACAACTGCGTCAAAATAGATTATATTTACAGGTGAAATCTTTGATTGAATGAAAAGAGGAATAGCATGAGCATCATTGGAATTACCTTCCATCCTGAACAAACACTTCGCTGTAAGTAGCCTAAGGCTTATGTTACCTGCAGGTATTTATGAGTCTCATCAAAACGAAGACTGGGCAGAGTAATTCAGGCCTCATCTATGCAAACCAATCAAAAGGAAAGCCTATCAAGTTAATGCCAGTTTTCCAGCCACAGACTGGAAGTTCATCTGTATCTCCTAGCACATTGAAAAAAAGGAGTCAAGTCATTAAGAAATTTGTAGAGAGTGTAGCATCAGAAACAAAGATGGCAGATGATGTCATACATCAGACTGCAACATCGATTAACAGAAACAAGGATCAGTTTCTGAAGTCATTTTCAGAGGGAGGTCTGAACATCATAAAGTCTTTTACACTTAAGCAGATGAGTAACAACTACAAAGATGTTTTATTTGGAAAACAAAATTGAAAATTTTCAGTTGTTACATGTGCATTTTGCAACAATGCAGCAAAATAATGAATTAGTGTGAAGCCTGCATGGATAAAAAAGAACTTAATTCATCCTACTAGCCCAGTGTGTGCCATTATCTCAGCTCTGCAAAACATTTTAATTTAATACAGGTTACCAAAGACATAAAAGAGAAATAGTTTCACATAAAGTGATTGCCTACCATCCTAAAATCTACACTGTATCAGTACTAGACAGTATAACAAAAACAACAGCCTGTAACATTTTTGACATCAAAATGAAAAAAAGCTCAACCCACTGTTTGTCAGATTTTTTTTACTATTATCAGAGTTGACATAAACTTCTTTCAGGTTGCATAGCTTAAAGCCCATATGCCCAGTACTCCTCTCTGTCACCATGAGGTAGCCTTCCTTGCGGTCCGGTGTGCTAGCTTTGGTCACTGGTTTCCTGTAAACTTTCCAAACACCAACTTGCTTCAAAAATTTCATCTGTTAACTTTCCATGTCCCTGAGAAAGCCATTTCCAAGAACACCATGGGCATGGAAGCTGAACACTGCTCAGAGAGTATACACCCAGAGGTCAACAGGCTTGAAAGGACTTATGCAACTACACAAAAATATTAATACATGTGATCGCTTGGCACTGGTAGTCAAGAGCCAGTGGCTTAAAGGCAACTCCACCCTGACAAACTTCAGGAAACCTAAACACAGAAACAGATCAGATGCAATTGTAATTACAACAGAAGAATAGTTTCTATATTGAAAATGGAAAAGTTGCCAAGCTTCCATAATAAATGGGGACTTAAGGCATATTGCACTAAAATATTATACGATTCAGATAAACTGTAACCAGCTGACATGTGGAGAAATGTTGGTTTTTTTTTTTCAAACTGTAATAATTATTCCTGTAGCTATAGTGATGCAGGCAGTAGCAATATACTTTAAGTCTTAATTTATAGCTGATCATGAGGAGAACTTTATCATACATGTCAATCAACAAGTGCAATGTAAGTCACACAATACAATAACATGAAATGGCGAAAACACAAGAATACAATACAATACTATTTGCCAATACTATTTACCAATATTACATTGGTTCTATAATATACTTTTCTGAAAACCTTTTACCGAGGATTTATCTTCAAATTAGTACATCACGAATCATATACATGAAGCCTAGTTTAGCCTGCTCCACAAAAAGTTCCATCCACATCATTCAGTGCTTTCACATAATTCACATCAATATGTGCCATTATGGATTTGCTTAATTTTTGTATGTCATAAATGTTAACACATCTTGTAACAACAGAAAACTGCAGTAGTATAGGAAATCAATTTCCCTTACACCATGTAGGCCTAGGGGTATAGTATCACACAATCAAAACCATTTCTCTCATTTAGGGCAACTGCCACTAACTGGTTTGGCATTTAACTATTCTTTTAGAGAATTGGCATTTACATTTAAGGCATGATTATTTTGATGGCCAGTAAGCAATGTACAGAAATAAGAAAATGCAGTTGTCTACACAGGACCATAGTAGTACCCTGGTGTATAATAATGTTATGCAGTGCTTCATCATTGGTATTATGTGACTATTTTAAATGATAAATGTACATAACCATTTTAACTACTGCAATTACCACAGAATACCACAGTATTATTTAACCTTATAATTGTAGGATTTTTACATTACATGTACATCTATGAAGCTAGTTTCCTTGTTTACTGCTATTTTAAAATTATATTTAATATAAGGCATTAAATGAGAGATCTCAACAAATAGACAATTAAATGAAAGTGTTAGTTGAAATAAGCATATAAATAGTTCCATGTTGTCGTCTTATTAAAACCTGAGGGGCAGTTGTATCATGGTGCAAAACACTGCTAAATATGGAAAAATTTACAGACATGCAAATGTGTATAAAAACGATTTCATTGGAGTCTTTATAGCACATCTTTGTCTGGGAATAAAATTGCACTTTTAATTTTAATCAATATTGCACAAATAATCTTAACAAGTTGCACAAGTCCCAGTGAAGTAATGTTCCCTTGAGTGGGGAAAGTAATTTGCATTTACTTAAGTTTTTCATCCATTTGCTTACAGTGCGATGCGCCTTAGTGTAGCCACCCAACAAACTTTTTTCACAAGTTTAATAACCAACCAGAGAGCAAGAATTTCTTTGACCGGTAACACAGCCTCCTTTCAATGTTAAAAACATCACCACAGAACTGTTGATCTCATTTGTAAGCAAAGCTGTGGTGTTTGCGGCACGATACAGAGCTAACTAACTTGTTAAAAAAGTTTGTTGGGTAGCTACACTAAGTGCGTCGAGCTATAAAGATTGGCATAAAAAAACTTGCACCACTTTCTCAACAAATCAGAGATAAAACCAAAACCAGTCATGACTTGCTCATGTAAGTTTTTCAGAGTTTTGTACTGGCTAAGTGTAATATTGCTTTGAGTTATGAATGGTCCAATGGCTTGTAAGAGGCCGATTATTTTGGGAGAGGCTTGCAAAACACAATAAGCCACAGTTACAGCTGTATGAATCAGTTGTTTACAAATTTATTGTCATTTGACAAATTTCATTTCACAAATTTATTCTCTTTTTTTTGGTTAATTTCTTTAGCCTTTCTCTTTCCACTCTTTCCTTTAACTCTTCCCTTCTTCTCAATTCTTCTTCCTCTTAATGTCTTTTTTCTTCTGGGCTTCTGAAATGCATTAATTTTTTAAGACCAAAAATTCCTTAAGTGTCTCCTTTTTTAATGATGAAACCAAATCAGGAAAAACTGCATTGGCGAAAGCAAGCTACTTTTTTCCTCCTCATCTACTTCTGGCCATACAACACCTCTCGGTTTTGACCGACGAACAACTGTGCTTCTTCAAACATAGAAAAACGAATATATTTAGCTAGCAGCTGAAGCCAATTGCCTTGAAAATAACATTTATTAAAAGCAAAACAAAGCAAAACCCGACAATTAAATGCACTACCTTTGTTTTGGCATTCCGCAAGAAATCAAACAAGTCGTAACCATTGAGCCGGAAAATTGCAACACGAGCGGCAAAATTCCCGCGCTTTTTGAGGACGCGACCGGCCGACTCAGCATCAAACAAAGAGTGGGAAATTTGTGGTCAAGAAAATGTCTGACAAAAGAGAACACTTGATCGAAATATTCGCAATTAACAGCTCGAGAATCTGCCGATCAACTTAATTTACGGTGAAGTTCGACACATTTAAATATGACAGTATATAGTGAACAATCTACCCCTTGAAGTTGTCCTGTCAAGAGGTTAATACCGTAAATAGAGTACCATGACCTTTGAATTAACCGTTTAATAGTCATAGGTCCGTTGTTAAATAATCATCATAATATTTCATCAATGAAACAAATAAACTACACAAAAAAAATAAAAACTAACCTGAGGCAACTGTCAAAGTTCTCCGCTAGGTTGGTGGAAAGCGCCAACAATCAGTACCGCCGTATCTAGTGTGTTATACAAAACCGTAACGCGGTAAAACCTCGAAATCGTCTTGCAGATACTGAAAAAAATTCCACTCTCATACAATCGAGATTGGTGCAAACTGAAACCAGGTATGTAATCTTCTTTTGAGTGTAAGGGCTTAATGGACAACAATCCTCGATGAGCCAATCTAGGAGAATGAGAAACGAGTGTCGTTCTGACGGATCCTTTCTGTCACCTTCCAATAAATCCACTTCTGAGTCATGTCACTGGTGAATAAGGTCCAATATAAACATTTCCACTCGACAAACGCATTCTGTTGAAAAAAATAAGACTTTTCAATGTAAAATTGGACTGAGGCAACCCTATCATTTTTGAGCGATCGCAAACAACACGTAGACAAAGACTGTCAGGCGCGAAATCAAGCTTCTGGTAAAACGACGAGAAGAAACTGCTAACTATCAAAGTTTCCAATAAAATAAGAAAAACAGAACTTACCAGTATATCGACCTGTTTCCAACGATGACCTTTATAGCATATTCGCCACACATACCGTCGCAATTTATCAGAAATGGAAAAAAAAAGCGGGCACGTAACCACAGATCGAAGAACTTTGCTCGCACGTGATGGAACGCAAAACGCAACTACGACCAGCGGACTCATCTCAAAATCTACCGCTGCAAAGTTATAACGCGGGCTTCAAGTGGATCTGGCAGCCCAAGAATGAAACGCTCGTGCACCCCGTGTTCGAGATTCTTTTGAACTTTCTACAGTCCCACGACCTGCTGGCTACCAATGTCCAGGGGACTAAAGCTCATTCCCATCCCCAGTCAAAACAGCAAAAACAAGAGGCATCGCTAATTCTAAAAATAAGATTTATTTAAAATTGTGTAGCGCTGTTTACTATCTACAGATGTACGATTATTCACATAAAATACGAGGGTAATTTTAACTGTGTTTTCCCACTCTAACAAACAAATTATAACCATACATAGTTTAGCAAGAAAGTTCTTTCATTTGACCCTTTAAGGGAATATTATTTAAAAATATCTATTCGACAGGCGCACAATCACCCACCCAACAAGAACATTCAGCCTATCTTACTAAGAAAACTGTGTATCATTTTGTTCAGTTAATGCCACTCGCAATGCATTGCTCTTAAAAATAAGACTCTGATAAATGATCTGGATGGTGGTCACAAAAGCTACATGAAAATAAAACCAGCTTAGCTGTTATAGCAAAAATTCTAATTTGAATTACAGTAAAGCTAATCAAAATAAATTATTTGATGATACAGAATAATAAAATGTATCTACTCTTTGTTGTAAAGGCCACTTGATTCAATTTTTGTTCCAAACAGCGACTCGGATACTAAAACACTAATTTGCAAGTGTATTTCAGTATCATACTACACAAGGTGGGTTTTGAACATATGTTGAGTCAGCATTGACTATTTTATGTCTCCGATGGCCTTGTGTACACTTTCCTTACAAAACTACTTGGAAAATTCCTGTATGGAAGCTTTAGTCATTAGCAAAAGTAGGCCTGTTTAAAACAAATGCAATCTTAGATAATGCGATTTGAAGCAATACTTTGGATTCCCAACACTTGGTTGCCATAATCATGCTCTATAAAACTGCATAAATTAAGCATGTTTACAGGAAATGTGTAACATGGAATTAAACTTACAATATTTAAAACCAGTGGCTTAGTCCTGTAATGCTTGAGCACTCCTTCTTTGCCTAGAAATTCTTAGAGGACTCTCTGGAGATAAAGTGTCCAAATTTTCATCATTTTTGTCTCCACTGTCATACTCTAAGGGAGACTGAGTTCGAGATGACTGGGGACGAGGTGGAATTGTTGGCATTGGAGAGGATGACCTCTCATGGGTTCTTTCTGTCATCAGCACACACTGTCCATGCTGGTGAAGAGGGTGTTCCTCGAACTCTGCTGTTTTGGGGGTGTGAAGAAGGCTGGTCGTTAATTTTCTCATGCAACTTCTGCAACATTGACGACAGTCGTGGACTGCACCATGGTGGAGATCGCACTATCCAGGTGCCTGCCAGGTGTTCTCCATCTTCTTATCGCTCATGAAGTTTGGGTCTAGCTGTTGAAGTGCTTGCTTTTCAATTCTTGAGGCGACTTTCATGCTTTTGATGAAGACCTGCAAAGAAAGATTTTGGTATGATTGAGTTGAAATAATACAATAGCCAATAATATTAAAAGCTTTTGTTAGAATAAAGTCAACTCTCTCTTAATGGGCACTTCTACAAGACGTACACCTGGTACAAGTACTTGACGACCATACTGCAGCCCCTTACTGACAAATCAGGACGCAAACTACAATCTACGGAGAACTTTATTGACGCTATTAAGACAGTACAGATACCTGACAACTACAAACTTGTGTCTTTTGATGTGAAATCACTGTTCACCAGTATTCCACTTCAATTGGCGTTACAGTGTACCGAGACCGCTATACAACAATCTACTGTTTAACTACCGTTACCGACAGAAGACATCATGGGACTTACTGAATCTTTGCCTTACATCGACTTACTTTCAGTACAACGGTTAACACTACAAACAGTTGCATGGAACAGCCATAGGGTCGCAATGTCTGTGCGAATAATTGTTCTACAGTTGAACCCCGCTAATTCGAACAGTAGGTATTGTAGAATACTGTCAGAGCGTAAAGCAGGCATTTTTGGAGTGAATGCAAAATTAGGGGGAGGAGCTTATGTCTTTTAGTACCAGGAGTCTTCTTTTCTAATATTATTTTAGTTCCAGTTTGTTGGTTTTGATAAAAAAGGGTTCAGCTTTATTATCTCAGAATTACTGGTGTCACACTACCTCGAATCTCTATAAGCTGGATACCTCTCTAAGACGGACGGTTGTCTGTGTGCTACTTCTTGAGTACTTATGATTACGAAAGGATGAAGATATGCAATGCAGTCAACTCTGTGAGATGGACGCCATAGATCCTTTTCATAAATGGCTCCCAATTATAGATTCATTTCTGAGTATTAAAATTAGCCGGAGTAACCTTGTTTGGGAGTTAATAATTCAAAAGAATTTTCACTCTCAAACGAGTCTAGTGAGGCTAATTAAAATGTATACAAAAAAATTTTAAATTGGCAGCCATTTATGAAAAGGGTCTATTGAGACCGGCCCTAGCAGTGAGAGAGGTGCCCACCTTATGGCAAGTCACGGTGATGCGATGCCAGTAATTCTGGCATAATAAAGTTGAAACTATGCAAGACGAATATGTGTATGTCTGTTTCAAGTCTGTTTATAGTCGATGATTAATAAAAGCTTTGCTTCCCTAAATCATAATTTGCTATCATATTTATCACTTACATTTTAATGATTTCAAAGTGGCTGTTGTCTGTCTTATGGAGAGGTAAGTTGCAGTAAAATGACTGAAAAACACCCTGAACCAACACCAGATGTCTGTCAAAAAAGGTATCTGATAAGACAGAGTTGACTGTATACTCAATTGATGAGATACCAGCTTATCCTGCATTTACCCGCTCGGGAAAACTACGGTGAATGCGTATCAAAACGGGGTGTTCAATAGAAGTTTTCTAATGCGGGAAAATTGCTAGTGAACGTGTAGTTTTCCTGGTGTTAACCGTCAGCATTTAGACTTCGAAAACCTCCTGCAAACACTACATTAATCCTCTCGGGAAAACGAAAGAAAACGCAATGGAAAACAAGGTGTCCACCGGCGTTTTTCAAGAGCATGAAAACAGTTAATTAGCTTCATGTTTTCCTGGCGTTCACACAAAGAAAACGCCGAATTAACAGAACGTTTTCCGATATCAGAAAACGGGCAGTTAATACAGGATTTACCTGGTATTCACCGTTTGGTAAAATTAACGGTGAACGAGGGCGTTCTTGCCATGATGGGATATTCGTTTGCATCACGAAAACGGCCACCACTTGTTCACCAATGTTTGGGCATTTGTTTGATACAATTATTGCAGCATCGATGGGAGGTGGGTGGCCACATGCTGGATCAAGCGGTCCGGATTTGAGTCCTGGCCGGAGACATTGTGCTGTGTTCTTGGGCAAGCCACTTTACTTTCACAGTGCCTCTCTCCACCCGGATGTATAAATGGGTACCGGCAAACTTAATGCTGGGGGGTAACCCTGCGATGGCCTGGCATCCATCCAGACGGGAGTAGAAATACCCTTAGTCGCTTCTTGCTACAGAAACCGGGATAAGCTCCGGCCTAAAGCCATTAGCTTCGTATTCAGTGTTGCGAGACAGATTTTACTGAGAGCTCTGGGAGGACTTCAACAAGGAGCACCGACTTCTCAATTTTTGTCACAACACTCTTTAATCACTGTGGTTTGGCTGGCTTCAGATCACTAAGTGGAGCTTACAAATAAAAACACGCTATATATATAATAAAGCACGTTCCTGGTCTGCAATGTTCTGTGATTGGTTAAGGTGAACCATGGGTCTTCTTGTGATTTGTTAACCTCAGCTGTTTTGGAGTTCTAGCCGAACTTAACAACGGCGGTGTTCTTTAATCTGCCTGAACCATGTTCCTGGTTTAGCTAAGAAAAACCTATATGACTTCCAAACTGGACGTTCACTTAAAAGGTTGGCAAAGGTGAACTTGAATTTCGGTTTCCTATTAAAAACTTATCTTGATCCATAAAAGGAGGAATTCTTAAAAATGCTGCAAAACGTTGCGTACGATACAAAAACAAACCATGCCATTGTGGATTATCTCCTTATGGAGAAAAAAATATCCTTAAGAAGCTAAAATATTAAATTCCCGCTATGAAATGTCTCCGTCTTGTAAATATATATATTTTTTTATAATGAAATGACTTAAAAAGAGAAATGTTTGATGGTTCTTTGTACACTAAATACGTGACAATTTTATTAGTTTTACCACTTCTCGCGGGGTGCGTGACACAAAGCACGTAATTGATAGCTTGCTTTACACAGCTAGTTACAAAAATAAGGTTATTTACTGAGAGAAATGTGTGCATGGTGAGTAGTTGTAGCATAGGGATTAAATTACATCGGCCTTTTTTTCTGTCTGAAATTATTGCATGAAAGATTTTCTTTTTCTTTTCTTTTTTTTTTTTTTTTTTCCAGAACTACGGCGCTGAAACATAATACCACAAAATAACGTAAAAAGATAACTGGAAATGTAAAGCAACAATTTGTAGCAAAACGTGTGAAATGCATTGAAAAATTCACGATTGTAGCGGAAAGTGAACTCGTTTTACACTTTGCCTACCAATTTTTTATTAAGCAACGCCGTTTTAACAGTTTAATCAGTTCTTTGGCTGCCATAACGCTAAATAGGCCTAAATTTGCTAAAAAAAGCTATTTTATTTTTTTATCAAAAAGATAGATTTCCAGAAGATTAGGTACAAAATTGTGCGATACAATCTCGTTCCCAGAGCCTTCGTTTGTCAAAAGCAAATTCGTGTAGACTTAAAATCACATCTTACAATAGAAACGAGCCTAAACAATGCATAAACACATAGCAAATTACAGAGGTGTCAAACTCTACGAAGCGACATGTAGATAACAGCGGAAACCATGCAGACCTATGACGAATAAAAATTTCCCATAGCACGGTCTAACGGCTCAACTCTACTTAAAATTCCTCGTTGTTACACAACATGAAGTGCCCTTCATAAACACGAGTGAAGCGACAAAAAAGGTCGAGAGACCGAACAGAGAACGACAACTGTACAAATGTCACGAACCGTAGAAGTCGTGTAGGCTAATTACCCTCAGTTTACATTGCCATTGAAAGCCATAGAATCAGTATATCTAAACTATGACCAGAAATCCACTAAGCAACAGAAAACAAAGATATAATGACTGTCAATAACATTTTTTTTTTTTAATTCTGAGCATCTTGAACACGTTCGGAAGAACATCCTAAATGTGAAAAAATCGGACTTCGTTGAGGAATAAGGCCACAGTGTCTGTAAGCACAAGAATATTGCAATTAGATCTTGCAAGTGAAATGTTCTCTGCCAAATATTGCTTAAGTGGACCTATTAACTGAATTAAGTCAACTGGTGAGGTTCCTTAGAAAACAAGTTCCAATTTAGCGACCATAGTTTTACGCGCCTTGCAGCCTCCCGTGGACAGCAATCTTGAATTGTTTTTTTTTTTTTTTTTTAACTTCCCACATTGATTTTTTTTTGTTGTTGTTGTTCATTTTTTTGACAATGTGGAGATAATTGTAAATAAAATCCGTTTCTGGGAAGAAAAGTAGAGGTCACCGAACGTCCAAGATCTTTAAATGCGGGCAAAGCTAAAGCAATGGCCATCTGCCTAATCATTGTTAATTTTATTACTTAGCGCGCGCTGTCATGCATGACGTGGCGTGTGAATTTGCGTGCGCAGTGAGGATGCGCAGAAACAATTAGCGCTTACTTTGCTAAAAAAGCTATTTTTTTTTTTTTTTTTTTTTTTTATCAAAATGATAGATTCCAGAAGATTAGGTAAAAATTTTGCAAAACAATCTCGTTCCGAGAGCCTTCGTCTGTCAAAAACAAACTCGTGTAGACTTAAAAGCATATATTGCAATAGAAATGAACTCTTATGAAACAATGCACAAACACATTGCAAATTACAGAGGTGTCAAACTCTACGAAGCGACATGCAGATAACAGCGGAAACCATGCAGACCTATGACGAATAAAAATTTCCCATGGCACGGTCTAACGGCTCATCTCTGCTTAAAATTCCTCGTTGTTACACAACATGGAGTGCCCTTCATAAACACGAGTGAAGCGACAAAAAAAGGTCGATTGACCGAACAGAGAACGACAAGTGTACAAATGTCACGAGCCGTAGAAGTCGTGTAAGCTTGTCAACCCCATTTTATATCGTCATTGAAAGCCATGGAATCAGCATATCTAAGCTATGATCAGAAATCCACTAAGCAACAGAGAACAAAGAAATGATGACTGTCAATAACATATTTTTTTGTTAATTTTGAACAGCTTGAACACGCTCGGAAGAACATCCTAAATGTGAAAAAATCGGACTTCGTTAAGGAATAAGGACACAGTGTCTGTAAGCCCAAAACTATTGCAATTAGATCTTAGAAGTGAAATGTCCTCTGCCAAATACTGTTTAAGTGGACATATTAATTGAATTTAATCAACTGGTGAGGTTCCTTAAAAAACAAGTTCCCATTTAGCGACCATAGTTTCACACGCCTTGCAGCCTCAAGATGGCAGGAATCGATGTCCCGTGGACAGAAATCTTGAATTTTCTTTTAACTTCCCACATTGATTTTTCGTTCATTTTTTGACAATGTGGAGATAATTGCAAATAAAATCTGTTTCTAGGAAGAAAAGTAGGGGTCACCGAAGTTACAAGATCTTTAAATCCAGGCAAAGCTATAGCAATGGCCATCTGCCTTATCATTGTTAATTCTATTACTGAGCGCTCGTGTCGGTCACACGTTTTGAAATTGGGTCACACTTGGAAAAAAAAAATGGTCACACTTGGACTTTGTTGTTTGAGCATCCTGCTCATGATATTTTGAAACTGCTATTCACTAGGAACTTGGCATAATACTCAAGAAAAATTCCCTGCTCAAAATGGCATGATTGATTTATATTAGGTCGGAGTAGTCAGGGTTTATTGAAAACAATTGCACATTAAAAACTAATAACATAATAATTACAATAATAAGTTATTAATTTTAGAGAAGGCCTCCAATCGCCTAGAGGTGATTTTCCGGAGGGTCCTGTAAAAAAAAAAAATAAAAGTCTAAAATATTAATTTGATGTCTAAAATACAGAAATAATATAAGTTAAAATCGTGAGACTGAAACTAAAGTTTGAAGCTATAACTAGGATTAAAAATGCTACTACTAACTGAGGTAAAAAGTGGTTAAGTAAAAACTGTTTCAAAATGACTAAAACTAAGTTTTAGTCATTTTTACGAGAAGAACAATTGAATATGTCTGTGACTGCTCCTTGAGGCGATTTACAGTCGGCTCCCGATATCTCGAACCTTCAAGGAAAATTAAAAAAGCTTCGAGTTTTTGAGAGTTCAAGTCATCAGGACTTGGGAACAAAGGAACGAAAATAAGAAAAAAAAAAATCGGAGTTTGCTATATTTCTACTTTCGTGTTTCTGTTCATACAGTGTTTATTTTAATCAAATTTGACTATAGACGTAAAGTGAAACAGAACAAAGCAAAGCAAAGCAACAGGAAATCGGTCCATTTACTGCGAACTTTGCGGGTTTCAAAAGGAATAACGTCGGGCTACTGCTACAGAGTTCATGGACTTCATGCGACTAGTAGTTTCAATGTTTTGCCGGGACTACAGTACTGAATGTTTTGAACTGTCACATGTTGACCAACGTGGCTCAAGTTATTGATGGTCAAATGATATAGCTATATATACCTTGATTTTTTTTTCTTTTTCTTTTTTTTTTTTTTTTGGCACCGTCTTATTTTTACTTACAATAGCATTTGCCGTTGCTGCACAGCCGCACTTTTCATTTTCCCATCGTGTTTCATTCACAATTCAAGTCACAGGTACTGTACGTATATGCATGACTCACATTTTGTAAAATTTGAATAGGATATCTTTCGTACAAGTTACTGGTGAGCTTTCAGCATATCAAAAAACAGTTAATACTACTTTTAGATTTCTGCAGGATTTTAAAAAAAATGACATGAGACGCGTAAAGGTATTCAGAAAGTGAAATCTCTTTCGCTGCCCCTTCCCCGCTAAAGAACCAAAACAATTCGACAACCTGTTTTTTTTAATTGGTGACAACGAAAAATGAGCACCTTAGGTGGCTCGACACAGTTTCCAGCATTTTCCAAGAATTATATTTTATTTTAACCATTCTTTATCACTTGTTGCCATAATCATGGTATCTAAATATTGCCCAATCATTGGTGAACGCGTTGTTATCATTTTCGTGACACAATAGGTTACCATAGAGAAATATTTAACACTTTACACTTACACTTACACTTAATGACTGGTCCCGAGGGGAAGAGTGAATTTTGTTTCCCGAGAATCTCAATGTTTCCCAAGACGAAGTTGAGGAAAACATTGAGATTCGAGGGAAACAAAATTCACTCTTCCCCCATGGACCAGTCATTAAGTGATTTGTTATATAGCAAAACAAAACGAAAGCAAATTTCGAAAAACGCGCTGAGATTCAAACAATATCAGGCCACCTTCAACTGCACCCTCTGATGACGCGCAACAGCAGTCAGAATTTCGCTGGTAACAGTGAACTGTTTCCCGATCGACGTCATAGTTTCCGCAATGTTTCATTGTTTTCACTGCGGGCAGTTTCATTGTTAGATGTCATGTGACCATGAATTACCCAATGAGTGGGCGCGCTGTAGCGGAAAAAACGCCAGCTATATAACAAGACCTGCATAATTTTTAACACCCTTAATTCTAGCATTAAATGCTTCAAGTAGTAATTCAAAAACGAGCTGGTTGACCCCCATTTTTATTAGGGGATTTTGATTAGCAAAATAAGACGCTAATTTTGGCAAAGTTTAAAAAAATTGTACTCAGGGTTCAGAGCCGCCTTAAATTTTCGAAAAGTTGCGTTTTACTCGACTGTTAATTAAGAATCTCGCGTTTATAATCATCAGTTGTGTCTTTGGTTTGAGAACTTGCTCCAGCTGAATATGCAAAGAGCGTTTAACTCCTAAAAGAAACAGAAAAAAGCATAGCCTCGAGTTTCACTTTCGTTCCAAAACACCCTTGTTTTGGCCATTTCAGGTTGCTGATTTGATTATTGCATTGCATTAGTGGTTTGTTGAAGCTCTCTAGTAACACACCTATTCCTTCTTTCCAATAAGAGGTGAAATTTCAAAAAAAAAGTTGACTCAGATTTGTCACGTTATTCTCAGAAGTTGTTCTAGTGTCACAGCAGCTTTTCTGCCTTTTGTCTTTTCTTATTTATATTATTTGGAATAAGCGAAACAGTCTTACAATTTCTTCTGTCCGCCAGCAGTGTTAAAGGGAGTAATTTTAATCCAGTGAGAGATCAGATGAAATAGGCGAAAAATACTATCTACAGAGGGGGAACCTCGTATTAATTTAATAAGCCAATTAAGTTTCGTTTTTGGTTATTAGGTAATAAATGAGATCAAAGGGATTCTGCCAGACGAGATTACGTCACACCCGAGTCTCTATAACTTTCCCAAGTTCTGTTTTGACGGATTGCAATTTACAACGAGAGGGTTTCTGGATAGGGGTGATAGAATCCAGGCCCAAGTTGTTCAAAGGTTGGATAACACTATCCAGTGGATAGGTGTTAACAAAACAAACCACCCTATCAACTGAATGGTAATTTATCCGGTAGATAGCGTTATTCACCTTTCGCACAATCCGGGCCAGGTTACTAAGTTAATATCACGGGTGACAATTTACGCATTAATTTTGGCGCCAAATTCCAGCGCCCTTGATTTATCATTTCGTATGTAAAATTATAAAATTGCCATGACAACGTTTGGCGCGAAATTTCTGCAGACAACAGACAACTCAAAGACCCATGATCGTAAGTGCAATTTGTCAAACATGATAATTATTAAAAGGTAATCAAATAGTATATTTCATAAGTACTTTAAGGCCTGGGTCCAAGACTTTTACTTGTAGATATAATTTAACAGTTATATTTCTAAAGACACCGTCCCTCTTTTCGCATAAAGATTTTATGGAGTCAAAGGTAGTTTTTTCAAGAAAATGCTTGATCGTCTATATCTTCTAACCTTGGAATCAAGGAAATTTAAAAATTATCATTTAAAACGTAGCAAGATAGATCATTTAAATTTGCATCGAAAACGCACATTTATTGAACACTACAATTCAAATTTGCCACCAATTAGCCGATTTATTGAATTTTAACAAAATGATCACGGGACACGTGAGAACGCCAAGTTTAATAATCAGGGAAAATTCCAGCTTGATGAACCAAATATAACGAGAGATATGGTTGCCTAATCATAAATCTACTTTATATTCCTGATCAGGCCTTGAACTGCTTGAGTCTTAAAATTAAACAAAAATGTTACTTTAACTGTATCGAAATGCGAATAATTCCCCCCCTTTTTTTTTTAATTATATAGAATTTTTCGTTTGATTACCCATATAAAATTTCGGAGATTTTTCAACAATCGGCCAAAATTCTAACCCATTTCTGAGGTATCAGCTAAGACCAGTTGACATGGAAAGACTCAGAGCTTAGCTACATGTTAAAGAAACGCGCTCTTTCTCAGCTGAAAGTTAGAATAAGGGAGCAAGGATAGGTTTGTAACAGATAGAAAGGTTCATTTTGGGCCACTTGTCATCGTTTCTTTTCTTTCTAATTCGCGAAACTTCATGGCTGTCTTCCTCTTCCTTGTGATAATGGCTTTGACGATGATAAAGTTCTGTTTACATTCGTTAGCTTGCTCTAACTGCCAAGAGATAAACTGAATTCAACACAGAGGTTTAGATAAGAAACAAGTGGTGTACGTCCGTTCCCAATTTTTCTTCTCCTAGCCAATGATTTTTTGTTTTGATTTGTTTATTTGCAATAACATAAGGGAAACAATGCTTACTTACAACACTAGCTCTATTTACATTATATTGCTCTAATTATTTACACTATTAATATTAAATACAGTTACAAGACTTACACTACTAACAAATGAAGTGACGACAAGGGGCAATGAAAAGAAGAAGAAAAATAGATAGTTATCATTACAGCTTGAGGTTGTACCATAAAAACATAAAATAAAAATAAAAATAAAAATAAAAATAAAAATAAAAATAAAAAAAACAGACCAAAGGCATGTGGTACATTAAAGGTAAAATGAGTTATGCATCTGACAGGAGATTAGAAATAGACTAATGGGTAGGAGATAGATACCGATAGGTATAGAAAATATAATCTAAAATAATAATTAAATCCTCATATATCCTGCACGAGGTTTCCATTTCTTTGTGTCTCCACTTTTTTTTTCTATTTCATATTGTGATTTTAGTGTGCATATGAAATGCGTAAGATTTGGATGATTATCTTTTGTTTTAGCGAGCCATATGTGATATCGTGCTAAGAGAAAGCAGTAATTGATAAGAAGCGCAAATTGAGAGATAACTGGCCTCAGACCCAAAGCAGTAATATTTGTCAAAGCATAATCTCTAGGAAGTAAATTTAAGTTTTTCAGCCATTCAGTAAGTTTATTCCAAAAGTGAGATGCTTGGCGGCATGACCAAAAAAGATGAATTATTGACTCAGAGTAGGTGTGAGAAAAACTGCACTTTTCATCGCCTTGTAGACCTATTCTAAATAAGAAGTTATTGGTTGGTACACGTCTATGTAAGAATTTGAACTGAAACTCTATGAAGCCTTCTTTTCATTCTAACGGATCGATACACAATTTTATGACTTTCGTCAAGGAGGCTAATCCATTTAAACACATGAAAAACAATCAGGCTTGAACGGGATTCCGTTCAAGCATATTTTTTCCTGCTTCTTTTTCACAGCTGCTTGAGTTCTGAATAAAACTGCGATGACTACGGAGGCTAATCCATTTAAACACATGGAAAAACAACAAGAAACAAACAAAACAACAACAACAACAAAAACAAAAAAACAAAAACAAAAAAACAAAAACAAAAAAACAAAAACAAAAAAACAGGCTTGAATTCGAACGGGATCCCGTTGAAGCATATTTTTTCCGGCTTTATTTTCACAGCCGTTTGAGTTGTGAATAAAACTGCGATGATTATGCATGTCTTTACATTTTTCTACGCAGTTCAAATATACCCTATTTCGTATATCACTGGAACTACTCCTAACCATTTCGGTCTTCAATGTCTCTCCAGATCACAAGCCGTGAGAGAATTCTCGAGATGTTTTGTGGCCTTCTCATATTCACTCACCCATATCTCCATTGTTCCAAAAACTTGGTAAAATAAATCTCGTCTTTTTTGTTCTAAAATGTGTTTCTGGATGACAGGTTATTTTCCAAGATACTCTCCAGTCTTCCCGGTGGAAACATTTCCAGCACACTTGCATTAAGACTAGTCATAGGTTAACCAAATGACAAAACAAAACGGAAGAGAACTCAGTTTGAGAGTCCTTCCTCAAAACAATACACACAGCAAACAAACAAACAAACAAACAAAAGACTGAGCTCAAAATTTTCGACATGCCCAGATATGAATGAAAAAGGTTTCTGCTCAGAAAAAAAAAAAAAAAAAACTGTTTTCTTGTGACTTGCTTGTTTTCAAAAAAGCAGTTCACAGCAATCGATTTATCACTCTCCATATTGCTGTTCCGCAGTGCAAAATGTGCACCCCTCTAGTTCTGCTCGAATTAGAATTCTTCTTTTCATCTCGGACCGGCCATTTACTGAAAAACATATTTCACTCCAACCAAGCATTGCCTTATTTCGCGTGGTCTGTTATTAGCCAACTGGTCTGCCTTCAGCCAGTTGGGAATTTTAACTATGCTATTTCTGTTTCTTTGTATTACTTGTTTCAGGGTTTTTAAACGTTTTTCCTGGAGTAAAAGCTCCGTTGAGAATTGGTACTTTTTTTTTTATTTTTACAATTAAATTTTCCCACTGTAGCGTTGTAATCTTGTTAATTGTCACCCCTCATGTCTGTGAGATTTCAGTGGTACGCATCCGTCATGTTGTTCAAACGATATCTGGGGAAGCGACCAAGCGAAAAGAAGAAAAGCGGTCTGTTTTACCTCTCTGTCATCGACAAGCCGGTTTCAAGCGTTTGGTACAAGAAAACCCTAATGGGAAAGAACACCATAAACACAATCATGAAAAACATGAAAAAGAACTCGCCGCTGAAGGAGCTGTGTCCCAAGAAGAGTTTAACCAACCATAGTGCACGAAAAACCGTGGTATTAAAAGAAGTTGAAAAGTTCTGGTATCCCGAAGTGTGAGACAAAGAATATCACAGGCCACGCATCTGCCAACGGGCTTGACGATTACGACTCAGGAGACGAAAGGGAGCAGCAGATCATTTCACGAGCCATTGACAACACTGGTCCTGTTCCTTCAAGAGACGCTTTAAGTCAACTTTATTCTGCAAATTCCACTGCATCTTGGTGTGCTCCCGGCCTAATTTCAGTCAATGCAGCGTCACCTTGAACATCGCAGGGAATGATGCCGTTCAGAAGAGCACAAGTGATATAAGGCGAGAATAAAAGCGTTTCTTGATGGAAGAATCAGATTCTGAGTGATCTGAAAGGGTCTTGAACGTTTTAACTTTGTTTAAAAAAGCACTAACTTTATATTTTCAAAGTTAAAAGTTTGTTAGCAGGCCTGGTTGTCAATGTCCTGGTATCTTTATGCAAAAATAAAATTTCATTCAGCTCATTCGTGCGTTTGTGGCGATTGATTCTTTGTCAGCATTAAATGGCTTCCTATCACTGATTACTCAAGAGTGCATTCAGAAATTCAGTATTTTTCCTTCTATTTCAATTCATTAACAAGTAATCGCAATTGGTCCTCGTGAAATCAAGGATTAACATCACTTGTGTTTTCAGAAGTAGCTGAAATTGCCCTCGTCTCTGCGCGACGCGGGCAATTCCAGCAACTTCTGAAAACACCCGTGATATTAAAATTACTTTTACTCGGCCCCATGAGATAACCTACACTAACCCGTCGATCCAAAAACCAATTCACCTGCCTCCCACCGTTTTGCACGCGAAATTCAACATCTCTACCACGCTGAAAACTGAAAGGTACGCGGAAATGAAAATGAAGCCTAGAGGATGCTGTATGGAGTCCAAATCTCTCTGTTTGGGAAACTTAGCGAATCTAGAACATTCGCTGGTCAATGAAACAGGAATCAAAACTACTTAGCGGGTGTAGACTCGAGTAATCTCTCAAATTCTCAAAAAAAATTATTGTCCCGAAACACAGTCCAAGTCTCGAAAGTACACACTGTAAGAAATATCGTCAGCAATATGCTAACGAATACGTAAATTTGGATATTGAATGGCCAATTGACATCTCCACAGGTGAAAGCGAAATACCGGGATTAAAATGTGACGCCGATAGCTTAAAGCTAGCTAAAACCAAAATGACAAACCTTTGCTGAGGCTTTATAGCAAACCCGAGAGCAGTTAGATCAATTTGATGCTAAAGTTGGCGCCTTTGTCTCTACGATGCCGAACGATTTGAGCTCACGAACTCTCAGTCTGATCATTGTAGAAGTCAGCTCCCTCATAACCTTGAATCTTTCTTGTTGACTGTATGCTTCGATACTTACGTTAATCTGAGTAGAACAAACGCTTTCAGAACGAAACATCGCCATTTGCTATCTCTGGTGGTGTTACGTTAATCTCATATCATTCTGCTTTCGCGACCTTTCCCGAAACTCGCGCTTGGAAATATTAGCCTGCGTCGCAGACGGAAATTTACCCGTAAATAAGTAACCCGCGGTAGGTTGCGTCTGCGACGCAGGCTAGGAAACACTTGTGTCCAATGTCTGCTTTCGATACTCATGATAGTCTGCATAGAACAAACGCTTTTAGAACGAAACATTGCAGTTTGTTGACTCTTGTGGTGTTACGTTAATCTCATATCACTCTGCTGTCGTGTCCTTTCCCGAAACTCGCTTGTAGGGAAGATTAGGAGAGTTTTAGAACAAGGTTAATAAGTCACGTGTTTGTGGAATGGAATATTTTCCTCCCGTTTTATCTTCCCAAAGACACGTAAGCTTAAACATCGCTGTGTGCATTTTAGATCGTTTTGAATACGAAGCACCCTTTTAGAACGTAGACCAGATACTCAGTCAACAAGAAACGCTTATCTCATGTTATATTTGTTATGTTGTACCGGTGTTGTGTTAATTTCATATCATTCTGCTCACTTCCCCATAGCCTGCTTTACAATACTCGGTCAACAACAAGCGCTTTAAGAACGAGAGAAAAATACAACTAGTTATCTTTTTTTGTGTTACATGTGTGCGGTAATAGCATATTTTCATCCCGTTTTATCGTCCCAGAGAGAACAGGAAGATGCTTGTCATCTTTAGCGGTCTTTTTGTCTTATGTTAATAGCGAAATATCGCAAATTTTGTAAAATCTGCAAGCTGGCTGAGGTGTGGTTAGCATTACAAAGATGTGTAAAAAATCGCAAATTTCGCAATGACTTAACGAAAAATCCTGAAGTTAGCGAAAAATCGCAAATTTTGTAAAATTCTCAACTCGGCGCTTGCTGGTCGCTGTATATTTGTACTGTCATTTGGACGGTATTCGCTACAGTTTCGAAGAAATGTTGAGCTCCTCTGCATGTTTCTTGTTTACCGTCTCGAACACAATTAACCCGTTCATATACGCAGGAGTGAATCCTGTATTCAAGAGGTAATTTCGTAAAATTCCGTTTTGCATAAGAAAACGAAAAGTTTGTGTCGTGTCTGGAATTGAAACGCCCCTTGTCTTTACACAAAGTGAAGACGTCGAAATTCATAGCGCAGATTTACAACTAAGCCGAGAGTGGAAAGAAAACGCATTAGTTTTGATGAACAGTCCTCTTTCTGAAGGGAGCGAAATTTATCTGCAGGGACAACTGGGAGTGTTCACACGAAGCAAGCTTCCGATTACTGCTCATGAAGACAAATGTGATCCCACTGGAATACAATCAAAGGCGTTTGTTCACATTAAATAGTTTCTCAAACAATTGATAAATAAGGAATATGATATACTAGCTCTTTCTTATATAAGAGCTTCCTTTTCCCGGGCTGAGGCGGAGGGCACGTTTTGCTGGAAGATTGAAGATGGAGAGTCTACCGTTTTGCACGCGAAATTCTACATCTCTAAAACGCTGAAAGGTACGCGGAAATGAAAATGAAGCCTGGAGGATGCTGTATGGAGTCCAAATCTGTCTATTTGGGAAACTTAGCGAATCTAGAACATTCGCTGGTCGATGAAACAGGAATCAAAACTACTTAGCGGGTGTAGACTCGAGTAATCTCTCAAATTCTCAAAAAAAATTACTCTCGCGAGACACAGCCGAAGTTTCGAAAGTACAGACTGTAAGAAATGTCGTCAACAATATGCTAACGAATATGTAAATTTGGAAATTGGATGGACAATTGACATCTCCACTGGTGAAAGCGAAATACTGGGATTAAAATGTGACGCCGGTAGCTGAAAGCTAGCTAAAACCAAAATGACAAACCTTTGCTGAGGCTTTGTAGCAAACCCTTGAGCAGTTAGATCAATTTGATGCGCCTATGTCGCTATGATGCCGGACGATTTGAGCTCACGAAGTCTCAGTTTGATCGTTATAGAAGTCAGCTTCCTCATAACCTTGAACGTTTTGGCTCTAATTGGAAACACCTTGGTTTGTATTTCGGTTTGCAAGAATACTCGTCTCCGAACGACGACAAACTTGTACATTATCGCTTTGGCTGTAAGCGATTTGCTCTCTGCTGTGTTTGTGATGCCCATAAGTGCGAGCGTATTGATAGCAGGCAACTGGATTGTCGGCGGAACGCTCTGCCAACTTCACGCCTTCTTCAGCCTGTTTGTTATCTACGTTTCTCCTGTGACCATGGGCTTAACAGCTGTAAATCGTTATGTGAGGATATGCAAGTCGGATCAGCAGTACAAGAGACTGTTTTCCGCGAGAAAGTCGCGCGCTTTGCTTGCCTCTGTGTGGAGTTTCGTTGCATGTTACGCGGTGGTTCCTCGATTGCTCGGTCTTCAAGCGTACGAATTTGTCCCAGGCTACGCCCAGTGCTCTATCGCACACCTCAGCGAAACAGGCAAATCTATTAACTACGGCATCGTCCTTACGTTTTTCTTTTTAACACCGTTGATATCAACTACATTCAGCTATACAAAAGTCGCGCAGATGATCCGACAGCACAATGCGTCTGCAGCTACGACGATTCAAAGACGAGAAAGCGCTCGGGAAAGAAGCCGTAAATGGCGAAAAAGCAAGGGTATCACCAATCATGAAATCAAACTCAGCAAGTCTCTATTCGCAGTCGTCTTCGCCTTCATGATCTGCTGGGTACCGTTCTGGATCATCGTTATTCTCCGTCGCTTTCGTCTTGTCGCGATAATGCCTCGAAACGTTGAGCTCTTTTGCATGTTTCTCTTTTATTTGTCGAATACAATTAACCCTTTCATATATGCTGGGATGAATCCCGCATTTCGAAGAGAATTCCGTAAGATTGTCCTCTGTAAACACTGGCATGAAGTTGAGGTAACTGATGACAGAAGAGCAAAGAATGAGGATACAGCTGAGACTCCAAACATGGAATTGTTTCGGCGCGTGCGCCGACCGAATTTGCATGATGATACTTCTTTGGTCAGTCTTTCTGTCGAAATGGGTGAAATTTGTCGAATAAGGTCGGTAGATCTTGGACTTGCATCGCCCAAATCAGAAAATACTTGTTTATAGAGGCGAATGATCAACTGGTTTATTTCAAAAGTTATGCTAGTATTGATCCTGCTGTTCTTGGTCTTCATCGATAGAATGAAACATGTTTGCACGCATGAATAAAATCAAGAATCAAAATAGGTGAACGGCAGGTAAAGAGAAACATTTAAGAGCAATTTAGGCTCAATCAGTAGTGGTCAGAAGAAAGTTTTAGGGAAAACGATGTTCAGAAAATTACAAGACTTAATATGGATCCGCCATGTTGGTGTCCCTCCAAAGGACACCAACATGGCCGCCATGGAAGTAGGTTAAGCAATAAACTAAACAAGCAATCAGTGTTCCTAATGTTGTTTCAGGATTGTTGACTTCAGCACTGGTTATGACTCTCACTAACTTGAAAAAATGTACGTTTCTCAAAATTGAGAAATAAATAACGAACTAATCAATACTTAAACAAAATTAAAAATCGCCACGATTAAAAAACCTTTTCCGGCATAGTATACCGCGTGGCATAACATTTTCCAAGGAGTTTAGCTTCACGAATTGCTCAGGTTTTGTCAGTTTTGCGGAAACAAATTGAAGCGAACTGGAATTCATATTTTCTCTCCTGTATTTGAATTTTACTTCATTACAAAACTGGTATGCTAGAGCAGCCAGGCATGTAGTTTTGTCTAGTACAGTTTATTGGCTCAGCACGCCACCTTATGAAATGGGTCAATTTGGCGCGGCGAATTAACAAGGCTTAGTATCAAGGCAAATAGGTGAACACGCCTTACAAATGTCAATACAAAGGGAAGTACACGGGGATTAAACTAATATAACATGTAACCGATGTGGAAGTGCATATTAGGGGATATCAACCCATGCTCAAGTGACCAATTGTTAAACAAGTTACTTTGATTGCCAGACCCCTTTATAGAACACTGAAATAAATTCAGTTTAACTTAACTTAACTTGGGCTGGCTGGAATTTACGAGGCTTTTGTAACTTTGTCCAATAAACTGAATTGGGGCTCAAATATTGTCTTTCAGCAATTGTTCCTAAGCCCTTGTCGCTCCTCGTAGGGGTATAAACCCAGCAGTCTTATACCTGTGGGTCTTCTGTGACCAGTAAGGCTTTTGAAAGTGGTTAGCGCATTACCCGACGATCCTGGCGACCACAACTTTTTTTTCAGGATTTCCCTGAAAACCACTCCGGTGATCGGAGCCTCCTGGCCAAATATCATCATCATCATCATCATTATTATTATTATTATTACAGTGTATTTTTAAAGTAGAGTTTTTTGCCATTTAAATGTGTAGAGTATTGTTTACTATTCTTATTTAAATTTTTTCGACAAATGACAATAGACAAATTTATAAGGGCTGTAAAGAATGAGTGTAATTTTGTAATTCGTGTGTAAGTTAGTATTTGCCTGACATATATACTGTCCTAAGAATTTTTACAGTTGTAATTTTTTATAAGCCACTAATAAACATTATTATTATTATTAAAAAAAAAAAATTAAAAAATTATTATTATTATTATTATTGTTAGTATTATTATTTTTGTTGTTGTTGTTGTTATTTTTATTATTATTATTCTCCGTGAGTTTTTTTTTTTTGTTTGTTTTTCTATGTAAGCTTCAAGTTTTACTTGTGGATGTGATGGAACAGGGCCAACGGCTTCGTTACTGTCCAACGGCGCGATCAACGCACTGAAAAATTCTACATAGGTCTCTATAGTTAATAATCTTGGAAAGCCAACGTACAAAATCTTAAAAACAAATTTGATTTAACCAGCTGCCATTACGAGAAATATTTCAGTTATGCACAAAACTTGCACTCTGCACAACCCGGGGCTTGCTTTTCAACATTTTGTTGTGATTGAGATCGATAACTAACTTGAGATTATTCACTCTCTGGGCTGTCAGACGCAACTAATGATCCAAGGTGATCAGAACTGTAGAAAGGGCAGCCTTTCAAGTTGAATTAATTTCTTGAGCATTCTGCATATATCACATTCCACATAATTTTGCCATTACGCAAGTCATGCCAAATGCCATTTCACAAACTCCTTCCGCCTTATACCCTCACTAGTTGGGACGGTACTTTTATAGAATTTTTATTTATTGGCAAAACTTGCGAGCCCTTCCCATGTTAAACAATAAATAAATGTAGCCTGGCGTGCATTTTAACGGAAGAGGAGTAAATGAGTTTCACTTTTTTGGTGGTTTCGGGAAACGGAGGCTTTCGAAAGCACTGACGTCAGTCACATCCCGTGCAAATCAGTGAATCATAGTTATTTTTTTTTCCTCATAACGTGTCAGCGTTTTTGAGCGTTCTGAGTGTGGACAGTGATAACCCTGCGAAGGCGGTAGTGCGGATGTAAAGTGCGAGTTTAAATCAGTGCTTCTCATAATAAACACAGCACGATCTAGAAACCTTCTTTTACTTCATATACTTGGTTATATCTTACAGCTCTATCTTACATGGCTAAGGCCATTTTGCAAAGTAAAAACTGCCATCAAACAAACCTATTATAAAACAAATAAAAGGAACAAGAATGGTTCAGGTCTGGAAAGATTGAAACGAATTACGAACAAAGGGCTTCAATCCTGAAACTCAAAATCCGACATAAATCTGGATGGAGGTGATTAAATCTCACTATCAGCTAAATTTTTGGAGATTTCTCAGCTATCGGTTAAAAGTTAAGCCCGTTTTATTTGTCAGCTGCCAGTAAATTTTGCGGATCCCAGATCTCAGCTGCCAGTTCAATAAAAACGTGTCATCTCTCAGCTGACCATTTTCATCTTTTCTCAGCTCACGACCCTCACGTCTAATTGTTATTCGTTCGCTCGCACTGCTAGGTGTCTAGTTAATGATTAACAAGGATCTAAACAACAACAATGTTGGCTGGAGAACTAAAGCGCAAACATGTATTCTCTCTTTTCTAGCGCCGAGACATGGCGGATGGGGCCGATGGCAGCCAGTTAGCTGGCAGGAAACCCAGTGCTCAAATGGATATAAAACCAGATACCGCTATTGCAACGATCCTTCCCCAGCTCACGGTGGGCATGGCTGCAGCGGAAGTAGTAGCAAGCGGATAGACTGCAATGAATGTGACTACGGCAACGGAGGATGCGAACATATATGCGTAAACTATGTTGGTAGTCACAGCTGTAGATGCTATCCTGGTTACGAGCTTTACTCGGGAAAGAGATGCAGACGTACGTGATTTCGGCTTTTTTGGGGAAGTGTTGGTTAACAACATTTAGACAGTTAAACGCGCAGTAAATGCTCCTTGATCACATTAAAATGTATTCCATCATTTAGCTACAAACAGGTGCTACATTAAGGGTGGTTCTCACCAACGCAAAACATTATTATATTTAAGCACCGTTAACTTACAGTCATTTTTGTTGACCAAAGACGCATCTTATTACACATCTTATTACGTCGCACGTGTGCTGCCGCCAGCGGTAAATTCTCCGCTACCCATTTATACATAGTGCTGACCCGGATGTTCAATCTAGATCTTGGCGCCCTTACTATTTGGCCACCGCGCCTCCTTCTACGATGCGAAAAGAAACGATCTTTTCAAATTAGTTTGCACGTTTTGAAAACAAGGCGTTGATGGTTTTGCTTACGTTTTTTAGGAATCTCTTGTCACACAAGCGATTGGCCGCCGCCAAGTAATGGACAGATATCGTCACCTTGTAACAGTAATTCACAGGTGCACTCTGGCACTTATTGCACGGTCACTTGTAATAATGGATATAAATTAGACGGACCTTCAAGCTCTGTTTGTGGCAGCGACGGCGAGTGGGATCCAAGATCAACTCCAAACTGTCGAGGTAAAAGGAATGTTTTTGGGCAGTTTGGGCTCGGGTTCTTGACAAAAGAAAAGAAATAATTACGATGCATGGGACTAAGCAAAGACAAAGCCGCCAGAGACATTGCATTTTCAGTCACATGTGACCAAATGCTTTACTGCCTTGCGCTCTAGGTGAAATCAAATATCAGAACTAGAAAAATCATGTTTCCGGTTTGATTACACACATGCGTCAAATTTCGTTTATGGCTTTCAAAAATGCAACGCAAACCCGAACGCTGTGATTAAAATTGACTCATCTTCCGATCAGGTGTCGATTCTATGTGCTGAACAAAACGATCGAGGCTTTTGGCGGAAGGATTTAATTAAGATTTTCATGCACGACAATTGTGTTTGACAACAGAAGTTTACAATAAGATAACTTAGTCTTAAAGGGCTGCTGATCCGCTTTGGCGAATATTCTATAAAAATTACTTACGGATGGTCCTTTTTTCAGTGTTCGAGTGTCAAGCCCTAAGTGCCCCGGACCATGGTCAGATCACTCCTGATATTTGTAAAACAAAACCTCTCCATGGTCAAGTATGTTCTTACGAATGTAGCGCAGGCTACGCACGCACTGGGCCTAGTTCGAACACGTGTAACAATGGCTTCTGGACACAAGGAGGATTTCACTGTCAGGGTAAATCTTTACATCATACGTAGAGCTTTGTTAATTGCAAAGTACTGGTTGATGCTGCATAGTTACGCATAAACAGCACCAGACGAAAGAAAATGCAGTTAGAGGGTCTGAGTGACTGAGTTATTGAGTGACAGAGCTTCTGGGCGACTAAGCGACTAAGCGACTGAGGGACTGAGTGACTGAGCGGCTGAGCGGCTGAGCGGCTGAGCGGCTGAGCGGCTGAGCGGCTGAGCGGCTGAGCGGCTGAGCGGCTGAGCGGCTGAGCGGCTGAGCGGCTGAGTGGCTGAGTGGCTGAGCGGCTGAGCGGCTGAGCGGCTGAGTGGCTGAGTGGCTGAGTGGCTGAGTGGCTGAGTGGCTGAGTGGCTGAATGGCTGAATGGCTGAGTGGCTGAATGGCTGAGTGGCTGAGTGACTGATCATGAGTGACTGATCATGAGTGACTGATCATGAGTGACTGATCATGAGTGACTGATCATGAGAGACTGATCATGAGAGACTGAGTGACTGAGTGACTGAATGCCTTGCTATATCTATATGCGTCAATAGCTGCAAGTCAGGTAACATGCAATTAAATCCAATATTGTTTTTTTCTGTTTAAAGACAATGAATCACCTTCATTTGGCGAAACCTGTCCATCTGCACAAAGTGTTTTCGCGGATGAAGGAAAATCTTCAGCCACAGTGAGCTGGGGACCAGTTACAGCTACAGATAACGATCAAGCTAGCGTTACTGTGTCCCCTCAAGTGACGTCACCACACGTTTTTTCTGAGGGAAGCCATACCGTGGTCTACACTGCTACAGATCCGTCGGGAAACACGAAACTCTGCTACTTTCGAATTACTGTTCAAGGTAAGAATGTTTTGGCGTATATGAAAACAACAACAACAACAACAACAATTAATCAACCAATCAAGGCATGCATGCTAATAATCTAATTGTGGGAAAATGGCTCTCGTTCCTTTGAATTTATTTAAATAAATGAACGGTTTTTTCATGTGAAACATATAGTTGAAAAAAAAAAAAACGTTAAAAAGAAGAGTTAGCATTATATAATTGAGAACAGAAAAAATAATACTGCCTATCAAAAGGTATATCTTAAAATGAAGGCCATTTTAAACAGCGTGGCTCCTTCAGGTTTATCAATAATGGGACCTGGATCTAAAAAAAATAAGGAATTAAACTTCAAAAGCAAAGTATAATGCTAAAGAAATGATTGTTGTGAAGAGATCAAGTGAACGCGCGGAGAAACAATTCAGTTTTTCGTTGAATGAAATAGTCTTCTCAGAGGTGTTAGCATTCTTTGTAGAAACTACCTTTGTTACATTCTATCCGTCAGTATCAACAAATTTGATTAGGAATAAGTCGTTGTTATTTAATAACTTCTCAAACCCAATGCCCCAGGACGGTTATTTCACCTAATCATATTTCATTTTAGCTCTTCGATGTTCTGTACTGTTCGCACCTGCAAACGGCAGACTGGAGAATGCGGCCTGTGGAAATATCTATGGAAGCTTATGCCGACTGGCATGCTACAAGGGGTATGAATTGAAAGGATCTGTTGAGAGAAAGTGCGACAAGATAGCAGGGACAAATGTGGCCCAATGGACAGGAAATACAACTTCCTGTGAAAGTAAGTATGGGCATGTTTTGTCCATTCCTTCATAATGTGTGGTAAACTAAGAAACATTCTTGACAAGATGGCTTGCATGGAACCATACTTTCTTTGATCATGCCAAAGAAGCTCTAGTTGAAATTCTTTTTTTTTTTCCTATTGTTTTGCAAAAAAAACAAAACAAAACAAAACAAAACAAAAAAAACAGATTTGAAGGAGTCTTGCTCCCCCCTGGATGAGATGCTAGTCTATCGCAGCTTTCTCCTCGGCATTCAGACAGGAATTTGCCCTGTCGTGGTTTCTCTCCATCAGTACCTCTAGTGCTTTCGAACTAATCGTTTGCTATTTATGTCTTAGCTATCCACTGTCCATCTCTAAACACTCCTGATCACGCCATTCAGTCCGGGTACGGCTGCGGTGGTCCAAGCTCTAGCTACAGCACATCCTGCTATTTCAGTTGTATGTTGGGATACGAGGCTGTAGGAGGATCACAGAAAAGAACTTGTCTGGAAACTGGACAGTGGAGTGGAACCGAACTTCAGTGCCAAGGTAAGGAAATGATATCCACGTTTATGGGAAACGGGATTGCTGTTTGTCGTCGATGTAGATTAAGAAAAAAAAATCTAAACGCAGGTAAATACAGTTTCGAAAAGAGAAAAACAAAGTGTTTTTTAACCTGTGTGAAGTAAATGACCTCCTCCCTATCTTTAATCTTCTGCGCCGGTTTTTTTAAAGACCCAGTTAACACAAACTCAGAGTTAAAAATTAACTTAAGTATTATTTTTTTCTTGTATGTTTTCTACTTCCTTTGTTTTGTTTAGTTTGAGATTACCCCATCTCAAAACTAAAGGCCAAACGATATAAGAAGAAAACTTCACCGAAATGTTGCAAAACCATTGACATCAAAATTTAGGTCAATCCTGGATTAGCTTAATCGGGCTTTGAACATCTCCGAACACAAGGTTAAGGCCCTAGTGTTGTCTCGGCAGGCAACTCTACTGGGCAGAATTACCTATCAAGACCTATTCACAAATTTTAGTTTTTTTTTTTGTTGTTTTTTGTTTTTAATAAAAATGACTTTAGATTTCTTGTCTCGTTATAAATTGTCACCAGGCTTAAAGCTTAGGTTGCGCTAAATGACGTAAGAAATGATCCATCAATAATGTTGTGTTGCCTTGCAGCGATCACCTGTCCTTCAATTACTATTACGTCGAAAGGACTGGACATCACCCCCTCATTCTGCACCAATGCAAGCGCTGTCATTCATTACGCAACAGATTGCCGGTTCACCTGCAGGAGCGGATATCAACACCATGGGCCTGGGCTTAAGACTTGTAACCAGCAGAAGACCTGGTCTCCATTAGGGAATCCATGGTGCAAGGGTGAGTTGGTAACTTTACGAAACTCAGCTTACGACATGGTAACACCTATTGTGAATCGTCATGTTTCAAATATAGATTTTTACCAAGCTAACTATGAAACCTTTAATATTAGAGAAGTGCAATAGGACAAGTAGCGCTTAAATGAAATGTGGTTTAAATTGAAAACAGAGCAGATTAAAGAAAAATAACATTGTAGATGTTGTCGTTGTTGTTCTTAACGATGGTAACGATGATGGTAAGGGGGAATATGAGGAAGATGATGAGGAAAAGTAGTAGTAGCAGGAGCAGCAGGAGGAGCAGGAGAAATATCAAAGAGAGGGAGGTGGGGAGAATGTGATGATAAGTCTTTTGCTGCTGTCTATGATGCTGTTTGGCTTTGTTAGTCTCTTCGTATAACAGTCGAGGTTCAACAATGACTTGTGTATAGTTTCGTCTTCTTGTTGTAAAGGATATATTCTTTTCGTTTATAGATGTCTCGGCACCAGTATTTTCAAACTGCCCATCAAATATTGTAGCCACCGCTGACAGAGGTACAACGTCGACACAGGTCACTTGGTCTCATCCTTCAGCTACAGACAACTCCGGCCTCATTCCCAACATAACACGCTATGGGAAACTACCTGGGGACTTATTTCCTGCTGGAGAACACAACATCCGGTACTTGGCTTTAGACAAAACAGGGAACGTTGCCGAATGCAAATTTAAAGTCTTCGTTTCAGGTAATTTGCATATGTCCCGCGCGGGAATATTTGTTTGCAGCATTTGCCTCATCAGAATAAGCGCTTGTGATCGAGCTATGAAAAATATCAGCTCTGATTGAAAGAACATGCATGGATAAAAGATTTTTCCTCTTCTACTATGCATGGAGCATGACATTATGCGTGCGTAGAGTTAAAAAAGTCAAAATTTTACAACGATTATTTAGGCACACTAAGGGCTTTTTGCACTAACATATCTCGAAGGTTTTTTTCTTTTTTTTTCTCTCTTTTTTTTAATCATTTTAGTATATACCTCATAAGTGAATAGTACCTATCACATGTTCGATCTGATTGGTTAACTCGGGGTTGACTAAAATTTTCCGACCATTTGTCGGTTTGTTGTTAGAACTAAGACACTTTTTTGGTCCATTAGTTACGTCATAGCCTGTCTGTTTCCGTAAGGGCGGCTGTGATCATGACACAGGCTAGTTACCTCAGTGTCCGTGAAAGTGGTTGCGCACTATTCACCTCCGCTTCAGTGAATAAGTGTTATTTAGTATGAGCGCACTCAGTGATCTTGGTGTTTCAAGCAATCTGATTGGTTCGCTATCTCGGGCTAATGAGTATTATTCACTTCCTAAAGAATACCTGTTAAATATGCCATGCAAAGCACGAAATCGATTCAATGTTCATCGTTCGTCATCCTCGTTTGCTAACATCCTTTAATAGATTGACAAATAGTACGTCCATGCACTCGGAAGAAATCACAATTTTGTACTACTGTTACCTTTTTAAGTGGTCCGCTGCCTGCCAAAGTTGTATTCTCCAGCTGGAGGTTCCTTACAGTGTACCAAAGACAATCAGTACGGATCTGAATGCTCCTTCTTTTGTCAGGATGGCCACACCATGAGAGGCTCTGACCGCAGAGTCTGCGAGAAAGATTCAGTTACGTCCGTGGGTGTCTAGACGGGAAATGAGACGAAATGTGAACGTATGTAAAAAAACAATATTTAAGTTCATGTCAGAGCCCCCACCCCCCCCCCCGCCACACCTAGAAAAAGAAACAACAACAACGACAACGAAACTAACAAACAAACAAACATACATAAGGTTTTCAATTTTCAGATTTACCTTATTTGCTCTTCTTACAGCCTCCGCCTAAAATCAATAGACCTTCAAAGCAATAATGAAACATTTCCACGCAAGTTAATCTTTGCCTATTTATATTTCTTTTGCCAGGTAACTTTCATTCCCAGTAAGCTGGAAGTAAAAATCGCCTTTAATTTGATGGCAGGGAAAAGGAAAGCACCATGAAAATGGTTAATAGCCTTTTGCAATCGTACTGGAAACTTCTGCACAAGTGGTTCATATTTTCTGAAAACCTTTATAGACAGAATTCTGACTGTATAAAAAAAAAAAGTGCTTCGTCGATGTTTAAAAGTCGATCTTTCTAGCTCGTAAGTCCACCAAGTGCACAAAGTAATAAGTCACGTTAATTTATCTTTCCTTAGTGGTGAAGTGTGCTCGACTCTTCCCCCCTCCTCACAGCATACAGTCTGGCTGCGGAGGCGGTTCCTTGTTCAACGTTTTTGGTGACAAATGCCTTTTATACTGCGCCCGTGGCTACCACCGGGTTAACGGCTCGACTGAGAGGGTCTGTCTAGCAAATGGCACATGGTCTGGTGAAGAACCGTACTGTCAAGGTAAGGGAAGCAGCAAAAAAGAGGAATAGTTGCGACAAGCTTTTACAAAACACATTTACGCCGATACGCAGAAGGCGAAACTTTATTGATCCTATAAAATCGGTATTCCAAGTCTGAAAATGTGGTTAGGATTAGCACGCAACCCTTTCTTTTTTGTTCAATCTTAGCAGCTAGGTATAGAGGAGAAAAGAGAGATGAGAAGAGAGATATATGTGTGAACTATTTTAGGGTCGATTTGTTAAAAGTTTATAGTTTCAGAGAAGTAAACAAATAACTTTTTGTCCGCAAGCGTTTGATGAGGAATTCTCATGTCAGCACAAAATTCCTAAAACATTTACTGAATAAGATTTTACTTGTTTTATTTTTTTGGTACAGTTGTCCGCTGTAAGGTCCTTCTACCTCCAACGGATGGTCAGGTGACACCACACTCCTGCACGACTTCTCCTGAATACGATACTACATGCCACTTTTCTTGTCCCAAAGGCTACAGGCTGCATGGAGAACCAATAGCGACATGCCTTAGCGACGGTCAGTGGTCGAAAAACACCACTTCTGTTTGCAAAGGTTGGTTTATCTTCCAAGAAGTTAATTTTTTCTGTGTCTTCGTATTACGGCCTGGTGTGGGGCAGAAAAAAAGACCTTGAAATTGTTTTATTCCGTGAGCTTTTGGGAGGCAGCATGGCCGATTAGTCTAGGGCGTCGGATTTGAAATCTGAAGGTCCCTGGTTCAAACCTCACCTTACCGTTATCTGGATTTGCTGTTCGTAGTCTCGAGTTCAAGCGCTTGACTGACTTTCGTAAATAGCTAACTGGTCAGCCTCCCACCAAGTGAGATTATTAATTATTTATGTTCTATTTGCAAGCTGTGTTTGTTTATTTGCGGAGTCCTCAATTAGCACAACAGTGTTAAATATATTTTAGAATTAAATAAAATTAATCATTGGTTGATTGATTGATTGATTGATTTTTATTTATTTATTTTAAAACCGACCGAGTGTTCTTCATCTGTGATATTGCTCGTTCAAGCTGTTGACTTCATTAATTATTCTACTGTTAATTGATATATTTAAATACTTGCAGACGTGGAAAGACCCTCCTTTGGCGTTACTTGCCCCAGTGATATCAAACGTTACGCAGACAGGGCTAACAACTATACCACAGTAAACTGGACACCAGTGGTTGCCACTGATAACTCTGACGTGGTAACGGGTGTGACCGAATATGGTGTGCCAACCGTAAATAGATTCTACCAAGGACGACACCGGATCACTTACAACGCCAGCGACGCAGCAGGGAATTACAAACTCTGCACGTTTTTCGTGACAGTCGAGGGTAAGCCATTTGCGAACGGCACTGAAAGTGCAGATTAGGTATCCTGTAAAGCAATGGCAATTGCGTATTGTTAACAAACCTCAGCATCAAATACGAAAGGCCTTTTTAAGACAGTCTCTATAGACATAGCTGACAACTCAACAGTTGTTTAAATTGAGCGCTAATTTGCAGGTCCTGCCTCTTGTAACTTAAAAAAAAAAAGATAACTGTTTTTGGCAACGTTCATTTGCAACAAATTGGTCACATAATGGTTTGAATGCATTTTTCTGTAAAAAAAAAAAAAAAAAAAAAAAAAAAAAAAAACGTGTGGTTACAATTTAATATTACGTGTCAAAATTGTGCGACATATAGACATTTAATGAATATTGATTATTTTTATTACTGTGATTATTGTATGCGCTTTCTAAGTTAGCCAGTGAATACAAAATTGATGACCGTTGCTGAATAATCGTTCTAACATGTCATATTTTCCGTTCGTCTATAGTTTTACGATGCCAAACGTTGTTTCCTCCACTGAACGGCTTTGTAGAGGGAGAATGTGATAACACCTACGGCTCCACATGTAAAATGACGTGCAACGATGGGTACAACTTGCTCGGGTCTGACATTCTTACCTGCCTTAAGAAACCGGGCCATATTACAGGATACTGGGACGAACCAGTACCAGTCTGTAAAAGTAAGTGGCAAATATGTTTGTTAACCATCATGTCACGCTGCTAGTATGCACACCCATTTGGCTTTGTATTCATTTTGAGAAAGAAAAGTTATTCAAGTTTATCAGCTATATAGGCCCTGGTCAATAACGGTGCACGATAGTTGACGATATTTGATAGCATCCTAACTATTATCGACTATCATAACGTGGTGAAACGGGGAAAAAAAAAACTATCATTGACTATCAAGAAGAGTCTGAACAAGCTCAACGTAAATGATAGTTGATGATAGTCGGAGGTAGGGTGCGGGAGTAAGTAGTCAAACGAAAGCGCGCGGTACAGCTATCATCAACTATCATCGTCTTCATTACCAGTGCTTGAAAATTCAGAGTATTCCTAGTTTCTTACTATCTGAGGACGTTTCTATATATTGCAAATACTGATTTTATTCTTGGGGAAAAAGCCTCCTTAATGTGTCTATATAGAGTCTAAATATAAGGCTGCAAAAGATCTTTAAAGGGTCAAATAGTAGCGTATACTAGGCGTTTTAGGCTTAACACTTCTCCGGTATGTGAAAAGACTTGGTTCCATCTATATCATAACGTGTATATCATTAAGCTCTATAAGTCTATAACATTAACCTATTCATATAGTTTTCGTGTACATTGTTGTAATTAGAATAGAACCACTAACATGGCTATTGTTAAAAACTAAAGACACGACACGGCTATTTACATTTAGCTATTTTCTCTATTGATTTTTTTTTTTTTCAGTACGGTCATGTTCTTCCCTAAATGCACCTCGGTATGGTTTTATTTATCCGCACATGTGTACGTCTTTCCCAGTCAGCGGAACCATCTGCTATTTCGAATGCAGACATGGTTTCCTTGGAAACGGTGGAACTACTGAGATTCTTTGTGGGAATGATGGAAAGTGGAGCAAAAATGAATCGTCAATTTTGCAATGCCTTGGTAAGGGCTTTGGAAAACACATGCCCCAAGATATGTTGTATATGTCATATAACTTAAAGTATTAATCGGGATACGATGTATAATTATCATTCTTAAATATCGTTTGTAACTGCAACTAGGTGGAGATTCATCGTATCATCTCGCCCAGGTGTAAATACATTTAGATTTTGTAACGTGTCTCTTCGGCCTCAGTAAGCTTCGTTAGAATGGTAACAACCGCCAACATGGCCAGATACACAAACAGCTTCAAGTTGTTTACAACGACAGTCTTCTCTAAAAACTAGATCATCTCAACCATTGAAATTCGGTCCAGCTCTAGACATCCTGTAGACACATATAAGTATAGTATCTATAGAAAAGAACTAGCAATGACTGTAACAGTCTTCCATCTGATTACTTATCGGACGACTCCTCCACAAAATTTGAGGCCTCTATCTCTGAACACGTTTATTTGTTGTAATTGTTTGAGCTTTCCCTATTTATTTTTGTGTTTATATTTTGTCTTGTTTAATCTTGCACTCACGTCACTATAATTGACTTTGCAAGAATCAAATGTAAATATAATTGTTTGGTTCGCTAGTACCTATTCGATTCTTGTGCAGTGTGATTATACGTATTTTGTTGTAAATGTGAAGTAGTATTATTTTAGTTATACCTGTATGGCTGTGTGGGAAGTCTATAAGAATACGTTTATCATCAGCAATACTTTATGACACTTTCCATTGGTGAAATGACCATTTATATCTAATCAAATATCTTTTTTTTTCTTTGAAATTTTGTGCAATTTCGTATGTCCATAAGAACTAGTAAAAGTTCATTGTATTATCCAGAAGCACGAATGAATGAGTGGCTTGACGTAAAAAAAAAAAAAAAAAGTGTCGCTCTCCCAAATTTTCAGGAGTATTTCTAGAGAAAAACTCCACGGGTCGAAAATGTTCCCCCATTTATTTAAAGACAGAAATGCGGCGTTTAGCCCATCAGAGTGCTTGCATTTCAACACGCGAAGATAACGCGTTAAGTGTTTAGGAAGAGCTTACGGCTCTTTGGATTTCGTTTCCCATAATATGCCTTATGTTGGTATATTCGTATAGATGTTACTGCACCAGTGTTCATGAGGTGTCCTTCAGATATTCGTGCAAACATCAATGCAAATTCTACAGCATTGGTTAACTGGACCCTACCCGTCGCGCTGGACAACAGCAATCTAGCTCCACAATTGACGGTATTTCCACCAGGGATTAGCCCCCCACAGATCTTTAACGGAACTGCTTTAGTTGTGTACACTGCTAGGGATGCAAGTGGGAACAAGAAAGAGTGCTCGTTTAGAATTATATTAGAAGGTCAGTCTTAATTAGATGTTATTAAGTGTATCGTGGATTATGTCAAATTGAGTATCCAGCCCCTGTTCAATCTTGCGAAATTACGTGGTGTCATCGTGTCCTCCTCTCTGTCTTGATAACAGGGTCTGAAATTTTAGTGCTGCAATATACTGTGTCCTCTGCCACCCACCATGCCTCGGTCCACAAGAGAAGACTCACCACCCTTTCTCCTTCTCCACGGTCATTGAGTGATTTGACATTGACAAATTTTGGCAGGTAGGACGACCTCAATCCAATAGCATATATTGACACAAGTCCTTCATTTATTTTCGTCGCAGACAATTTAGGTCCCCAGGTGGTATATTGTCCCCCAGACCAAAACATCACCGCTACGAAGACGAGAACAAGAGTAACGTGGAATGACCCTCAGTTTAAAGACAACAGCAACAGTCCATTGGTGATAACATGCAGTCATCAAAGTGGAACTGAGTTCTACTGGGGGACCTGGAATATACATTGTACAGCCTATGATAATAATCCCAACAACAAGCCTGCTGTTTGCCAGTTTTCACTAACAGTTAAACGTAAGTAGCAAGTAGATTAACTAAAGATCTTAGACCTAAACTTCAATAGTAAAAAAAAGGACAGAAACTTAAAAAAAAACATCTTTGTAAGACTTTCCGTGAGTTGTGATACCCTCCGTGCACACATAGATACAACCCATTAGCTTAAACTAATCAAACAGGTTGGTATTAAAGTTAAACTCGACTCATACGGCTGGCAGTCTGTTTTTCTCTCGAAATTCAGCAGGGGATATGAGGTAAGACACCTTAGCCTTGTCTGTGCTTCTTCTTTTGTTCTCTACTCTTCCCTACTCGGTCACGCTTAACACTCGTCTAAGTGAACTGTAAGGAGAAAAAAGAAAAAAACAACCGCTGCCAGCAGGCTAAACTCAACTACCTTTTTATTTTTTTTGGTAGGGTGGTTTTGCCTCCTTCCTTTGCTCGTACATGAGAAATTACGGTGATTTCTTCAGAATTCCATCAGTTCAACGATAATTGCCCATCTAACAACTATATTCCATGTTGCTGTGCGTCTGTTTTGTAATAGATCACAGTGCGGTCAAAGTGCGGCAAGTTCTTACCACATTTTGACGTCTTCTAAGATCCATTACTAAACAGACGCACGGGAACACGGAATTTGTTTATATGATATAGAGACAAACTGCTACAGACACAGCTTTTTTTTATTCCAAAATCTTTCAACATAACTCAAAAGCCGGCCTTTGCCCACTTTGGCAAACACAGAAAAAGCCCTTCGACGTAATCTATTGTCTAAACAAAATCAAGCAATCTCATTGGTTGCTATGCGCAGCAAAGAATTTTGATTGGTCCAGGAAAATCACGCCACTGTCAAACTTGACTCGAAAGTCGCTTCTCGTCGGAATGAAACTTACAGCGAAAGCTGAAGTGAACTACGAGATCTATAAATCTTAAAGAAAATGCTGAAAAAGTCAAGTCAGTTTTTCAAATCAGAGTAGCGCTGTGAGCCGAAAAGCTTGGAAATTGCCTTGATAAATGCAGGAGTTGAAAAAATACGCTTGGAAAACTTGCGGTTGCGGTCAACACTGGACGCCATTGGATTCGAGTTTTGAACGAAAATAGTGTTAAGGGTGACAGTGGAAGTTTGTGTCCTCTGTGGTTGGGGATTCTCAAATCAGTTTGACATAGTGTAAGATAACCATATATCTGCGATACAGTTGGCCGTGAGCTGTAGAGCTATACTTTGTTCGCTGCTGTGCCCTGAAACGGACTGGAACATTCGCGTCGGAAAGCAAGGTTATGTGGTTATTTTAATTGACGTGTCAACAATGATTTTGAGACTGAGAATTTTTTTAATAAATTAATGTCATATTTTTTTCTTTTGTTTTTACATTGGGTCTTTTAAGCAATGGTTTCTTACCTTGACCAATTTTGTGTTTGGTTTAGTCTCGCTCGACTGCCGAGGGAGACTACCTGAGTATTTTTTCTGCGTCATTTTTGCTAAAAAAGAAGCATTTTATATCTTCTTCCTGCCTCTCGTACCTGTCCAATGCCTCGTCAAGACTTTCGTGCACCTACCTTATCTTTCACCCGGTCACGTAAAATGTTATCTAAATTCTCAAAAATTTCCGCCATTTTAAAACAAAGAGGGAAAAACGTTTTAATGATGATGTCAATCGCGCGTATGTCCTCTAATAGGTCACCCGCGAGAACCAATCAAAATGCGAGAATAATTTGCGTTATTATATAAATTTGCATAATGTATAAGACATTGAGTTGCTTGCGACAATGTGATAAATTAAATGATTATGAAGTTTTCTTTTTTAACAAGAACCGTCACTAAGAGTATAATGAAACAATACCAAGTTATTAAAATTCGTAACTTTCTTTACATATGCAGCCACGGAGTGCAGTTACCTGCCTCCTCCCAAAGGAGGTGCAAGTGGTTGTGACGAGTGGATGTTTGGAAGGTTCTGTTCGCCCTTTTGCAACAACAAATCGGACTTTGCTCAACCTTTGTTTTCGAGTATGTGGGTTTGCGGAGCATCAGGAACTTGGGTGCCAACCAATCGTTTTCCAGACTGTACAAGTGAGTAATCATTGCTTGTATTTTTAACGAGTGATAGCGTATACCTATAGAGAGAGGTAATTATAGGAGTATGGAGATTTATGCGAGTAAAAACACGTCATTTTTAACTCGTAAATTGCAATAGCACATTACTAGCTGTTGGCGGTAGGCAGATTATTTCAACTAACAGTCAAATATATATTTTGACCTATTCTCTGTTGTCAGTTATGCTCCATTCAGATTCTCTGATAATGCGCGAAAGAACCAACTTGTTTTGCTCACCATACCATTTGTAGGGGTATACCGCCCCAACGATGTCAGGATGGCAATGGATCTCCATTACTACTATGGTGGCTGTTCTACACCAGAAGCCCAGGCTCAAATTAAGCAGAACTTTATCCAACTGTTGAACGAGTCTTTCTTCAAAGAGGTCTGTCAGGACCCAGCACTTAAAGACAAGTGCAAGGCAGAGAACGTGGAGGTCAGGTGCTCTGCGGTAGTTTCGGTTACCAGTAGGCGAAAGCGTTCAGCAGGTATGGCAAATTTGCAGTAAGCTCAAAATTAAGAAACGAGAAACATTCACTGTGTTTCTATTATCGAGTTACAAAAAGACAAATGGAAGTGTGTGAGAACTAGAACCGAGCCACAGGCAAGTGTTTCCACAGCCGTTTGGAGTCCTCCCAACTTTAACAATTGTTTGTATAACTCGATCGAAAAAAATAAATAATGTTCTAATTCTTTTGGAATAAAAACTGCCAGGAAAAGAAAATTCTGTTTGCTCGGGCGTTTATTAGGTCAGCAGCTCGTGCTGAATATGATGTCTATCAAGTCAAAGAAGTGCAGCTCTGAACTCGCGCCTTTGTACAAAGTTTTTCCCAATATATTTTAGTGATTTGGAGTTATTCAAACCTCTGCTACCTTAAGAACCTTCGTTTATTTGGATACTCGAATCACAGACGGACGGAAGGAAGGACAGACAGACAGACAGCCAGACAGACAGACAGACAGACAGAGAGGAATTAGTACACCAAAGCTTCTTTTTGGTTGACCACTTCTTACAGTTTCGTACACGTTCTCTCGAAAATTCAAATAAAGGTCGTATTCAAAGCTCTCCTTCTCACCGTTGTACATTAGAATTTGCACTATAGACCACTTACATGTTAAGCATAATTAGCATAACAGTACTACAAAAGCCCTGTAATTTAAATGACCAGCAGACTGTTTTTACCTTTCTACTTTTGCTTTCCAGAAAATGCAGATGGCCATAGAAGAACTCGACGATCAATTCCAAGAACCACAATTACTCTAGATATCGTTGGTAGGTTGATAGCACCTGACTCAACCTTGTCATTAAGCTTTTAAAGATGTCAGTTTGAGGTTTCAGAGCAAATGTGAAAGTTTTTTTTTTTCTTTCTTTCTTTTCTTTTTGTTTTTGTTTTTTTTCTCTTTTTTTTCTGTTTAACTCTTATAGTGGACTTCGAAGGCATTGAATCAAATGACACCAAAGAAGGCCAGGTTATGATTGGCGAGGAAGGCATGAAAATTGCCAAAAATATCAGCAGCCGGATAGAAGCTGCGGTTGAAAACGGCAATTTCAGCCTCAACGTCAGTGGCACTGTGTTCGCTACTAATAGAAAGTCGATGAATATCTCAGACCCTCAACTATTTTGCATCAAAGGGCAAACGTTCAGAGACGGATATTGCCGTAAGTACTGTTTGGTTAGCATTTGTATATTGATTTTGTTTGCCGTTCCGGTTCAAAAGACTCATAAATGAGCAACTAAACTCAGCAATGCCATGATAAGGGCTAAATAGGACTCCTTAAAGCCTTTTTCCATGAAGTACCTAGTACGTTTTCTACTTGTTAATTAGGCTTACTGCAGCGCCATTAAAACCAGATGGTATTTGAGAGGTTCACAACAGTGAGCCGACTCATTTTCCTTCTCTCTGAGATAGAACAGTTAGAAAACACGTTAGGGCACAACCAAGTGCGCTTAGAATAACTAGCGGTTGCACGAGTTCCCATAAACGGAAAGGAACATTAAAACAGTAGCTCGATCTTTAAAGAGCGAGAAAATAATCGTTTCAGTTATGTGGTAGAGTCATGCAATGGCAAAGAGTGCCAAAAAAAACTTACCGAGTACAACTTTTATAGTGTTCCTGGACCTTCGTTATAGCTGGTACATTCTATAACTCCAAAGACGTCTGTCAATCGAAAGGAACTATAAATATAGAATTGCTTATTAGTTTACCTGCATTGAGGTAAGTTGAATTTGCATATCTTACGTTCATAGAAACTTCCTAACTGCATTTTTGTTTTTGTGATCTACAGTCAACTGCACACTGGGTACTTACTTGAACAGTTCCACTGGAAAGTGCGAGGACTGTCCTATCGGATCATACCAAGAGCTCAGTGCGCAGGAAGAGTGTTCGATGTGTCCATCGGGCACTTCAACAACTGACTCCAGAACAGAGAGCAGCACTAACTGCTTAGGTAAGTGACTTCTTTAGCTAGCCTATCGAGACAGAGGTTTCTCTCTGAACAGTAGACTTCAACAACCCACGAGACGTTCCAAAAACTCAGTGACGTAATTCGACATAACCTGTGTCTCGGATTGACTGTAACTCGTGACTTGGCATTCCAGGATTTATCAATTACCTATCAGATGCAGTACACATGAATGCTTACTTACATATCCAACCAAAACTGTTCATTTTTCTTTCAAGTTACGACAAATTGCGAAAACGAAATTAGGCAAACTTTGTAAGGATGGTCATTCTACTCAGTTTGAACTTCGTACCTAGTGTTCCTTCTCTCACATCTTTTTTTTTTTGTTTTGCTTTTTTGTTTCACTGAATACTCAAGCTAATTCTGTATGATATATAGAGGCGGGGTGCCCGAATCATTCTGAACAGTTTCCAATATGGCTACCAGTTTCCAAAATGGGTACTAGTTTTTAGCGGAGAGTTTGTAAGGAACAAATTGTGCAATAATGTCACCACAGGTTGTCACTATTATCACGTTTAAGGTCAAAGTGGTCCCAATAGACTGAAGCTTGTGGCCTTTAGAATTAAGCATTCACAGCAGCCTGTCTTTATCATTTCTCCTAAAGGTCTCTGCAAACCTGGCTCGTACTCCCCAACCGGCATGGAGCCTTGCTTTCTTTGTGACAAGGGTTATTATCAGGCCATAGAAGGTCGAGAGTCGTGCTTACAATGTAGTCCGAATAAGACAACTTCTGGTGAGGGATCCAACAGCTCTGTGCAATGTGGAGGTGCGTATTTAACAACTACTTTATGTGTCTGGTATTTGCTATATCAAGCGTTTCGAATTATATTTAACCCCAAAAGAGGTGTCGGTTAGCTGGGGGAATTTTGGATTAAGATGATCGGGTTCTTCCCATAACCTGCGACGTTCATTTCCTTCCGTTGTTTGCCAAGGAAGCAAGGGAGATATGCACACAATGTGTTTCTCTACAAACGAAAGTAAATACCTGTTGGCTACTAGCAAGTTGTTAGGGCAACTTGAGAAAATAATGCCAGGGAGTGGCTTTTGACCGGCTAGCAAGTATCCCCAAGCTGAGCTCCGGACTGGTTTAAGGCTTTTGTTGTGACTGGCATGGAAATTTGGGTTCTAGCACTTCCCTACAATATGGGTAGATATGGTGCCAGTGTCGGATACGATGTTACTATAATTTTTCATCAATTTAAAATACAATTCAGCGTGGTGTTGCTGTTTCCAAATTGTTTAGAACTCTCCATTCACATTCGCTTTCGATCAACTATTTTTCACAGTTCCATGCCCAGCTGGATCATTTTCGCCAACTGGACTGGCTCCATGTTCTTTATGCGATCGACGCTCTTTTCAGCCGCGCAATGAGAGTCGAGTGTGTTTTTCGTGCCCAGGAACAACTATAACACTGAAACCCGGATCAAAGAATTCACAGGATTGCATAGGTTAGTAGTCTCTCCCGAAACACTGTGAGCTACCCTTTTGCCTTGCCAAAATAGCTCTCTAGAATTACTTTCAAAGAAAATATCTAAGGTAGATAAAAATTCAAATCTACAGATACTTGATGATTTGACCTTTACGAAATAAAGTTAATTTTGTTTACTAATTACAGGTTATTGACTAAGCCACAAGGACAACAAATTGGTAAAACTACCGAAGAGGAGCAAGTGTGCTTTGGATGTTGGAAGAATAATACGAATTCAAACGTTGAACAGAAAAAACAAAACAAAACAAAACAAACAAAAGTAGAAAACACGCTCTGAGAGATGCAAAAAAGATTGAGAATTAATTTTATGGAGTTCTTGAAGTAACCCATGCTCATGTTAAACACGCTTCGCTAAGTATATTTCACCTACTTTATTAGCTGCGTTGCCGTTTTGTTTTTTTTTTTGTTTCTTTATTGTTTTGTTATTTTTGTAATTTGTGTTTGTATGTTCGCTTTCTTCACTTTTATGGATGCTTATTTGTTCCAGAGATAAACGAGTGTGATTCTAACCCTTGCTTCAACAACTCCACGTGTACCGACCTCATCGGCGATTTCCTGTGCTCCTGTCAACCTGGCTACACCGGGAAACAGTGTGACACTGATATCGACGAGTGTCAAGATCAACCATGTTTCAACAATGGCACATGTCAAGATCTGGTCAACAACTATACCTGTTCCTGTGCAAGCGGTTTCCAAGGCTTCAATTGCGAAGAGGATATTGACGAGTGTGCTTCATTGCCGTGTTCTAACAACGCCTCTTGCAAAAATCTCCCTGGTAGTTATCAGTGCCAGTGTGAGCCCGGGTACACGGGAAAGCTGTGTGATACGGACATTGATGAATGCCTGTTATCTCCATGTCTGAATGGAGCTACTTGCAGAGATAGAATAAACAGCTACGAGTGTGTCTGTCCAGGGGGTTTCCAAGGCAACGACTGCGAAGAAAATATCGATGACTGCGCGAGTGATCCTTGTCAAAACGGGGCCAACTGTCTTGATGGCATTGACAGTTACCAATGCATTTGTCCTGCAGGTTTTAATGGAACCAACTGTGAACACAATATCAACGAATGTGCCGGCGCAAACTGCAAAAACAATGCTACATGTTTGGATCAAGTCAATGGGTTTCATTGTATCTGCGCGGCCGGATTCTCCGGGTTAGCCTGTGAGTTCAACATCGATGAATGTAACTCAAACCCCTGTCAAAATCAAGCGAACTGCGTGGATATGGTAAATAGCTATCGATGTGACTGCCGGGATGGATTTGATGGACTGCACTGCGAAAACAACATAGATGACTGTGCAGCAAGTCCTTGTTCAAACAAGGGGTCGTGCCAAGACGGTGTGAACAACTTTACCTGTTTGTGTCAGCTAGGTTTCACTGGTAGAATCTGCAATGTAGACATCGACTACTGCGCCTCGACGCCTTGCTTGAACAATGGAACATGCTTTGATGGCACCACTTCCTTTACTTGCCAGTGTCCAGATGGTTTCGAAGGAGATCAGTGCCAGATCAATATTAACGACTGTGAAAATGCTACTTGCTTAAACAACGGCAATTGCATTGACGGTATAGATGAGTATAGATGCTCTTGTGTCGAAGGTTTTCTTGGTATCAGCTGCGAAATAAACGTGGACGACTGTGAGCAGAATCCTTGCGTGAACGATGGAACTTGCGTTGATCTGATAAATGACTACCGATGCACTTGCAAGAAGGGATACACAGGAAAGAACTGTAGCATTGACATCGATGAGTGTTCTAACACTCCATGTCGCAATAATGCTACTTGTATCGACAAAGTTGGTAATTACACTTGTTCCTGTGTTGATGGATTCAGCGGACCACATTGTGAGGTTGATATCGACGACTGCGTGGTAAATTCCTGTGGTAATGGATCCACGTGCAGAGACGGAATAAACAGCTACACTTGCGACTGTGCTCCTGGGTTTTTGGGCGACGATTGTACGCTGGAAATTGATGAGTGCGCATCTTCCCCTTGTTTCTATGGCGGGACATGTAATGATCAGGTAATGTAGCAGTGATGAACAGCATGTTACTCTCATTTCCACGTCACAACAACCTGCATATAAAGATTTCCGATGCTTGGCCTCCTTTTAGCTATGGCTGCCCTGGATATTGTACTACAGTGGATTCCCGATTTCTCGAACCCTCATGTTTTAGCTATGTTTTCGAACCTCCCGATAACTCAAACCAAAATTCGTTTCCCTCTCCTCAATCGAACACTGTAATTTTATCCTGATTTATCCAACTATCCGATTTTTCGAACCAATTTTCTTTTCCCTTGGAGGTTTGAAGAATCGGGATTTCATTGTATTTCTGCTTATTATTTTTTATTTTTATTTCCAATAAGCTCGTTTAACGTGGAGGCCTTATTTTTTATATATATTTTGCAGTATTGACGGTTCTTTTACAATGCATTTAGTGTAATTGAACCTATTCTGAAATGATAAACTGATCATTCTAGTTCGCAGTCAGCTAACTTAGTGAAAGTACACAGAGTGATTCCTGACCGCTCTCCGTGGCTTATATATAGTGGTTAGAGCGCCCGACCAGTATCTGAAAAAGCATGGGTTGGAATCCCGTCAGAGACGCTATTTCCTCATTGTCCCATGCTCGAGACAATACTCATTTTATCTTTCCCGTCATTATTTGTGTTCTTTATGTTAACGGCTTCGCTTGTGTTTCTCACCATACGGACCTCCCAGCCGACCAATAACGTATATTTCTTCATTATTTTAATAGTTTCACGTAGCTTTAAGGTGTTATGTTGAACACAGTTCAAACAGTTTCTTTAAAATGCATATAGAGTGATTAAACCTGTTCTGACGTAATAAAATTTATATTCCTATCTCCCAAGTTCAACCGTTAGAGTGCGTGGCTCGTATCCAGGTGTGCATAAGTTCGAATCCCATAAAGTCTCCCAAGTTTTCGCTGTCCAAGACATTTCATCTCAATTGTCATTATTGTTATTCCACAGATTAATGGCTTCGTTTGTGTCTGCCCCGATGGATTTACAGGTTTGCAGTGCCAACAAAACGTCGATGACTGCAAATCCAATCCGTGTGAAAATAATGGCACATGCTCAGATCTGGTGTCAAATTACACCTGTTATTGTCAGGTGGGTTTCAGTGGCTATAATTGTGAAAATGCTGTTGACTACTGCAGAACAGCCAACTGCAGCCAAAATGGCGTCTGTGTCAACACTCGCACAGAATTTCACTGCAACTGTAGAAGTGGATACTTTGGGAAATACTGCGAGCTTGAAATAGACGAATGTTTGGCAAGACCTTGCTTTAACAACGCAACTTGCCATGATGCCGTCAACAATTTTACTTGCTCTTGTGCTGATGGGTATACAGGCAGGTTATGTGAGAGCAATATCGACGACTGCGTCAACAATAGCTGCTTGAACAATGCTACTTGTGTCGATCGTACTCTAGGTTACTCTTGTCGTTGCTCAGAGGGCTATAACGGAACGTACTGTCAAACAGAGATCGACGAATGTGCATCAGGCCCCTGCACTAACAACGGAACTTGCGTCGATCTGACACCGGGATACAAATGCCTTTGCCCAGACCAATTTGTTGGCGAAAACTGCGAGAACCTTACAGACTTCTGCCTTTCAACACCGTGTCAAAATGGAGGTACGTGCAAGTCTGATAACTCGACAAGGAGCTTCACTTGTTCTTGCAAAACTGGCTTCACTGGAGCCACATGTGAAGAAAACATTGATGACTGTGTCACGGGTCCTTGCATGCCAAACTCTTATTGCCAAGATCTGGAGAATGGTTACAGTTGTGAGTGCTACCCTTCTTACACTGGAGACTCCTGTGACATCTGTAAGTAGCAAAAAATATTTAATTCAATTGTTCCTCTAACCTTGTGATGCAATTATGTCAAAAATATGATATATATTATACGTTTGTCGTGAAATGAACCTTAACTAGCACAAGCTACGGTTTGTCTGATTCCATTTGGCTCCGCAGCCTAGACAGTCAGAATATCAATGAACTATTTTTTGTATAGTATCCACGTAAATACCCAGAAAGAAATCGTTATTGAACATTATCCATTCTTGTATTGCAGTTCTTGGCAGTAATTACGATCTTGTATTTGATCGTAAGACCACAGACGACATGGTTTTATTATCAGACGGCAAAGGCATTCCAAGCATGCGATATTTCACCATCGCTATGTTTCTGCGAGCAGATTCCAGATACAAAGCAGGCACACTGTTCAGCTACAGTGTTGCTGGGCAACCAGGATCAGATGACGTCATTGTTATTTCATTTACCGAGTCTCAGATTCATCTGGAGATTAAAGATGAAGTGGTTAGAGCCGATTACAAATTAGCAGACGATCATTGGCATTACTTGGGGGTCGTGTGGAACGGAATCACCGGAAATGTTTCGCTGTACATCGACAGAGAGGAAATAAAAAAGGCGAGCAATGTCAAAATCGGAGATATTATCACAGGAGGTGGATGGATTGTACTTGGCCAGCGGTATCTCGCAGAAGAGCAGACAACATCCCTTTCGACAGCCTTTGGTGGCACGTTGCATCAAGTAAGCCTCTGGGATGTGCCAGCAACTGCTGATCACATGTGGAACGCGGCCCATAACTGCACGTGGCCCATTGCCGGAAGTGTACGAGCATGGAGCAGCTTTCTGCCAGGAATCAAAGGACAAGTAGGAAAAAGGTTCATGACGCAATGCAAAGGTATTTGCTATTGCGGTAAATTGATATTCATGTAGCTCACGCAAGTGAGCAGAAACAGATGTAGAAACAAACATGGCAGTGGCATTGATATAATCTTTGATTATTCATGAACTATTATGTACGTCAAGAAAAGTGATTTTTGAACTGAGTGTTGTGTTCAAATTAAAGAAACGTGACACCATTCAAAGGAAGCCATTGCGTTTAACTTTTTTGTGGTACTGTTTGTTTTGCTGTAGTAGATGTATCTTGGAACTTTGTTTACGATATGTAGTCTACGACAATTATGTTAAAACCTACTTAGCAGTGTTTAGCTCTGTAGCAGAACAATACTTATATAGAAGTGTTATTTTATTTTGTAAGTTTGTGCTTTGTAACACGTTTTCTCGCCGCCTTTTTTTTTTTTTTTTCTTTTTTGCAGCTCTGGACATGTGTACAACTAACTGTTCGCACTTCCTTCACTGCGAGTCTCGCCAGGGACTTTATCACTGCAAATGCCAAGCCGGATTCTCAGGTCCTCACTGTGACATCAACATCGACGATTGCAGATCAAATCCCTGTATTAATGGCAGGTGTGTAGATGGCGTCAACCGATATGACTGCGAGTGCAACAAAGGATACTGGGGAACCGACTGCAAGAAGGAGATCATCAACGAAAAAGGTTGAGGCTCATGTCACGTGCACGGATAGTTTTTGTTATATATTGAGGAAATAAATAATACATTTTGCACAATAGTAGGGACCGCGAGGAACTTTTGCAGTTATTGACGGTGATTTCCAGTTCAGACAAAAATATATGTTTCCGTATTTTTTATTTCTTATTTCTTTGTTGCATACTGCATGAATTTTGTCAACTGTTACTTTTGCACTCTCATCCTAATTTGGAGTGAATGCTGCCTACGTTTGATGCTACATACCTTAAAGAAACATAAAGTGTTGAATGAAAGAAAAATGATAGTGGTATTATCGTTCCAAGTCCAAAAAAGCGCATTTTAGACATTTTAGTTAATGCAAGCTATAACAATTGCTGTCTCTGGGTTTCAACGAGGGTTGATGTTAAAGTTTTGAAACTGGAAATAATTATGTTCTTTTTATTTATTTGAACCGTCTTAATTACTTTGCCCTCGTTGTATCATTTTTGTGTTTTGTATCATTTTGCACCTCAAGAAGAAACCTGAGAGCGTTTTTTTTTTTTTTTTTTTTTTTTTTTTTCCCTCATTTCTACAGAGTGTCCCGAATTGAAAAAGCCCAGTAATGGAAAGTTATCTTGTCGGAAAGTTTCTGGTAAGCTGCTCTGTATCATGTCCTGTGACGAGGGTTACTCGTTTAATTCCGAGGCGATGACTATGTATGGCTGTGGTCCTGATACAAACTGGAAATGGAATGACATGGAGGAGCTAGTACAACCAACATGCTTAAGTGAGTAAGATGGTCTGAAGTCTCTGTTAAAGGAGTGGTTGCCTTTCCCTCTCAAGAGATGTTTGAAACTCCATCCAAAATGCTCCTCGCCGATAACTTAGACTAACGCGCGATTATTCGAAACCCAACATTACTTGTCTGGCCAGTTTACCTTCCTCTCTATTTAAAACCATCCTTGTAGTGCTATAGGTTTTTGGACGGGGCAAAACAAACACAATCCTCAACAAAATTGGCGAGGAAGGAGAAAGTCAGTAAGAGTGGCCAGCCTGACACGGATTGCAAACGACGGATTTGAAATATTTAAGCTAAATTTTTCAAAATGTGCAAACCGTGACTTAGCTCCTTCAAAACAGGAATCAATTAGATTTAACAGCGAACTCTTCTCGGGAGCATTTATTTTTCGATTTTTTATCTTTGTATTTTTTTTTTTTATATTACTCGTCTATTCAAAGGCAAAGCTGCCCCCAAAGAGATAGAACATCGCTTCAGGATAAAGTTTCCTGGTATGCAATGCAACATCATCCAAAGTCACGAGGAGTTGCACTCAGCAGTCGAGAAGGAAATTCAAGACACGCTAACCACTGTACAAGGATGCCATGCATGCCAACTGAAAGATGTCGCAACTCCTGGATGCGAGTCGACAGCCAGTAAAAGGAAGAGAAAAGCAGTGGATTATGCGATGGAAGTGCTTTTCTCAGTACTCGTAAAGGGAGGCACGGATTCGTCTTCGCCCGGAGATGATGTCGAAGAGATGAGCGAAGCGGTCTTGTTTCAGATGCGGTATGCTGTCGCTACAGGACAGTTTCAGATAGCTTTGAATGGAATGAACAGTACGGCAGATAGATCTTCATTACGACATCTCTTCTCCAATATTACTTGTGCTGCTGGCTTCGTTACGAGTGAAGATCGAAAGGGATGTGGTAAGCATTGTTTCTTTTAATTTTTTGATCGCAAAAATAATCTGTCCATTGTACCATAAATTATTGTTATCGGTGGACGACAGAAACTTTTTATTGAAGAGATGAAATTGTAGCTCGGTTTACTTGATCTCCTTCTTCGCGGTCAACATGGAAAATATGGGCCGCATAAGGAACCAATTACAAATTTTCTTTTTATAATCTTCCAGTTTATCGGACTAAGCGTGCGCCGAAAATAAAGCGTCCCTTAATAACAAAAATAAGCCGAAATTGGGAGAAATAAGCCGAACATTAGGAAAGACCTGCAATGGACTTCATTTAGAGAAAAGAATAACTCTTGCACCTCGCTTATGCTCTAGCCTCTTACTATATGTCAGCGCTTACTTTGACTTCCATTAGTGGCTTGCTTGGTTGGAACATGGCACGATCAAAAGAGTTTCAAGTGCATCCTGTGTGATAAAGGTTCTTACCAAGACAAGGAAGGACAGACCAGCTGTGCAGAATGTGGTGAAGGAAAGTCGACCGATAGCTTGGGAGCCGCGTCCAGTGAGGACTGTGTCGATGGTTAGTACATTTATTCATTGTTTAAGATCATTCTTCAACCACAAGAGGTAAATCATAGTAAATGGTCACGGCAAATCCCACTGAGCATGGTTACGCAGACAAAGTTGAAAATGTTGGTCATTTTTCTCCAAGGCGTGATTTCCATGAGGTCAACATCATCAATAATTTTGTTTGCCTTTTGAAGAAGCGTTTGTTTCTTAGAGTAAGCTAGACAGGGCCAGTGACACTGAGTGGATATATAGTGGTCAAATATTGGATGCCACCTCCATTGTTAGTATGGTTTTAAGGTGGCTCGAAAAAGTTTCATGGCGCGCGCAAACTGGGTTCTAATAGCGCGCGCGAGTTATAAAAACCCACGAAAGCCCACAAAGCAATGTAAACAATATGGCGTTCAGTTTGTAGTGTATTTTCGATTCGTTTTTGAGCGCCGCTTTAAAGCTCATGAGCAAATGCTCTTTTTTTAATGATTTGCTTCCATCTATCAGGAATTTCTCCTTCTTGGCTACTTCCTCGCTTCAGCGTTGTGTTTGCGTTATTTCCACTCGCAGGGACTGAAAAAATTCTCATAACAACGATCGTAGCTTTCCCCGTAGAGTCCCACACGGATTACGCGGCCAGCAGGAGTTGTTTATTCATCTGTTTTGGGCAGTTTTCATACAGAATGTGTTGGAAAGGAAATGCCCAGTGAAAGTAAAAAAAAAGAGAAAAACACCTAAAAACACCTAAAACGCAATTCTCAAAGTTACGTTACTCAAATGTGATATGGCGAAAAGAAAACCTTCTTTCATGAGGACAAGGAGAGAAAGACAGCACTAGCGAAGAATTAAGCGAGGCGTTTCGGTGAGATAGCTTAAGACTATATTGTTTTGTTTGCTTTTAAATTTTCAACGAACTGGTAAATTAACCGGACGTGCGAGGTTTGAAATTGAATGAAAGTATTACAAGGGCTTGTTTATACAAATAAAATGAAGATGTAAACACCATAGCTGTAGTGATGATCTAAGCAACTGCAACTTAGGCGTGGAAAAAATATTTCTGGACTTAAGTGTCCACGAATAACAAACAACATTAGTCAAGAGAACATTTCTTGTATTAGAGAGATATTGATGCGCGTTTATGCAAACTTTACCCGCCTGATTTTGTCACTTTTCTTCCAATCCATAAAAAGATTGAACTTTCCTGTTCACAAAATACAAATACTTCGCACGCACAGCTGGAAGTTGACGTCGTGTCATTCCCTTAAGCGGGCTTCTCACGGTAAACTAAAGTTGGCAAACTAGTTTTGGCAGACTCAAGTTGGTGTGTGTGAACGGCACAAATACAGTCGGCAAACACGTTGGCAAACTGTTGGCGACAAATAGAACTTGCCTCCTCTATTCTCGCCGACTTTTTCACCAACTTTTTCGTGTTGGTAAACTCGTATCTGACGTGTGAACGATTGGCAAACATGTGTCGTTAACTGTCAACCAATTAAACTGCGCGCTCTATTCACGTGATTTATTTGCGTGACACTTCACAAATGGGGGACGCAATTCAAGATGAACATGAGGCCACTTTCAAATTTATCGAAGAGGTTCACAATTGTCCGGCTGTGTGGGTCGTTTCATCTGTAGTCTACAAACATATTGAAAACAAACAAAAGGAAATGGAGGAGCTAGCCGACAAACTGGGTTTCGTCCAAACCTTTCTATTTCTCCACTGCTTTCTGTTTCTTCTCGTCTCTCCTTCTGTTTCACTGTTCTAAGTGAGTGCCACTGCACTAAGTCGGTCATGTTGCATATTACCGTGTGTTGTGATTTGACGCAGTTTGACGTGTGAAGGTACGAGTTTGCCAACTTTTTGAAGTTTGTTAACACGAATTTGGCAATTTAAGTTTGCCGTGTGAAGACCGCTTTACTTTACGGATTGTTCCGCGTTCGTGGACTCGATTGAGCGCATGAAAAACTCCGCACATGCATAAACACGGATCTTGTCGGTTCAAATTTTTTTCTCATTTTCAAATTCGCGGGTCTATATCTCCGCTTCTTGTGGGTAATGCTTTTTTTTAAATTTTTGGCGACGACTAAGAGCAATTGGCTACGTATTTGTACCGATTTTGAAAAAAATCCTGTAGGAAGGAAAAAAAAGAAAAAAAAAGAAACCAATAGTCTAAAAGTAGTTTTTTCTTTCATTTGCTCGACAGATTTTTTTAAAATTAAATTTTGAAGATCATTCCTGAAAGGCATCTAATATTGGAGTGTGAGAAGATTTGGCCGACTCATTTTCTAAATAAGACAATGGACTCTAATTTTTAGTGCACAACTGAATGTGTCATATGGTTGCCATGGTAACAGGTTGGGGGAATATTATAATGAAATGGGTCTATGATGTCTCTTTCATTTCTGTGGTAAATTTCATGCTGATATGATGAACCAAACTCTATTTAGAAGATAATTGGTAAAACTTGTTTAGGGAAATGAAAACTGTGTCGAGCCACCTTAAGCTGGCACCTTTATAGTTATGGAGAATGACTGCGGCATAAAAAACTCTTTTTTTTTTTTTTTTTTTTTAGTTGAGCCAACAGTTCCGTCAGAAGAAAAGGATACCATTGGCTACATCGTAGGACCTTCGGTCGCAGGGGTTCTCGTTATAGGCATCGTCATTGTCGGCTGCTGGTATGTATACCAAAGCTTATGAAAGTTTTGAATGGTGGTTTATGATGCTTTCTTTTGGAAATGGTAATACTCTCAATTAGCCTTTAAAGAGCATTCTGCTTGTTATCGCTTACCATGTGGCTCACCTTCAAGAGAAGACGCGGCAAAGGAAGCAGCAAAGTGAATATGAGTATTTTTGATGGACGAACACAAGGGCTAGAACGCGGCGTGGGACCATTTTCTGTTCCAATAACTGGGTCGAGGTTATGTTTTAGTAGCAGGCGTGAAGGTGGGGAGCGGGGGGTGCGGTGGATTCTACTAGCCATTGTGGAATTTATTACAATCTTAAGCACAGCTCGATCATTCAGATCAGTTAAACCGCACTACATCAATTCACACGCCTCCAATGTGGTATACTTTAAAACATGCGAGAAAAGCCTTAATTAATATTGAACAAGTAATTGGAAAGACAGAAAAACCTATATCACACCTTTTACAATATTTTCTTTGTCGCCTTGAGTTTTAACGTGGACTTTTTTTTTTTTTTTCTTATAGGTTCCACCGCTCTCACGGTTGCTTTGATAAACCAGTCTCGCAAAAGGAGTCATGCGTTTTTAAGAGTGGTCATAAAAACCTAGGTCTCGATGAAGATGATCTCGATTTGAAAAATAGAGATTCTGATTCATTGGAGGAAGGTGTGCAAAGTAGCGGCGGTAAAGAACCAGTGTATAGCGAAATACCAGAACAGAAGGAGAATGTTTACATTAACTCTAATGTTGTTGCTGCTGACATTAAGAGTCATTACCAAGAGCTAAATATTGCAAATAGGACATCGAACACTATCTATGGGAAGATTAACAGTTCAAGTCGACCCTACGAAGTTAACCTCGCTCAGTCTGAGGTATAAGTCCCGCTGCCCAGTACCCGTAAGGCGTGTTCTCACCACTTGGTCAGGAGACCACAAACGCAGAGCGTATTTACAACTCGCGCTATTTTGAGAAACTCTCTTTATTTCTTTTTTGCCTCGGACATTAAGTGCTACATTTAATAGTCTCGCTCAGGTAAACTGAGAAACCCATTTTGGTCACAAATTTGCACATTCGTTTGGAAATAGTGAGTGTAAGATCAAAGAGAGTTGCAGTTCTCGAGGTTTGGGTAACCTTCGTGTCAGTCGGAAAGTCACTCAGATCAAGATTATTAGTGTAATTAAATCGTTTCGGAGAAGTAAATCTAATCAATTGTAGTAGATTTATTATTTTTTCAACGGCAATTGTCTATCACTTTAGAATGAAAATTAGCGATATGAAAAGTGAACTTAACGACGTTTCGATGACTCCATGCCATCATTATCAAGTTCAAAATACATGATAGAATTGCATATATATATATAAAGAGTAAAAATGGTGTCAAGATATTTAGGGAATTAAAAAGATGTTAAAGTATTTAATTGTTATGTAAAGAGTTTTTATCAGTAACGTCTATCAAAAGAGCATATATTATAAGGTGTGTAAGGCAGACATTTCTGGTATAAACCATGCATATTCGCCATGTACTGCCGTAACAATTTTGTCCAAGAAATGCCGTTGACAAGAGCGAGAGAAGTGTTGTTGTATTATATACTGAGATAAAGATAAATAACGTGTTATCTAAATGTCAGTTATAATTTAGTTACTCCTCACAACCGTAGAAGTTACACTTTGCATAATAGTAGACGATTAAAGAAACTGTTATGTTACTTGTTACTTTTATGTTCACACGTGTGTACCTCCGGAAATTCAGAAAAAAAAACAAAAAAAAACAAAAAACTATTATACGGTGTACTTAGACATTTATTGGTGAAAAGCGTCTTTAATAATGGAATCTGCTGGTTTGACAGTCTCTAGTCTCTCATTTCTCAACGTTTTCCCATGGTTTGATATATTTTAAACTCTTCCCGGGAAAACGTGGGTAATGGCCTTTTCCAAGCATTTCCATAAACGTTTCCTGGGGAGGGCATGGGGGCGGAAGGAGGCGGGGTGGTGCGGGGATGTGCCTCCAATCCTCGCTAGCAGTTCGTGCCTTCGTCCACGATCAACTTTCTCTTCGGTAAGTACTGTTTTGCAGTCGCCTAAGGGGGATTGCAAGCTGTAGGGTTATGACTGAAACCTTTACAATAAATCTCAGGCGAAATAACATTTAAACTCCGAGGTTTGATAATGTCCGCGATTCCTGTTGCGCCGAAGAGAGAAATGGGTGTCTAGAACTACAAGCAGGGAATCAAATACACAATAAACTAACAATGACGTTATCTGTCTGGCTTAGGAGACAATTCGTTTCCCTCTCCACAGTCGAACAGTGTCATTTTACCCTCGATTTCTCGAGTATCCGATTTTTCGAACCAAATTTACGTTTCCCCTAGAGGTTAGAAAAATCGGGATTCCACTGCAATTATGACTTGTCGGACATGGCAGGTTCCCAGTATGCTGCCGTAATGAGAAGAAAAGCATGGAGTGCTGCCATCCTTAGCTTTATAAGAAAGGGAGGTCAATAGGACTTCTCTTTAGGAGCATTTTCGGCTTGTCAATACTGCATACTTTATATCTGCGACTAGAAGCACCCTTAACCCCCTTCAGAACGGTATTTTTGGGGCCTGATGGCAGTGGTGGGACTGGTGACCAAAACTAGTACAGAAGAAAAGTCCTGGAAAAACCCGCCCGCTTTGAAACAGTGAGCAGCGAGGTTTGAGAACGCGAGCGAAAGTTTGGGAGTGAACACGAACTTAAGGCGAGTTTTCCAAAACTTTCAAAATTATTTCTAGAAGTCAGAGGTAGCACAGACAAAATGTTTTCGATTTCTTTTAGAAAACACTGGGAGAAAGTTCATTTCGTTTGATTGTACCATCATTAGGTGGGCATCTCCTGCTGGTTCGATTCTGTTTTTCTTATAAGAAACAAAAATGGGCATGCTGGATTAAAAAAATGAAAATAAGATCCAAAAAAAAACACTCACCATCTTTATTCACTTATCAAGGTCAGATTATTTAGGATCGACCACCAGTAAATTAAATGAGATCATCACTTTTTCACGGTCAATTCAACTCGATTAACGTCAGTCAAGGGTCAATTTCCATTCAACTAAAAATTCTCAAAATTTCGAAACGGAGACAAATGGCATAGAAACTTCCTGGACAAGTCTCCAGAAAACCGGAAATTGTCAAGCCTCCGTAAAGCAAACCATTAAACCAAAGCTTTTGTAATCGATTGAACAGAAATTTCCGGTGAGAAATCTTATTGAATGTCGGTAGACCTCGCAAGGTGGTGCAGATATTCTGGAAAATGTGGTGGCAACTGCCACAATATTCCATTTCACAACACTTTAATTCATACTCAGTTGAAAAAAGGTATGGGAATAATGATTAACCAGCGGACGAAACCAAGAAGGAGCAGCTTGGCTCAGAGGAGGTCGGTTAGCGGTACGACCCAGATGAGGGTGAGAGGGTGGGCTTTTCCCTTAACCGCGTTCCGCTGGAAAACCAGGTGGAAAAGCGAACGTGAATGGAGTGAATAAGTCGTCTCGGTATTTATTGCGGAGCTATTACGTAACTCGTGCGAAGAATGCTCACCTTGTAGAGGAAACTGCACTGTTGTTACGTATTTCAATTTTGCATATTTCTGTGAGTGTTGTGAATAGGAAATTTTCGGACATTCCAATCGGAATTTTTCATCGAATGGAAAGCGCCCAGGGTAGGACTGGTTCAGAAAACGTTAACTGACGTAAGACTTAAAACTTGGAAATAAAGAAAAACGACAACAACAGATGAACTTAAAACTATATAAGCTAGTTAAAAGTGGCGTCAAAAAAGGGAACCAACCAAGTAGCTCTCCAACATTAACCTACAATGTACATGCTAAGTACATGAGTAAAATCTTCCCTGTGTTTATGGCCTGTACGATAAATTGGTCTCATCGAATCAATGGTACATGTAGTTTTTCTGAAATAAATCACTCAGGTGGTTGACGTAAAAGTGCAGAAAACCACCCTTTCATGGTATCTACACCTCTCACTTATCAAAACGAAGTTTTCCGTAACTATTTTTAGGTGCACCTTGTGCATCATCTAGTGGAAGGTAATTCAAGCTGTCGAAACAAAGACCTCCCTTCTGAAACTTCACAGTCTTCTATAGGAAATGGATCATTGGTTTAATCAGTTTCAGTACCATCGTATGCTGGATTGCTATATCCAGTAACGTCATCCGCCGGGCAAGTACGTCTTCCACAACATCGCGTTAGTCTGCCACAACTACGAAAACAAAATAACGAACAAATATAGAGGACAATATGATTGATTTGCGTTTAGCCCGCGAAGATGAAAATGATATATAAAGATGAAAGCATATAAAGTTATCCGGCAAACGGAAGCAATGCTAAAAAGGCTACGCGGTCACGCTAGGTGTAACTATTTCGGATGACTTTTTGACACACTGCAATCATGGGAAAATCCTACCCCCCCTCCCCCCCCCCCCTTGCCCTGACCGTTCAGTGCTACCGTAGAAAATCGGTACATTTAATTAACCAGATTAATGAAATTCTCGACTCATTCTGTACAAAATTAACTTTTTCGTCTGCTGGTATAGCCACCATCTCGAATTTAATTTTATGGCTTTTTGAACACAGCAGAAAACCACCAAAAATGGCAAAGAAATAGGCAAAACCGATTGAGAAAGTTGAAAATAACTTAAAATAGTAACAGTTACGGCGTTAGCTTGAAAATAATGAAGATCCTTGACCAGTGACATGTCATATCAAATTGGTTCAGATAACTTTAAGGAAAAGTCGTCAAATTTTGAGTTTACTGCTTTAGGAATTTTAAAGTTACAAGCCTTCACAGTTAGTAAGGGTCAAAAAAGTCATCCTACCACCCCTTCCCCCATCCCCGTCCTTCCTTTACTCTTCCCGCCTCCCGGTCTAAATAGAGTTAATATAAAGCTGATAATCTTAATTAAGCTAACAACATTCGAGGAAATAAAATTGTCCGAAAATAAAATTGTCTAAAAATCCAAAACCGGCTTAATTCAAAAGTGAGAAAAGGCAAAAATATGTAAAGGGGCAGTACTATTTGGGCACTACATGTCAAGAACCTTAAATTTCCTATTTAACTTAACATTATGGTACATATATAGTAAAAGAACTTACACAGAGTGCTTCCATACACAAAACACGGTGACAACAATCATACGTGTAAGTATGATAGGTGCTGCAATGGCTGAATAAAGAACCACCTTGGGGAAACCTTGTTTTTCAATATCGGACATGCCGAGAATTTCTGGGAAGAAATACGAAATATCAGCAAAACGAGAAGATGGTGGCTGGTTGCAGGATCTGATTCTTGCTCGATAAACAAACTGACTTATACCAGAAGTTTATAACGCGAGCATTATCAACTTCTAATTGCAATTAAAGATGATTTCCAGTCCGAACTGCGTACTCTCGAGGGTTTGTTCACGTTTTTTTGTTTTGTTCCATGCATGACGTCACAAAATGAGAATATTTCGAAACTACTTACATGAAGTGAATTCAAAGTTTCATGTCAACCGCCATTATGGACGCCAAGCTGTATGTTTCGTTCTTTCTCATATCACTTGATGAAACAACTTTGCAGCTGCAAAAATCAATGAAGCAGTTGGAAAAATAATTTGAAAGGCCTCAGAAATAAAGTATGTGGCTGGTAACAAAAAACATCGATTCATTAGGGTGCTGAGACTGCACAATACGGACTGGAAATCATGTCTTAAAATTGTCTTTTTGCAGTGCTTGTCCTGCCTGTCTCTCAGGACGCAAAGAAAACAAAAATAAACGGTGACAGCTCTTCAAATTGACGCAACAACATGGAGACTATGAAACATTAAATCCATAGCTTGGACAATGTAGTTACACTGAATAAAAATCCTAATTTACTCTTAACTATGACAATTTTAAATACTAGAAAAAAAAACTAGAGTAGGAAATACTCAGTTTTAATTAAGAGTTTATTTTACACTGTAGTTGTTAATGTGCCTGGAGACTAAATGAACCGTTAAGTTTTCGAGTTAGCGTGCGGCCTTGTCATGTTTATGTGTAACATGGGAGCGAAAAATAAGGAAAAATTTTTAAACTCCTCGAGGAAAGAAAATTTGAATCTCAAAATTGTTGCGATCTCTGTTCTTGTCGAAATCTGTAATAACTGCAGTCGATCCACTCAACCACTTGTTTTGTTTTGTTCTGTTGTGTTGTGTTGTGTTTTGTTTTGTTTTGTGTTGTTTTGCTTTGTTTTGCTTTGTTTTGTTTTGTTTTGTTTTGTTTTGTTTTGTTTTGTTTTGTTTTGTTTTGTTTTGTTTTGTTTTGTTTTGTTTTGTTTTGTTTTGTTTTGTTTTGTTTTGTTTTGTTTTGTTTTGTTTTGTTTTGTTTTGTTTTGTTTTGTTTTGTTTTGTTTTGTTTTGTTTTGTTTTGTTTTGTTTTGTTTTGTTTTGTTTTGTTTTGTTTTGTTTTGTTTTGTTAATCGGGGAGTCCAACATTTTAATTTCAAAAATGCTTATAGGCCCTTTGCACGATCCGGTCACATGGTACAAAATCACACATGTTGTTGAGCAAGTTCCGCAGTGGGACTTCCAAAACAAAGGCAGGTCCAGGTGGACTGGTACGAGTGGCACTGTTGTGGAAGGCCCACTGCGCAACTTGCTCACCAGCATGTGTGATTTTGTACCATGTGACCGGATCGTGCAAAGGGCCTATTGTAGGAAATAAAATATGTAACTATTATATTTTACAAAATTTATCAATGAAAACAGAAATCGAATAAAAACACAGACCAACGACGCGCGCTATAGATATATCGATATACATGGATTAAGTTTCGTGACCTTTTCAGAAAAAGACAAACAAAAATGAGTTTTTGTATACAGTGTTCGTTAGTCGTTGATTAACTTGTCACTGGTTATTTTGGCAGTTGGAACGCGCTTTAGTGGTCGTTGACGTTGTAGAGGGGTTAAAATAGGATCGAGTCAATGTGTGGACCGTAAGCTGGGACAGAAAAATGGTGGCCGTTAGCAGAGATTCGATTACATATCAATAAGCGAAAAAGTCGTGAAACAAAACAAACACGCAACAATATCATTTTCAAGTAACCTTGACAATTTTTGCGCCACTTTGATGCCGTTTGTCCAAATGTAGTTGTACCGGATGGACAGGATAAACAAGACGTCTGGGCCTCTTGATCTTGGTATTCGTCCACCGCACATGCCTGGCAACCAGTGGTGTTAAAGAAATACCCAAGCGGACAGTTAACTAACGGAAAAATAATATAAGATAGAAGACGGAAAGTGATTTGTAATTTACTTACCGTAAGTGAAACAGAAGTAAATAAAAAATGAACTTGTAGGTTTTGTTTTTCTTCTTTTGTAATCAAGAACGGCAGTATGAAAGTTAACACAGGATTACCCCCCATTGTCAATTAAGAATGGTAGTCATGTCACTTAAATATGCTTCGAATATCAAAGCCAAAATCGAGTATCAAATACAAAGTGCAAACTTGTTACCACATTTCGTCTCTCTTTGAACTTGTCCTTCACTGCAAACAAGACTGGTAAGGCGAAACACTGCTGGCTTTGATGAATCATATACTATAACAACTCCGCTGATGTTCAGATTTAGGTCTGTTTTGTTCAGTGCCTGCAGCAGGTTATTTGATATTTGTCGACTGGTCTGACTGAGGTCAAGCAAGGAGGCGTTACTCGGTAATGGAACTTTTAAAGCAAAATACACGACAAGGGAAATTTTAAAAGTTTGCTGGCCATCCGCTGCCCCTCTTCTACGACGTGCTTCAGTTTGGTTTCCGCATTCAACCCTCACGTTGTCGATCGTGCATTTCCCGTTACAGCCTCCAGCCATACCAAATGGCGAATTTCTGAAAAGGTCTATAAAGTTGCCGGCGATGACTTCGTTCATGCTCTCTCCACCGCAATTGTCAACCAGATAATGGAGATCTCCATTCACCACCGCGCCTTTAGGCATGTGAGTTTCTGAAATAATGCAAAAGTAATAACTTGTTAAACGGATTTAAGTCACCAAAGACGAAATTGTACAGGTGAAAGGTTACTAAAAACAATAAGATGGAAGTGCTTAACTGGAAGGGAAAAATCGGCAAAATGCACATAGGTCCTATTGTTTATAACAGAACGTCTAGAGGGTACGATATTCTCTTACTCGAGCAATCTGGAAGACTGGGCGTTTTCTTCCCTTGCACTTTGGCATTAAGCCAAGTCCCGTCGGGGCTACAGACATATAACGGTCGTGGTTGATTAACGAATCCGAAGCCTGTATTGCAGTGCACAGTACAAAACATTCCCGTTAACCACGTCTCGCATGCCTTGGCTCCATTTGTTGGAGCTGGTAAATCGGGACACGTATAATCTTGTACAAGGAGAAAGACAGAGTAAAATTGTTAGTAAAATTTGCTTTTCATTGAGGCGTTGTTCTAGTCGTTTTCAGGTTGCCCCAGAAATTGTGAAAGAGAAGAGTGGGGGGGGGGGGGATGGGGAGGAGTACTCTACGGGGGCCCGGAAAGGAAAGTGTGGGTAGTGGGATTCCCAACGAGGTGGTAATCTGAAGAAACAGGAAGATAGTTTGCCATACTAAGAAATATTTAATGTTAGTGTAATTTCCAGAGGAGCATATATATATGTATGTTATTTGCCGGCTGGGAGGCCTGTAAGGCGAAAAGCTGTGACCGAGGTCTTGAAAATGCTGCCCGAGGCCGCAGGCCTCGGGCAGCATTTTCAAGATCGAGGTCACAGTTTTTCACTATACGGACCAACCCTAAGCCGGCAAATAACACGTTTATTTTTTTTCTCCTGCAGTAAATTGGTTTTACAGAATACAAATGGGTTTGTTTACGCAAATCATGTCACTCAATCGGCTTCCGCGCCGTCTACGAACGATTTGTAAAAAATCTCGGCAACGAGCGAGTAACTCAGACAGTAGACAAAGAAAGATGTATTAAAGAACAGATTTTTTTCGAACTACTGTATGTTAGTTGCATTTATTTCACCAGTTCAGTCCTCCAAAATTGTTTTGGCGGTGTGAAGTTTCGTGCGAAGTTTGAAGTTTTACTACAAAAACAATTTCTGTCAGTCGTTGCTTTTAAAATCACTTGAAATCAGACTTTTCTGCCATAAATTGAATAGCAGAAAGCGAGGAGATTTGTTAAGTGTATTCCTCAGAAATTCTCCTAAATACAGCAACGATCAGAGAGGTAAACTCGACTGAAATTGACTCAAATTTTATGGCGAGAGAAACACAGGATTACGCGCCATTACAGCGCCAAGTTACAAACAACCAAACAAACTCTCACAACTTCAAAACACTCAATTGAATTTACTTACAGTGACTTTCCTTGCCATTTTAAAGTGAACAGAGCTAAACTTGCGTTGACTAATCGTCGATGGACGTGTAAAAAAGGCTAAAGATTGACAACTTTTGGGTATGATTAGCCAATCCAAATCGAGGATTAAGGAATCCGGCCCGCGCAGATGCTTGAGAAAAAAATAAATGAATTTAACATTCTGATATGTCGAAAAGCTCGGCTTATCACGGTATATTCACGTCGTTAGGTGGTTCATACAACATTTCTGAGCTTGATTACTAAGCTCGCCTACCACCTTTGTCATCTCAGTAAGTAAACATGGCGGACAGTTGCTAAATGAAACTTTTATTTATTCGAAAGACATCACTCCAAGTCTAGGATATTTGAACTGATGGAAAATTTTCAAAATGGCTGCTGTCGCTCTTGAACAAAAAATCTTTTCAGGAACTCGCATTCAAGGCAGTTTACAATCGTAAACACAGTCGTTACACTGATCGCTAGCAGGTCAGATCGATTGACCGAAATGTATTTTCCTTCAAACTAAAGGTAACCATTTATAATAACTTTGAATTAAGTGAACAACGATAAAACAAAAGTATCGGATGAATTTATTTTTCGTTATGTTTCGCTTGTTTGTTTTACTACCGAACTCCATGAGTAAATTGGTTCACAGTCGACGTACATGTAAGCTTATTGTTAAAACTGCGGCTGCATACGTGTATGCAAACGAACAATTGCGTCTGTGTTTTTTTAATGTTTAAGTCCGTTATTTTGTAGTCCTTGATATTCACCTCTGAAAATTATGCTACAACAATTATTCGCCTCAGGCTCAGTGAAGCTGAGGCGAATAATTGTTAAATATAAAATGCACCGCGAGGCGGGGACCACTAAGATAGTGGCAGAAACCGGGAGTGAAGGGTACAGGGCGAGGGAAGTTCAGATGCCCCTATCCCCTACCACAACGAAGTCCGCTGGAACCCATTTATAACACAAGGGCAATACTTACTTTCTAACTCCGGATCCCTAGAACTCAAGTTCGAAAATTTAGTCACCACATTTCAAAAAGCCAAGAGTAACGTCAAGAAGGTTTATTTCCGATTATCTGTCAGTTATTCAGTGATCACTGGTTAGAGCACAACGTAAGTGAAACATTAAAGTGCAATAACCCCTTAACTCTATTTCCCTAGCTGGAAATGATTCTTCTTACAATTACTGCCTTAAGGTGCTGCCTACTGTGTAAAATGAAGCCTGAATGACCATTTTATGTTTTCTTAGTCTTGTTAAAAAAGGAAAAAAAAAAAAAGTGACGTTGAATACCCCTTAGTTACATACCAGTTATAATAACTTGAAAATGGCACTTAGCGATATTTCCTGCTTTATCCGACGCCGTGTAAGTTACGTTGTGTTCTCCCCACGTAAAGTCGCTTCCATTTTGTCTGCTTGTTGTAAACAAGTACACGCCGACATTATCTGTGACAGTGACTCCAGGTAACAAGACCTTATTCATTTTCTTTTTTGAAGTGATGTGAATGTTATCAGGACAAGAGGAGATCTTAGGCGGCTGAAGATCTGTTTGTGAACAGGAGGAAGAGTCGTCAAAATGACATTACCATGTGACGTATGAGGAGTCTTTTATCCAACTACCGCGAGAAATAAATTAGAGATCTAAACTGGAAGAGGTATAATAAAGGTCTTATTAGCTTCGTGTTCTAGTTCCGTATTGTACGTTGAGAATCCTAGATTTATGCCCTTCGGTTCATGGCCCGTGCGCTTCGCGCTTGGGCCGCATGAATCGAGGAGGAAATAATTCGGTCCGTAACTGACCGTACGGACCTAGGATTCAGTTAGAAAGAGGTTTAAATATTCCTCTTTTCTGAAATAACGTTATTGCTCATAAAGGATGGTGACATTAAAGTGCATAATTATTCTTGGACACTTTTCTAAGAACTTGGATCGTAACGTTACAAATCTGTTGGATTTCTGCAATAAGAGCTTAAATTTGTAACGCAACAGCTTTAAACGACAGGTCCTTTTTTAGATTTTACAATTTTTAAATCGTGTGTACCTTTGACAACAACAGAAAATGTACAGTTTGTGGTTAGCCCAGCTGAATCGGTGACACTGTATGTAATGTGCTTTGTACCAACTTTCAACGCTTGTGGTGGCAGCAATCCACTGAGCCTCAAGGGCTCGTCAGAGTTGTCGGTGGGATCTGGTATCTGCCAGGTCACTCTTGCATATGGTCTGCCAGTTTCAGTGGCAACCTCCACATCAAGCGGACATTGAATGCTGGGAGGTTGGAAATCTGTTAATGAGGTGGTTTCAAATAAAAGAGCTTAGTTCAGAGAGGATGATATTAGAAAAACATACCTCTTACTAACCGAATTCGAGGTTTGTCTTGTAAGTCACGGATCGGGCTTTTCACCTTCGATTTATGGCCCAAGCGCGAAGCGCGCGGGCCATAAATTGACGGGGGAAAAAAAAACGAGGATCCGTAACTTTTATTGCGAAACGAGAGACCAGGTTAGCAAGATATTTATAAAATCGCTGCTGTGTTTCTGACGGGTTCGGTAACGATTTCTATTCACGCAGAACGGCTTCAAATTTCTTAGGGACCTTGAAAGCAAAACGAGTCAATTTAAAATCGTTAAGTCGTTAGCACGTTTTAATACACAGTTTAAAGTAAAATAAAGTTTGAAACTTTTACTTACTATAAAAGTGGACAACATTTAGTGATTCACACGAAACATTTTGGCAATAAAAACAGCTTTAAATTTTAGCTGGCCGTAAAGTGGAGTACAGCCCGCTAAATTGACCAATCGCAGCGCGCATGGTAACTGAGAGATATAATGAATGGCCGTTTTTATGCTAGAGGACGCATTATCCGTCCAGAAGGATAATTCGTCTTCGCCGCTTTTATATTAAAGACGCATTATCCGTCTGAACGAACTTGGGCAAACATTTGTGGCTGGTCTGGTTATGCGTCTTTAGTATAAAGACGGGCACAAGACGCATCATGCGTCTAGACGAACTATCTCTCGTAGTGCGTCGTTCAAGACGCATTTCGAAGGATAATTCGTCTAGACGTATAATGCCTCTTGTGACCGTCTTTATACTAAATACGCATAACCAGACCAACTACAAATGTTTGCCCAAGTTCGTCCATACGGATAATGTGTCTGTAGTATAATAACGGCCAATATGGGTTAGCGACCAAGCGAGAGGTCAAGACGGTTAGATATTGGCCAAGTTGTTTTCTTTATAGACCTCGACTACGTCTCGGCCCATAAACACGCAGAAAATGAACGAGGCCCATATCCAGCATCTGAACCGAACAAGCTTGGTTGATAAAGGATTTATTATACGGAAAAGGAAAACTATCGTTTTGCGGGACACAGTGGGTTGTCTTGAGCAGGCAAGATAGCGCCATCTCGCCCGCTCGGGTAGCCAATCACAGCGCAGGATTTGGTTTATCTTGCCCACTTACGAAGCTGGCCGTATAACAAAATGAGTTTTCAGCTGATAAGGCGTGTCAATAAACCAGCCAACGATACATGTGATGAAACCTTTTTCTTTTGGCTAATGATTTCAAGTTCAGATAAAACGACGCAGCAGGCACAATGACGATAACCAATGACATGAATTCGAAATCAGGGATTGACAAGGACGACTGACAGAATCAGAGGAAATTGCAAGACATCAAAGGGGAAAGACGCATTTAATGTTTAAGGTTTCATGGGTAAATAAATCACGCGGGATAAAAAATTCCATGCTTGTGCCTAAGGTATCGTATCTACATCCCGTTACTGTCGGGTCCCCCTTCTTTTGGGTAAAAAAGGAAAAATCACAGAAGGAAGAGCAAGCAACCCCCCCCCCCCCCCCCGCCAAACCCCTTTAGCTCAAGATCTGGATGCGCCACTGGAATGTACCGTGCTTATTCGGAGCGGTGATTTAAACTAGCCGCATTTTCGAGTAAATACGGTATCGCTATTGCCCAACAGCGCTACCTGTAAAAGCCAAGCACAATATAAATTTCTTACCTTCACATATCGTCTTGGTAATATCTGCACTCCACGATCCATTTTCACGGCAGGATACGTTTCTTGGGCCTTCCAGTCGGTAACCGACCGAGACATTGCACAAAAAAGAGCAGTGAGTTCCATAATTTACACCAGAAGCAAACTTGCATTGAGTGGGAAATATCAGTCCATGAGTCGGCGTTGTAACGGCTGGACACTTAACAACTGAAAGGAAAGAAACATAAATTCTACATCCTAGTTTTAAAAAAAATTGTTGGATTGTCGCCTTTTCCATAGAAAAATATTAATATTAATATTAAATTATTCTAATATACAGCTCAAGAAGAACGAAGAAACTGACTCCCCTACGACTCCTGCTTTTACCTTGTCCTCATCACTTTATAACAGAACAAATCACAGTCAGGCCTAATATATTTCTTGAACAAAAACACAGCAATGGAGGTATTGTTAGCTTTTTTAACATAAGTCAGTAGAAGTTTTCAGAAGTTTTCAATCACGTTTAACGGACCAGACTTATAACATCATCGACTGACAAACACTATTCATTTGACTCTGAAGATAGCTTCCGCTCAGGTTGTCGAAACGTCAGTCACCAACATCAGTTCTTTTCAGAACTACCCTCACCCAGACGATCGCACTATACAAACTACTGATACTCCTGGGTTCAAATCATTTACTATACAACGTCTTCTCTTTGTTATTTATTTATTATTTATTTTGAACGGCGTGTAAATGAAGACGTGATAAGAAACAGCAAGGGTGATTCTTCGATGAAACCTTTCGTAATCTAAATATACTTCAATATTTCGACGTTACGGGAACCGAGTCGAGTCTATACGAGTTCCTATGTCCATATTGGAGGAAACATGCAAAGTTACGGAGTGATAAACATTCAATATACCGTACTGTTAATAAACCAACAGTGCTATAAGGAATTTCAGTTTTACGTTGGTATAAAATATGATGGAAAAAAATAACTGAGTAACAGAGATCCTCACTGTTGCATAAAGTCGTATTGCCGGACCATGTCCTATCTGATCTACATGATCTTTGACGGGATCCTGTCATTTGGTATCCTTTATTACAAGAGAAGGAAGCCTGGGAACCAAAAGATGATCCACATGAAAAGGATGTTATGGCTCCGTTTACTGGTGGTTGGAGAACAGTGCAGGATTTTCCTGTAAAATTAAAGAAGTTTAGTTTTCACTTCAGAAAAAAGTTTGAGCGGTTAAAATTGATATGACAGAGTTTAGTATTTGTTTCAACAACAGTTTCACACTAAGTTAACAAAAGGCCCTTTTATATGAAAGTGAACGGTGTCGGAAGAAAAGACAGGTTGCACGCTCATAATGTTTGGCCTCGTTTGAAACCAAAATTAATATGGGTTATTGACCAAGTGTGAGGTCAAGATGGCTGGATATTGGCCAAGTTCTTTTTTTGCGAGTTTATGGACCGAGACGGAGTCGAGGTCCATCAACTCGCAAAAAAAGACAAGGCCAATATCCAGCCATCTTGGCCGAACAAGCTTGGTCAATAAATGATTTATTATATTGCTTTCGAGGAAATTTTTCTCGCGGGACACGGCGAGTAGTCCCGAACGGGCAAGATAGCTTCATCTTGCCCGCTCGGGTAGCCAATCACAGCGCAGGATTTGATTCATCTTGCCCGCTCGCGGAGCTAGCTATATAATAATATACGTTATTTGCCGGCTGCGAGGGTCGTATAGTGAAAAACTGTGACCGAGGTTTTGAAAATGCATTTTCAAGCTCGTTCGAGTTTGTTTGGTTGTTTGTAGCTCGGCGCTGTAATGGTGCGTAATGCTATGTTTCTCTCGCCGCACAATTTTAAGCCAAAAAAAAAAAAGAAGTCAATTGCAATCGATTTTACCCCTCTGATCTTTGCTGTATTTAAGAGAACTTCTGTGGAATACACTGAACGGATTTCATCGCTTTCTGCTATTTAATTTACGGTAGAAGTTTGATTTCGAGTGATTCGCAAATGCTGATAGAAATTGTTTTTGAAGTACCACTTCAAACTTTGCACGGAACTTCACACTGGTAAAACAATTTTCGAGAACCTAACTGGTGAACTAGATGCAACTAACATAAAGTAGTTCGAAATAAATCTGTTCTTTAATACAAGTCACTTTGTCTAGTATCTGAGTTACTCGCTCGTTCGCTCGTTAGATTTTTTATGATGGTTTGTAGACAGCACTTGTAAGTCAATTTACCGCAGGAAAAAAAAAAATGTTTTTTACCGGCTTAGGGTCGGTCTGTATAGTGAAAAACTGTGACCTTGAGCTTGACAATTTTCAAGACCTCAGTCACAGTTTTTCACTATACGGACGTCCCAGCCGCCAAATAACATATATTTATCTTCATAATGCGGCCATATTGTTAGCAAGCCTGAAATACTGTTCTTAGTTTGAATTGCATGTATGATATTGCATCTTCGGAGGCCCAGGAGCAGTCAGTGAGGGCGAAAGTAGGTGGAAACGATTTCACTCATTGTGGTTGGCACTGGTGTTACTTGGCTGCGTACAGACATCTCTAGTAAAACGCATTTTCTTCTACTATGCCATTACCCGGGCTACAATTGCTAACCCAGTCAGGCCCACAATCAGATAAGCGCGTTATCTGATTGGATATACAAGGGCAGCCTAACGATCGAGAGACGTTACCAATAATCAATCTTTGGAAATGGCTCCAACTTTGCGTTTTTGTAGAGTTTCTGAAATATAACAGTTTTTATTTTGTCTGATAGGTCGGTCAGTGGTTTATGACAAAATAATTTCGCCCGGCCCCTCGCTACCTATCAGTCCATAGAATCCGAGAGCGAGGCGTCTAATAACTGATTCAGTGTGAATTTTTTTTCGTTAATTTTTTTTTTTTATATATCTATTTATCATAGTTCATTTAAGACAGGAAGAATGACATACTTGCTACTTGCACAATAAAAGAACAGTTAGCTCGGTTTCCACTGCTGTCTATCGCAGAATACAGTACATTATACAGACCGATACTAAGGTTGACAGGAGGACGAATAGCAGGGTAGCTGATAGACACGTGACCAGAGTTGTCAGTAGCTAACGGCTCATTCCACGAGAGTGAAGCGCTAGATGAACATTCAGGAGTATAGAAAACCATATTGTTGGGACAGGTGTTGCTGAACGAAGGAGGTGCATTGTCTGTAAAATCGAAAACATTTCAACTTGTTAAAAAAAGTCATGTAATAATCATATATTCCTCTAACAATAACATTCTTGTGGTACAGAGTCACTCTTAAGTCGAAATAAATTTTGCAACAGTTACTTTAGTTTGTTGTCGGGATGAGAAACACTGCACCTTGCATAGACCGACATGTCAAAGGATCTGCATTTTAGGATGGTTACCATGCTGAGATATCCCATGAGATACCGAGCACATGTGTCAAACAGTGCAACGCTTGTAGCCGAACTGTAAAGTCTTGATGACTGTTAATCTGTGAATATACCTCACGAAATACCTTCATTCGTTTTCTTCATCATAGATTCAAGTGACCGAAAAACGTGTTAGCTATTAACCCGACAAATCCGGGCGACGTGATAAGCGACTGGAATGCCGAGCAAAGCAAATGGAAAGACACCACATCTTCTGTAAGAACATGAGCGACGGGAACTTCCACAAAAATGCAAAAATCTCTTGTAAAGGGAGGTAATGCAGTAATATCAGTTGTAGATAACTTTATAACTGCTCCCTAAATGCCCCCAAAATACAAAGTTGTAAAAACACAAATATCAAAGCTCAAATATCTTCTGTCCGCTTAGAAATTAATTACAACGGATATTAAGATTCTTGACATAGTGCAGCACTGTGCCCTGGAGTTTATTGAGACCCCATCTCAGCAATATAATTTACTTCAATGTAAAGGAGTCTAATATTATTTACGATGAGGTTAAGACCCTGTTACAGAAAGTGGTTATTGAAGAAGCCCTGCCCTCTGAAAATCATTGAAGGAAAAAGGTTAAAGAAGAATAACCCATATAGGATGATTGTTAATCTTAAAAGATTAAACTTTTCCATACGGACACCTCTCTAATACGGACAGTTTCCTATGTACCGACAAATTGTGATACATTTCCTCTAAAAAACCTCTATAATACGGACCCTCTCTAAACGGACAACGGACTCTTAATCTCAGTCCTAGGGAGCAAATTCATACAAATTTAACCTCTTTATTACGGACACTCGAGGACCAGGTGTCGATAATTTGCGGTATGTAGCATTTCCTGTCAGCGGTTACACAAACACTGCCACTTTATCATTCAAATTCAGAAATTCACAAGACATTCACTTCTGGGCCTGATTTTATTTACTAAACACTCTAAACTGTTCAGTGGAGACTTAAAAGTGACGTCATCATTAATACAGATACTTCGCTCTGTCCCTTCAGTGTCCGTATTACTGAGGTTCGACTGTAAAAGATTCTTTCGAATATAAGCATTTGAAAATGGAGACCCTATCCTGTACTGCTGTACAATTAACAATAAAAAAATTGTTAAATGGCCTCAATCGACTCGGCAGATGCCTACCACACAGTGCCAGTGGCATCTGAGCACAAAAAAATATTTGTGGTTCGTGTGGAGAGGCATATTATTTCAGTACGCTTACTTGCCCAATAGCTTGGCTTTAGCACCCAGATATCTTACTAAGCTCATAAAGCCAGTGTATTGTACATTACCAAGATATAAGAAAATCACTACTGACGCTTGAAAACTAGGCTGCGGAGCAGTGTGCCTTGGAGAAACTACTCAAGGCTTGTGGTCCGAATCAGAAGAATTAAGACACATAAATGAACTTGAGATATTGGCAGTTCACTTTGCAGAGAGATGTTTCCAGTCAAATATTAACCGATAGCATGTCAAAGTTAACAGTGATAATTCTAAAACTGTTTGCTATATTGATGCCATGGGAGGTATCAAGACCCCTTCTGCAATGAACCTGTTCAAGATATTTGGACCTGTTAAATGCTCACTTACCAGGTGTCCTCAATGTGGAGGCTGATAGACCATTTTAGAAAAGATGTATTTCAACAAATTTCCAAGATTTAGACTACTCTAGACATTGATGTTTTTGCCTCCAGATTGAGCTATCAATTACTTAATTGTTTCTTTAAAAACCTGACCCTGGGGCTACGCGTGCTGACGATTTCTCCATTACATCTGCTTATCTATTTCCTCCCTTTTGCATAATTTTCAGCTGCCTGCAAAAATTGGAGAACGCCGGAGCACTGGGTCTCTTTGTAGTACCCCTGTGGCCGACACAAGACCAGTGGCCACAATTGTTAAAAACTTCTCATAGCGAATCCCGTTATTCTACCCCAGTACGAAGATTTATTGACACTTTCCCACAAAGGGAAACATCTACTAAGAAACAAACTAAAGACGGTGGCATATCTGTTATCAGGGAATTCTATCAAAAATGAGGAATCCCAGCATTGGCTGCCAAACTACTCCTACCCTCCTGGAGAGGAGGTACCAAAAAGCAGTATGATGGGTACATCTAAAAATGGACAAAGTTTTGAGCTGAAAGGCAAGCTAATCAATTTTCCCCACTTGCTGTAGATATACTTGACTTCTTAATGGAGCTCTATGAGAATGAACACACTTATGGTGCAATCAATGCTGCATGCTCTGTCTTCTTTTGTTGTGTTAGATGATTGATCTAGTGTGGGTCAGAATCCACTGATTTCAAGACTGTTAGAAGGGGTTTTCCAATCAAGGGCTCCAAAACCAAATTTACCGAAGTTTGGGATGTTCAGATTGAAGTGTCTTACCTTAAGACTTTGCACCCAGTGGGCTCCTTAAGTCTGAAAGACCTCTCTTTCAAACTTGTTGCGTTGTTCTTGCTGGTTTTAGGCCAGCGATATCACGCTATCTACATGCTCGATATCAATGATATGGGTCTTACAGCCAAAAGCTTTACTTGTGTTACTGTAAATCAAGTAAGGCAAAGTAAACCTGTGAATCATAATCCTCAGGTTTAGCTTGTATTTTAAGCCTTCGTGTTTTTACAACTTGTAGGGGTAACTTAAGAGAACTAATTCTCTAGGAGGAAACCATTCTAAGCTTTTAATCAGTTATGTTAAACCTTATAAAGAAGTGAGTAGAGATACTCTTACCCGTTGGGTACGACAAGTAATGGCACATGCCGATATCGATGTTGCTACGTTTTCACTGCATAGCACTAGAGCAGCATCCGTGCCAGCTGCACATAGAGCTACCGTTAATTCAGATGACATCCTGAAAACAGCCGGTTTGTCATCGGAATGTTGTTTCGATAAATACTACAACAAGCCTATAGTGAAGGCTTCCAGCTATGCAAACTATGTGTTATCAGTTAACTGGGTTATTATGATGATCTTCTTTGCCACTGTAATAATCACTGTTCTCTTCAATGAGGTGTGTGGCTTCTCTTCATGCACGTGTTAGCTTCGAAATCTCATGGGATCTCACAGCATGATAACGAGATGGAATAAGAAAATTAAACGAGACTGACCTGTAAGTTGAAGTATGATTGAGACTCTACCGAGTCAGATAATGCTGTGAGATTACATTCCCATGCTCCCACCCACCCGTCAGTTCAATTTTTGCAGGCACGAAGGGACAACACAAACATTCAGCCCTCTAAAATTGTTTAGAGCATTCGCTTGTTCTCATGTAATCATGCAATCTCTCAGCATTATTTAAATGGGTAGAATCTCAATCAAACGTCAACTTAAAGATAAGTTTCTTAATGTTCTAATTATAAAGAGCAAAAATTGGTTAACCCTCGGACGTAAAACGGGGAGGGTGGGGGGGGGGGAGAGCGGAGAAGAGAGGGGTGGATGCCACAAGAAAAAGGCAACAAGAAGAGTAAACGTAAGTAGTGATAGTGATCTTTGGTGACCTCTATCAAGCCGAAATAATTCCGTCATTCCTCTCAATGACTGGCCAAAACTATCAGTGTATCAAAGCTCTAAAAATAGCAAACTGGTATGTAAAAGAAAACCAAACAACTAACAGGCAAACAAGAAAAACGTAACTTAATTACGTTGAGTTGCGTCACTTTACCTCTGCAATGCGTACTGTTCGGCCCAGTCCACTGTCCATCCTTGCCACACACCAGGACAGAAGTTCCCTCAAGAACATATCCGGGCCTTCCCAAGTGAATCTACATGTCTGGCTATAATTACTGCCAAATAGGCACGAAGATGGAGAAATGACACCAAACAAGGGAGGGACGAGTGGACCACAGTTGATTACTAAACAGACGAACAAAACGATCAAAGAAACAAAACGTTGGCAGAAACTTCAGATTTAAAGTTATTTTTGTATTTAGGCCATTCCTGAGAGGAAGGGTTTCCGACTTGTTGGACTGTAAACTCACCTGCACTTCTCAACATCTAGATCTGATATAAAAGTTTGATTGTTCCTTTCTATTGAAAAGCAGCTGCTGTTTCTGACAGGATTTTGCGTTCCTGTTGCTTTACATTTTGAAGCAGGGCAGACGTAAAAAGAGACGGTATATTCGCATTCTTATTCTTGCAGTTTTTGGTGTGAGGGGTTGTATCTTTTTCTAACCTTGACACTCGGACGTCTCTCCGCTCCAAGTCCCGTTTTCCACGCAACGCCTTATTGATGAACCAATCAGATTGTACCCAACAATACAAGCAAAACTGCAATGTGTATCATAAAGCTCAGATACTATGCCGCTACAGCCAGTCTTAACACCATTTGTTGGAGTAGACAGAGACGGACAACTTATAGCTGCGGATAAAGAAAAGTTCAGTATATCAATCTGCACAAGATTCTGTTTAACTTATACGTAAACACCCAGTATATTTAAATCCTAAGACAGGGTCCGCGGCTCATCCAGCTGTTATTCGTGTTTGTACGGGTGAAAAGACCAACGCACCGCACAAGAAAATATAATCAGACCTTGTATAATGTAGGGTGCTGAGTCCAACATAAGAACCATTTGGTTTCTGTGCCTTTCAATAAAAATCAAACAACTAAATAAACGTTCCTTATTTTTGACAATGTAGGTGTTCAGAGCATGATGAACATCAATATATATTAAATCGATTGACCATGTTCCCGTGCGTTTGGGAGCGTAAAAAAACAAACAAACAAACAAACAAACAAAAAAAGGATTGCCTGATTCTATACAGGCTGTCCACTGCATCATTTACCTTGACATTTAGGCAAGGGGCTGTCCCAGAATCCTGGAGGTCTGCTACTAGGGGTAACGCACGTGATTGATGACGAGCCATTCAAACGATGACCAGCCGCACAAGAAAAATTGCATTGTGCTCCATAATGATTACCACAGCTGCTTATGCGTAGTGGACCTCCCGGATTTACCACCAGCGATATGCAATTGATAACTGATGTCGTTAAAACAATAAAGGACATACAAGTTGATTAGAATTTCACTAGAGGCGTAGACCTACAGTCAACTAGCACTCTAATTGGCAAACAAAGCGAGATATGTATGAAATTTTAAAAAAGCAGCTTGAAGGCGAAACGTTTGCACAATTTTTATTACTAATGTCTGTTAAGACACTACAGCTAAGCTAAAATCAAAATGGGTAACTACAAATGAATTTAACTACACATGTAGGCTTACCTGCTACTTTAACAGTGAAGTCGAGTCTGAGTCTGAGGCGGTTGGTAATTTGACGTCACGGCAGGAGGAACTCCTGAGTTGTCAGTAGCAACCGGCTCGGTCCAGTTTACTTGAGCTGAAAATCTGCCACGTTCTGAATACGCTAGTAATGAACTTGCTGGACATGTGACACCGAATGTTGGAGAGCGAACATCTGCAATTTACGCGCAATTGACTTGATTAATTGGTGCTATAATACACACATCAAAAAAATTACACCAGACTTGCACGGTTTCAATCTCATTACATCCTCTTTATTTGAAAACTACTTGTAAACACGTTTGTCAAGGAGTGAAGTTTTGCGCAATTAAACTTGAGGTTTTTTCAACTTTACACGTGAAATGTCGCACTGCCAAAATAGTCAACTATACCCATCTTCTTCTTAGTATGGCAACAGACTAAACGCACCAATGCGTTTGTACCTGTACAGTTGATAGGATTTCCACTCCATTCCCCATTCTGCAAACACGTCCTGGTTACAATTGGGTAAGTGCTTCCATATCCACTTTGACAGCCAAATACGCAGGTTGATGCATATGTACTGCCACAGGAGACGTTGAGTAGTTGGGCCATTGGCGGGGTGCTCAAAGGCGCACAGGTAACAGCTTTAATGATGACATGAAACTGTATTAATTTAAATAACATGATATATACTAAAATTTTTAAACAGGAGTCTTTTTGCATGTACAACAACCACATTTACTCAAGTGTTTAACTCAACGTCATCGGTTCTTTTAGGTATTATTTTCCGCCTCATCTGTTCCTGATCGGCTGAGGTGTCCAATAACAGAGAGTGAAATAGTACAATTGGCGTGCCGGGAAGGTGAGAGGAACGCATTTAATTGGGCTACTACTCGTGATTGAATAAGTCTCCTTCATCTTCACAAAGCATTTTTTCAAAGATGGCCCACTTGTTGCACATTTGGCCCGGCAAAAGTTTAACAGGCTACGGTTTGTCGAAATTCCTCACTCGTCTTTTGTTGCTGCTCTGACTAACTGGCGACAAAAACTTCGTCTCGTCCACTTAATTGGGAGCGTTATTATCCTAGCGATTTCCCAAAGTAGGGGAACTTATTATTTGAATGGAATTTTTGGTTCCAATTTCCGACAAATTGAACTAGACTTTCCTCATGGAGGGAACTAGAACAGGAATGAGCTTTGCCATTTGATATTTTCCGTCGAATGAAGGTGGCCTAAGTGAAAATAAACATGGCAATACTCGCGAATATTAATGGTAGAGAAAATTCCGCTCCTTCTAGTATAATCGAGTAAACGGTAATGCCTCGGAAGGTATAACCTTTTCTCTGGAAACTTTCGTTTGGGTTAACCGCACCATTTTTTTCCCTATTAGAACAACCGTTTTTTTTTTCCATGCAAATATTAAACGCCTCAGACGTCTGCTACGGGGATGCTCCAGTTAAGCACTTCCATGATTGCAGACAAATTGGACTCCACTCAACCCTGTTCATAACAGTAACTAAATTGGAATTCACTTCAAAAAGTATTCAGATAGTAAATTGTACGTTACGAGGTTTAATTATTTATTACGCATAACAACAACAAATTTCGACGTTACGAAGTCTTTGAGAATCTCTATTGATTGGTAATGTAATTGGTATATCTTATTACTTTTGCAACAGTTAGGAAATCGCAAAAAAACAACAACAACAACAACAACCAGTTTAAGTAAAACTAACTGACTCGCGTCCGGTCCTATTCCCCACAACAGCCAGCCAGCCCTTTTGTTATAGCTATGATTCACATTAATGATTGTAGTAATAAGTTCTTGTCACCTAAGCAAAGGAAATCTTGGCCACTCCAGGTTCCGTTTTCAAGACAATTTCTTGACCAAGAGCCAAATCCGTTGAATCCATGATAACATGAAAACAGACAGATCGTGTTGTAATACTCTATCGTTGTTCCTCTGCAGATCTGTCGGATGCCATTGGACGGGACTGGTAGAGCTGAGCAAGTAGAAACTAAAACCAAATTCAAAATTTCAGTCATACACTCTATTGCAACGAGCCAGTTGCTTAAAATTCAACACCGATTTTGTCTCAAGCGCAGAAGGGGTATAGGTATTTAAGTGTTTCCATAAAGTACCATGCTTTAATTCGGAGAACTAACACTTTTTAAAGGTGAAACAATATGATCTGTGCCTGTTTGGCGTTTTCTTTGTTTTTTAGGGCAAACAGTGTTTATCTCTTTGAAATAATGAAATAGTTCTTGAAACATCAGGCCTAACCAGGTGTCACGAATTTAGAGCGAAAAAGCACAAACAGGCATAACAAACGTTGAAAAAGTTCCTTTTTACTCATTTCGTTCTCGCGATAATGTCCCTTTCCACCCGCGGTCAGCGGTCTTATTTAATGATTTGATGATCCTCACCATTACACTGAGGCTGTTTTCCAGTCCATGTCCCATTGCTGTTACATGTCCGTGTTGTTGATCCAGTTAGGGCGTATGCTCTGTCACAGGAAAATTGGCAGGTTTGTCCTGGCAAATTCGAGCACGGCGCTAACCTTGCGTGGGAAGGCGCATACAGCTGGGGACAGCGGTTCACTATTCATTCATGAAAAGAGTTAATGGATACAGATTACTGTTAAGGTGATTTATTCGAGGTATTGGATACAAGTTAGGTGATATTCAGTTTGAATAATGCTAAATAAATAGAAATTAATCCACGTTTAAACTGAAAACGCCATGGAATAGTAAATGATAACAATTCAGTGGAATGTACATAATGGTGATTGATGACTTCAGTTAAAGAAGTGGTAGCTTTTTTGTAATAGAGGAAGCCTCTCCATCATGATTTGAAACTTCAGTATAAAACAAACTAAATGGAAGTGGGCCAAAAATACCGAGAGTCGAACTTGATAGGACTGGAATGTTATAAGGAAAGTATAAGATTTTTTTTTTTCTCGGGCCCTCAATAAATAAAGCTAGCTTATTTGTCTCAGTAACAATCGAGAAATCTCTACCGTTTCTTTTTTCGTTTCATTTGTGCGTCAAAATCAAAACAAAACAAATCGCCAAACAAGGCGTCAAATGAGCCGGTACGAAAGCCTTACCTCCTTGACAAGTCAAGGGGTCACCAGGCTTCAGCTGCACTCCCTCTGGACAAAAACATTGACGACCACGTGGATTTGGAAGACAAATGTGACTACAGCCTCCATTCAACTGAGAGCAAGCGTTGGAACCTACAAGGCAAGATAGACTTTTATTATCTTTCAGAAGTGATCTACAGTCAATATAGACAATTGACTGTCGGTATTCGAAACTACGTTTTCAAGTGGGAATCAGTGTGCATGTGGGACCATAAAAGGATCGGAAAGGGTAAGCCAAAAGGATCGATCAATCGATCAATTATGTGGCATGAAAAGCATCCAAACATATTTACTTTTGAAATTTTACAGAACTTTTTGTTAATCATGAGGTTATACATGTATACTTATCTCGCCTAAATGACGCCGTATTTCAAAATGTCCTCCATCTTAGATCCACCATCTTGTGTTTCAAACAAAATGTTTCAGAAATATCAGAAAAGCCCTTTGAAAACATGAATACCATAGAAGCATCGAGTCATGTGACCAAACAATTCACCATCAGTGTTCCCTAATACATTTTAGAGAAAACCACAAAGTTTGATCTGTATGGCTTGAATATTGATTAAGTTACAAAAGTTTGAAATCCGTTAGTTGAAAACCATTCGATCAAGCAAAAGTAGGTTTTTGCTATTGAACCATTACGAAGTTGGCTGTATTTACTTCAAATATAACATTTTGGGGACAGCAGGTTAGGATCAGTGTGCTCACTCCCTTCCTCCCTTTCGGTTATGTAGAATAGGTCTAATTACGGAATCTTTTCAGACATTTTTTTTGTGTATACACCAATGTAAACGCATACCAAAAAAGGTATTCGTGTGATCATAAATAAGCAATTCCATTGGTCTTCCCAATCCACCAACCACGACCTCACGGACAGAAGACGTCATGTTGTATTGGTAGACATTTCGGCTGTTCCAGTCAGACCAGTAAAAAACATCACCAGATAGGGCGAGTCCAAATGGGTGCAGATTATCCAATGATAAATCCAGTATAAGTACTCGATTATTTCCTTGGAAGTCCACTCTTTCGATCTTATCAAGCTTCGCATCGCACCAATACAATAGTTTGCTTTGGAAATCCAGAGAAAGGGAATTCACCCACACTAATCCAGAACTAACAAGAGTTTTCCTGTTTGAACTGTCCATGTTTGCTTGTTCAATCTTAGGTGACGAACCCCAGTCGCTCCAATACATCTTACTAAAATAACAACAGATTTGTGTTCATTTCTAAGCAACACATAACTATCCATAATACATGTCATTTTATATGCTTAACTTATCAAAAGAAATAGAAAAAGCTAAGGCTTACTCTTGACTACATAGCACCATTAAAACACAATAGAAAGTTTAGGAGCATTCTTAATAAACGGGCTATTTTCTATAAATTTTCCTAAACGCCTCATTGACAAAAACTTTACAAATCTGACAGGCCACTCTGCAGCTTTGGATTACCTCTCTATAATATCAAGAATTATAGCTCTTGGCTTTTCGATGCTCGATGTCACTAGGCTTCTTCTAAATGATCCATCTAACCGTGCCACCTCAATTTTACTAGTTCCCGCATCGGTCCAGTAAAGGTTTCGTCCAACATAATCTATTGCCAACCCATCAGGAATATCCACATTATTGAACGCAATGACTTCAACTGAAGATCACTGGAAAAGTTGAAAATTTACAGAGTATGTAAATAACATGTAATTAACATGTAAATAATCAAAAAGAGACTGTAAAGAATAATTTACATGATTTTTCCCCTTTTACATGTTTTGGAGGTTTCATGTAAAAAACATGTAAATATTTTAAGTGAAACATGTAAATGATGAAGAAAACACTGTAAATGTTTCAAAGCAAAGGGCTAGGATCATGTAAATAACATGTAAACTGTTCCTGCAAATACTGTAAATAGCCTGTAAATTTCTTGTGATTCAACCTGGAAACCCGTAAACAACATGTAAATTTAATACAGGGAGGCTGCCATAATACTGTAAATAACATGTAAATAAAAAAGGGGAGGCTGTAAACAACATGTAAATAAAAAAAGGGAGGCTGTAAATAACATGGAAAATGAAAACAGGAGCCTGTAAATAATGTGTAAATCAAAAAAGGGAGCCTGTAAATAACATGTAAATCGAAAAAGGGAGCCTGTAAATAACGTGTAAATCGAAAAAGGGAGTCTGTAAATAACATGGAAATCAAATCAAAGGCCCCTGTGAGGCAGCTCATGGATGAACGTTTCCTTGTGCTTTTGTTTCACAACGATTCTTCGTGCGAAACCTGAGTTTAATTGGCATGAAAAATGAACCTGTAGGTAGAAGTCATATGAATGGTTTCGCATTTAGACTCGTTTTGACACAGAGGCAAAAGGCAACTCGGAAATGACCTATTGGATGAATGTAGAAAAGGTCGTAGAATAAAAAGAGAAGAGTGAAAAACTGGAAAATAAACATCTGTTGGTCAAATGTGATGCATAGGTGCCAATGTCCAAATATGGTTGCTTATTGACACCCTTTAGGTGGCTGAATTCGTTCCCTGGTAAAATCATTTTTAATAAATAATTATTATTACACATTTGAAAAAGATTTCAAGAGAGTTCAACAACAAAAATCAAGATGTAGTAGAAGTATAGCAAGATAACCATTTTAAGAATTGAATGAGAATTCAACAGGTATAAGCTGAAAAAGTTAGGATAGCTTATACTTGAAATAAACATTGCAAGATTTGTATTTAATTAATAGAGACAGATTAACACATTCTATTTTTGCGTTTCTTTATGATGGGGTCTAGTAGTTTCATTAAATTACAGTCCTAATATGAAGGACTGATGTTACTCTACATGTACATGTACATGTACATGTTCATGTATATGAATATTATATGGCGCTGCTAATTTTAAGTTGAAGTTGTATTTCTCTATTCCACTGTAAAGCTATAGGTTCATTTCTGAGTTCAGTTTTGACGCATGTAGTGACTTCAGGTGGATTTCACTTGTTGACATTCTTGACTTTAATCAACGTACAAGGATGAAGTTCCAAAGTGTTTCCAACTGTGTAATTATAAGTGCAGTTTGGAGAGCCATTTTATATGCTTGTAACCATGTCTTTTGCAAAGAATGAGTTTCAACAGCTCAAGTGGCAGCTAACACAAGCGTTGAAAGCAACTCTCTTTGTAAGCGGGAGTATTTTACATCCATCTGTAATTCTCAGATTAATTCCATGAAGTCTTAAGGATGACAAGTTTGTGTTGTTAAAGCCAGTTTCTATGAAGTCTTTTGAAATTATTTTTTGCAGCTGGTAAACATGTATACCACCAGTAATGGTGTTGTTAATATTAACATCTGCTTACTGTCACTTGCATATTATACTGTAGTTGTTATTGCAGTGTTCATCTGGGTTATATGCATCTGCACAATAGTACAACTTGCTTCACCTGCAATACACAATAAAGATAATAGTCACATATTTTAAAAGGGTATGAAAATGAATGCAGAAAAATGATACATGTATATCTTTAATTTGCTGCCCTTTCCCCTCCCTCCCCCCCCCCCCCCCTCCTCAACCCCCAATAAAAATAAGCTACTTACCTAAATGTGGTGTCCAAGTGATATTTCTTGCGTTTCTGGAAAGGGTTTAAGAAAGGAAAAGCCAGTTATAAATGGTATGCTTTCCTCAAGATATATTGGAGCTAAATAATATCTTTGACCTGAAAAATTTATTCTTATGTACAGAATCTGCAAATTCTGGTAGAGTTACATGACAAAATTTTGAATCTCTATGAGGACTAGGAATTTGAGAACATGAAAAGCACAGGAAATCCAAACCATTCTTTGTTTCTGCCAATAAATGTTGTGACTGTTTTCTATATGTGATTCAAATAGTTGCTTGTTACATTTAGATATTTATTTGGTATGTAAAGTTTTATATTTAGCTAAATTAAATATAATTATAATGATCTCATATGATACACATGGTGAATTTTTTTTACCAAATATTCAGACATCTTTCATTGAAATATAAATAGGCTTATGATCACTGTAGTAAGCCTCCAGGGTACCTGCTGATTGTACACATTGTGGTACATTTGTATAAACACGATCTATCTGTGTACGGTAGTCAGTAGTATTCTGGTTAATCAACTGAGTGTATCCTTTGTCTGTTGTAAGATATTTTGTTAGAGCTTTTTGTTCTGTGTTTGCCTGCATTAGATCAATATTGAAATCCCCAAGCAGTACAGTTGGAATTGTAGGTTCTATTAATACCGAGTTGTGAAGATGTGTAAGAGCATCAATTAACTGTGAAATTGTAACTTTAGTTTTTGAGCGGTAGATACCAATGACATGAATATTTGGAATTGGTTGGCTTAAAACTGTAACAGTAATTTCCAATTTATTAAAGTTACATCTGTATGGAATTTTAGTACAATTCAAATCATTCTTAATGTACACAGCAGTTCCATAGCTGTGAGTTACAAGGACAGAATATAGCAGGCCAAAAATCCAAGTAATCACATGCGTAGAGCAGTGCGTAGTGTTAAAACGAACTCGACAAGAACTTCTGACTACGATGTAAACAGAGTTTAATTGACAGAGATCAATGTTCCATACAGACTCAAATGAAACGAATCACGTGCCAAGACGAAGGTAGAATTAAACCACGTGCTGTAAGCTTAGCCGTAAGTCGATGTAAACCGTATGCCGGTTCGAACTGAAATACAATAACGAAAATAGAAGCTAACGTAACTAACATACCGAAGTATAAAGATAAAATAACATAAATGAAGAAACTATTGCTAGCATTCTCAATAACGTCCGTAACATGGAAGTGTAACATAATCGGCACTTATACTGATCGTACGGAAGGCTGGAAAACGATTAATAGGCTACACGGTGTGTAACTTGGACGGTACTTTATGGCAAAATAACCCTATATTGGAGATATGGACCTAATCAAGCGCGATTCCGAGCATACAGAACTAACAAACCGATTTAGTAACGATAAAAGGAAACTCAACCGAAACAAATAACAATAGAAAACCTAAGAACTAACCCTAAAGAACAAGGAATAGATTACTCACTTTGGTTTGCACACGCACTGAACTTGACTTGATAGAATAGACGAGTAACAGTGTATAGAGAAACTATGGCCCAATGCCGAGTAGAAGTTGACGTAGTGAAATCTGCACTTGAACTGACCTAACCGAGGAAAACCTCGTGGATATATCTAACCGGAGAACACGTACGCAAAACCTAGCGGTTATGATTATTTCCCTAACGGACATAGCAGCTGAAGGCTGGTCAACCACAGTAGATTAAGTAAGTAAGTAAGGCCTTGTTTGAAAGTGACAATTACCTGATAACATCTACGGTAAAGTAAGTTCCTGCGACAAAAAAATGAATTAACATCACGTTTCAAAACCAACATTCCGGCCCCTTAAAGGCGGTACTGCAGATAGCCTTTACAAGGAGATAGAAAAAAGGGTTTGAAACATGAGGTTGACTAAATGATAATACTATTACTTATATTAATTGGTAGATTATATTGTATTGTTCAAGAGAGTTCTGCAATCCACTGAAACTAATGGATTGTCGGTGTTCATAAGTTCCTTAATTTCTTGAAACGGCGGCTGCTTCCAGTAGCACAATCTTGTCGATTGGTCGCACGAGTTCCGATGTACTGGTCTTTAACTTGACGGAACGAACCAGGCCATCCCTACGGTTGGTATACACCTCCAGGATCTGACCGAGTGGCCAGGAGTTACGGGGCTTGTTGTCATCAAAGACCAGGACGATGTCGTCTACTGCAAAATTCCTCCGCTGCTTGTGCCATTTCTGCCGTTGCTGCAGTGACGGGAGGTATTCTCTGACCCATCGCCGCCAAAATATGTCTGCTAGATACTGCACTTGACGCCATCTCCGATTGTAGTAGTTGTCATGGCTGGTAAAGTTTCCGGGTGGAACAGTAGGTCCTGAGCGCAGCAGCAGCAGGTGGTTGGGTGTCAGAGGTTCTAGGTCACGTGGATCGTCTGACAGCTTTGTGATAGGTCGTCCGTTGATTATTGCCTCCACTTCACACAACAGGGTGTTGAGACCCTCATCGTCTAGCACTTGCTCTTTCATCAGTGCCTTCATGACCTTGCGTACCGTCCGTATACACCTCTCCCATACTCCGCCATGGTGAGAGCCGGCTGGTGGGTTGAAGGTCCACTTGATATTCCGTTGGAGGAGAAAGTCATGGATCTGCGATTGATTCCATTCGTTGATTGCTTCCCGTAGCTCGCGCTCTCCCCTCACGAAGTTCCCGCCGTTGTCGGATCGCATCTCCTCAGGCTGACCTCTCCTTGCGATGAATCTGCGCAACGTGCTGATAAAGGACTCTGTGTCCAATGAGGAAGCCGCCTCTATGTGGACTGCACGTAGGGTGAGACATGTGAATATCACGCCATACCGTTTGACCCTTGTCCTTCCGCGTCGCACTTCGAATGGCCCGAAGCAGTCTACACCTGTGTAGGTGAACGGCGGTTTCGAAGGCGTTATTCGGTCTTCGGGAAGACTCGCCATCTTTTGTTGAGCTGTTGGCGCCTGGTGTTTACGGCAGCTGAAGCACTCGTTGAGAATGTTTCGCACGGCAGATCTTCCGTTTATTATCCAGTATCTCTGCCTAGTGAGCGACAAAGTGTACTCTAGGCCCGAATGACCAGCAACGTGGTGGTAATACTGGATAAGAAGCTTGACCACGTGGTGTTTCTTTGGCAGGATAACTGGATGCCTTGCATCGGTACTGATTGGCGCTCGTTGTAAACGACCACCAACTCGTATGAGACCATGAGTTAGGATTGGGTCAAGCTTGAAAATGTTGCTAGATTTCTTCAACACGTTCTGTCCGCTAGAAGTTGTCTGTTGGTCCACTTCCTTAAGACAACCGAGTTCCTCCTTGAAGCATTTGCTCTGGACGTGCTTGAGGATTTCGAATTCAGCGTTGTTCAGTTCCGCTATGGTGATGGGGGTGGTTGTGTCGGTTGACTGAATTGGACTCGTCACTCCTTTCCTTCGTTCCTTGCTAAGACGGGTGAGGTTTGACTTGTAACGGAGTATCCACGCTACTATCTTCTTGAGATAGGTCCAGGATGAAAACCGTTCAATGATTTCTAAAACGGGATCTCGAGTAGAAGCTTCGCTCATATGTACCACCGCGTCTTTCTTGACTTCTGGGTCATCATCAGGAATGGTAACGTTCATGTCAACAGGTCGTTGCGGCCATGTCTCAGTTGACTGAGTTAGGAATTCTGGGCCATGTATCCAGCGTTGGAGAGAGTCTGCTGACGCGCCTCTTGATGCGTCGTCCGCTGGATTGAATTGTGTATTTACGTATCGCCACTGAGAGGGAGAAGATGCGTCGTGTATCGTTGCGACCCGATTGGCAACGAAAGTCTGAAAGCGCCTGTCTTGGTTTTCTAGGTAACGCAGGACACAGGTGCTGTCTGTCCAGAAGAATGATTGACTGATCGGTAGACTCAACTCCCCTCGAGATATTTTCTCTAGTCTTGTTGCTTCAACGGCTGCTGATAACTCCAGTCGGGGAATGGTAACTGGTTTGATTGGTGCAAGTCTGGATTTTCCCATGACAAACGAACATTTCACGTTTCCATCATGACCTGTGATTCTGAGGTATGTGACGGCTCCGTAACCCTGTTGTGACGCATCGGAGAAGTGGTGAAGCTGGCACGACGTGATCTCGCCGAGGTCTGGCGACTTGAAGCAACGGTCGATTGTTAGTTGCTCTAGTTTGGGTAGCTCTTGCAGCCATACTTGCCAGCGGTGCAGGAACTCATCTGGAATCTTGTCATCCCAGCCATACTTGTTACGACAAAGGTCTTGCAGGATCAGTTTCGCATTGAGAATAAATGGAGCGGCGAACCCCAGGGGGTCGTATACTGAGCTGATTATGGATAGTATACCTCTTCTTGTCGCAGGCCTGTCCTTAATGACAATACTAAAACCAAACTGATCGGAGGCTACGTTCCATTGTACACCAAGAGCTCGCTCCACTGGTAACTTGTCGAAGTCGAGGTTTTTGACTTGAGCTGCTCGTTCTGACTCTGGCAAGGACTCGATGACCTTTCTTGAATTAGACAGCCATTTCGTGAGCTTGAATCCGCCTCGTGCTAGGAGCTCGCGCAGTTGTCTTGCGAGTCGAATGGCGTCATCGTCTGATCCAACTGACTTGAGGCAGTCATCGACGTAGAAATTGCGTTTCACGGTTGAAATGGTTTGGGGGTCAAAATCTGCTTTGTTGTCTTCCGCTGTTTTCTTCAGTGCGAAGTTTGCGCAGCTTGGGGAAGACGCGCCTCCAAACAGATGGACTCTCATCTGGTACTCTTCTGGCTGATTGTCGAGATTTCCGTCTGGCCACCACAGGAAACTCAGAGCCTCGCAGTCACTTGGCCGGACGCGTACCTGGTGGAACATTGCTTCCACATCAGACATTAGGGCTATTTGATCCTCTCTGAATCTGGAGAGTACACCAACAAGAGAGTTAGTCAGGTCCGGCCCCTGTAAGAGCTGGTCGTTCAGTGAGGTTCCGTAATGCTTGGCTGAACAATCGAAGACTACTCTGACTTTACCGAGTTTCTGTGGGTTGAATACGGGATGATGGGGAAGATACCAGCGGGTTCCTAGAGGGCCAGGGTTGACTGTTCACTTTCCTGGCGTAATCCTTAGATAGCAGATCGTCCATAAACCCTTTGTATTTCTGATGGACAAGTGGTTCTCTCAGCAGTCGCCTTTTCAGCTGGAGGAGTCGGCGCTCTGCTAGAGTTCTGTTGTTCTGTAGGCGTGGCGGGTAGGACTTCCAGGGTAAAGCCATTTCGTAATGACCGTTTTCTAGTTTAACTGTTTCTTCCATAATGTTCAGAGCCTTCCGGTCGTTGAGTGACATAGACGTTTTTGATTCATAGAAGGTGTCGCTAAATTCTAGGTTGCAAAACTGATGAAATTGTTCATCAAGAGTCTTGTTTCCTTGAACAAAGTTCACAGTGGACACTTTAGTCGTGGCTGCTCTGCCCAACGGGCCGTTAAGCACCCAACCTAACACTGTTCGAGTTGCAAAGGGACCTCCATCCTCACTTGGTCTCATTTCTTTGGGTTGTAGAGCCTCCGGTACGTCGCTGCCGATTAGAAGGCCAATCTCAGCGTCTATGTGAGATATGTTGACGCCTTTCAAATATGGCCAGCGGTCGACATCCTCTTGCCGGGCGATAGCTTCAGGGGGAATAGGCAAGCTTGGCCTAGAGTAGACCTTTGGCAGCTGTACTGTCTTGTTCTCGCTTAGATCGAAAGCTTCCAAACTGACTAGGGAGCATTCAATAGGCTCGCTTTCACCTTGCAGCGTTGTTAGTGACAGCGTCGTTTTAGTTCCCTTGAAGTTCAGCTTTTCCAAAAGGCTTTCGGTGCAAAACGACGTGTTTGAACCGGAGTCCAGGAATGCGTACGTTTCCACTATTTTACCATGACCCTTTGCCTTGACCCGGACTGGAAGAATCGCGAGCCCGGTTACTGAATTACTTGATGTGGAGTAACTGGACTTGATGTAACCATTGTTGGCAGAGTTAGAATTAACGGGCGGTGGCTCCACGCCTTTGCCTTGGCCCCCAGTTGGGCTTTCGGTTATGGTTGAAGCGGTTGACGCGGTTGTATTGCTTCTTGGATGTAGGAAGGTAGAATGTTTACCGACACACCCTTGTACCCTGCAGAAGCTTTCCTTTGGGCAGTCGCGCACGAAGTGACCGGCTGTCAGGCAGTTACTGCAGAGTTTATGGTCGTCTACGAACCTTTGCCTTTCCTGGAGAGACTGTTTGCGAAACTTGTCGCAGCGTGATAGCCAGTGGCTAGAAGAACATGATGGACACTTGGGTTTTTCCTTTGAAGTTTTATCGGGTGGAGGTTTGCCTTGAGTTGAGAAGCCCCCTCCTCTTGGCGGTTTTCTCGACGATTTGCCGTTAACTTGCTTTCCCCTGTTTTCGTTTACTACCTTGCCGAAAATGGGATGGGTTGCAGCTCTTGCCTTAGCTGCCACAAAGTCCATGATATCTTTGACGGTGACGTCTCGGTTTTCCTTTTCTATGATACGGTCAACAGTATCGCGCCACTTCAATCTAATTCCAAATGGAAGCCGGTCGATTATCTTCTTGAGGTTGTCGGGATTGTCCAGCTTATTGACGTAACCAATTTCCTTCAACGTATTGACGCAGCTTGAAAGCTGGATGGAAAACTGCTCAAGCGCTGATCCGTCCTCAGGTTTAATCGATGGCCCCTCAATTAGTCGTTTAACATGCGCGGCAGCGATCTTGTAGCTCCGACCGTATCTTTCCTTCAGCAGCCTTCTCGCTTCCACGTAGCCTTCTTCTTCTCGCATGGAAAGACAACTCCTCATTAGTTCCTGGGCGGGACCAGAAGTATACTGTACTAGGTAGTACAGGCGAGAGCTTGGACTTGTGGTCTTCTGTTCCACGAGGTGTTCAAACGCGTGTATGAAGTCGCAATAATCGATGGGATCACCGCTGAAAACTTGCATACTCGGCTGCGGAAGAGTCAGTGCTGCTGTACTTTGCTGCTGATGACGTACAAGCTGCATAAGGGCTTGGTTATGTCGATCTTGCGTCTCCATTAGACGAACGAATGATGCATCATGATGGCTACCGGGTTTGACGTCATATGGCAAACTTTCTTGGTTTGGTGTCATCCTATGGCGATATTCAGGTGCTTCGGGGTTCAGAGGATACTTAGATGGCTGTCGAGTTTCGTTTGGTTCATAGGGTTGCTTGCCTTGAGAACCAATTACTGTCTCGTCAATGATATTGCCTGGGGGGCCTCCCTCCATGGGCGTAGACGCAGACTTTACGGGTTTGAGTGCTGCTCTGACCGGCGTGACTTCATCCCGATGAAACAGCTCACGCTCGCGGTTTTCCTCGGCTTCTGCCTCCTCGAACACTTGTCTCTCGGCCTCAGCCTCTGCGATGTCGGCTTGCAGTTGAATTTCCGCTTTCCTTTGCTTGATTCTCAATTCTTCGATTTCGAGGTCGTGCAGTTTTTGAAGGGTAGCTGCCTTGGCCTCTAACGCTGCCTTTTTTGCAGCGGACCTTGCCTTTGCACTAGGGGTACTGCTTGTGCGAGAACCAATAACAGATCGCGTGTGGAACGAATCACGCGATCCGGCGTTACTTACAGAATCCTCGGGGCCGACGAAAGCACTTTGAGCTGTCAACAATCTTTGAGCGTCTGGTTGCATGATCCATGAAGAGATTTCTCTCTCTAGTTCCGACGCTAGTTCTACGAGCGAGTCGTAATATTTTTCCGAATCTTCACGTTCTCTTTCGGTCTTAATTTGGCTATGATAAGCTTCATGAGCGATTTTGAATTCCTCTAGAACTTCGTTTAGCTCAATCTGGACTCTTTGAATGGCGTCGGCGGATTCGCGTGCGGACAATAACTCGTTAAGTCTATTGACCTTTCTTGTCACGTTTGTCTTCGCAAAACTGCGGGCGGCCTTTAGATCATCCGGTGATTGCGGTTTTGCCGAAGCCATTGTGGAACGTTAATCCTTGATAAATCCGATTAATTGCGGTAGATAAGAAAACGACAATCCTGCGTTACACTGAATGACAAATTGCAGATAACACGGGGTTGAAGTGCGTTGGAGTGATTGACGTGCAAATTAGTCAGCGAATTCTTCGAATTCCTTCGCGGTGCAACAAATTCGAACTAAATGTGAGTTACAAGGACAGAATATAGCAGGCCAAAAATCCAAGTAATCACATGCGTAGAGCAGTGCGTAGTGTTAAAACGAACTCGACAAGAACTTCTGACTACGATGTAAACAGAGTTTAATTGACAGAGATCAATGTTCCATACAGACTCAAATGAAACGAATCACGTGCCAAGACGAAGGTAGAATTAAACCACGTGCTGTAAGCTTAGCCGTAAGTCGATGTAAACCGTATGCCGGTTCGAACTGAAATACAATAACGAAAATAGAAGCTAACGTAACTAACATACCGAAGTATAAAGATAAAATAACATAAATGAAGAAACTATTGCTAGCATTCTCAATAACGTCCGTAACATGGAAGTGTACCATAATCGGCACTTATACTGATCGTACGGAAGGCTGGAAAACGATTAATAGGCTACACGGTGTGTAACTTGGACGGTACTTTATGGCAAAATAACCCTATATTGGAGATATGGACCTAATCAAGCGCGATTCCGAGCATACAGAACTAACTAACCGATTTAGTAACGATAAAAGGAAACTCAACCGAAACAAATAACAATAGAAAACCTAAGAACTAACCCTAAAGAACAAGGAATAGATTACTCACTTTGGTTTGCACACGCACTGAACTTGACTTGATAGAATAGACGAGTAACAGTGTATAGAGAAACTATGGCCCAATGCCGAGTAGAAGTTGACGCAGTGAAATCTGCACTTGAACTGACCTAACCGAGGAAAACCTCGTGGATATATCTAACCGGAGAACACGTACGCAAAACCTAGCGGTTATGATTATTTCCCTAACGGACATAGCAGCTGAAGGCTGGTCAACCACAGTAGATTAAGTAAGTAAGTAAGGCCTTGTTTGAAAGTGACAATTACTTGATAACATCTACGGTAAAGTAAGTTCCTGCGACAAAAAAATGAATTAACATCACGTTTCAAAACCAACAATAGCAAGTTCTTATGTTAGACTGACTAAAGTGTTTTCTGTAAAGAGTAAATTCACGAAGCTGATATGTATCATCTCTATCTGACAAGCAAAGTTTTGATTCAACAAAAATGTTGACATCAGCTTTTTGAATGTTGTAATCACTTCGCACATCATCTATGTGGAGGTGGAGAGATCTAACATTCTGAAACAAGATTGTTTTTGTTTGGGGTGAATTGTCAGTCTTTGACACTGCTAAAGGCACAAGGCTTGCTTGTGTTCTTAGTCTGTTCATTTCACTTTTAACCTTCTCAGTAACCTTTATTTTGTTTTCATTCAAATTAAGAATATGCAGTGAAGAGCTGTTTCGTACATGGCTCAAGTCAACATAATGCATGTGCTCTCTTGTGGACGCTGGAAAATCAACAACTGCCACATTTAATGTGTTGCCTTGACAATGGTGAATAGTCTTGGCAGCAGCGGGTCTAAGCAGAAATTGGCGCCAGAGAATTTGACTCGAAATTGTCTTGTTACCTCCAATACTGGTGTCCAATTTCTATCTATAGTTGCATTGTACAAATGTGCATTTTCTCTGCACTGGTTTCTGCCTATGTCAGGATGTGGAAAAGGGACCCAGATAATACTTGGTCCAGTGGAATTTTCAACTCTGTAGTCTATGTTTTCTACGACACACTTTGCACCATTGGTGAGTCCATCAGTCACATCAATATTAGTTGTCAAGTCATATTTTGCTGCAGTTGCTACCGACACTAGCGAATATAAACCCATTGTCTTTGTTGGATCATCTGGGATTTTGTTTTTCATTTGTTTCTTGAGATCATCAGAAATGTCCCCAACTATAATGTCCACAGCCTTAATCTGAGCTTTATCAGCTTTAGAGAGGGTATACAGAGCATTGTTGTGAGCATCTACTGATGCGTTTGTAGTAAATAAATGTGCCATGTTCATAGGATAATTATCTTGTTCAGGCCATACATTCAGAAGTCGTTGTTTCAAAATGGATATATCATCTTCAGAGTGATTTCCCTCTCTCAAGCGATTGAGTAGCTGAGCAAATTCTTTGTCATCTTTTTGTCTCATTATTTCTGTCAATTCAAAGAGGGTGAAGTACTCTGTCCAAATGTCAGTTGCAAATTCATCATAGCCAGATTGGGAATTTTCAAAGATCCACTTATCAAAAACTGGCTTAAGCTGGAAAAGATCTCCAACAGTTACCAAGCTTATTCCACCAAACGGTTCATTAGTTCCCATAATTTATTGCAACCTTAAGTTCAAAAAGTTGAACATACCACTTCCAACCATAGAAATCTCATCGATAAATATCACCCTAAGTTTCTTTAGCTTTGTTCTAATGGTATTCAGTCTGTCACTGTCCAGTGCACAATACTCCAATCCTCTATTGGCAGGTATCTTAAAAGCAGCATGTAGTGTATTGCCTTTTATATTGAATGCTGCTTTACCAGTAGGGACAGTCTTGACAACTTTCACATCATCTGCATTTTCCCCAGCGATGCTATTTAGAAATCTGATAAGAGCTTCGTACAATGCATTTGTAACAGTACTTTTGCCAACTCCAGCACCTCCACTTAAGAATAATCTTAGAGGATCATCTTTTGTTTTAATTGAATGTAAGACGTGATAAAAAAAACTGTCTTTGTTTTTCATTCAAAGAGTGGACAAGTCTTCGATAATCGTAATCAGACATGCGCTTTACAACAAGTTCTTCCTGATCATTACTTCTGGGGAAAATTCCAATATCATCAAGCAAATCATACTGGCTATGCTGCTTGTTTTCGCCGGGGTCAAAGCACCCAAATAGTTCACTAGGCTTGTCTTTAACAGTACAGTCCTGCTGATTGATATGCTCTGCATTTGGAGCGACATTGTCAAAGTTGTCACATTCAGCATTATTCATATCCTCCATTGCTTTATCTAGTATTTCTGAATGGTATTCATACTGATGCCTATTACTGATAACTTCATCCTTAACCTGGTCAAATCTCTCTTGGTAAGTTTGACAGTCTTTGATCAAATCTATGCTTTCCTTCTGCCATGGTATATAAAGCATCAGTTGCTCTCTGTAATGTTTTTCTGGTTCCTTATCTTTATGGTACCTGGCATATCGGATAATTTTAGCCTTCTTTCATTTTACTAGTTTCATGCCCCCTTTCAGTTTGTATTCATTTAGTTTACATTGTGGGTCAGTAACATTAGTGTCAATTGGGTCATCATCAGTGTTTTCCTCAAAATTACTCTCTGGAAGAAAGTCACCAGAAGGTGTGAGTGATGACTCACTAGAATTTGTGTCTTCTTGTATGTCCTTAACACACTCAAACCAAGCAACAAAGTCAGCAAGGCAAAATTTTTCTAATTGTTTTGGTCTCCATTGATACCGCTTTATTATGTTATCAGATTCTATGTCATGTGAACTATCAGGTAACTCTTTCAGCTTTTCCAGTTTCTTTATTAAGAATGTTCTTTCATCTGGAGGTGAGGTACTTATGAACTGAACATCATGAGATGAACGTCTTAGAGGTACTTGTAATACAAGATAAACTGCTTCTTGAGCACTGATTTCAACTGCATTGAGAAATTTGTTTCTGGTATGTCTAACTCTATTTGCAATGTCTTTATTACCTGCCTTTGCTTCTTGGGTGCTTTTTCTAGAAGTCTGCTCATACCTCGCTGGCCTTTTGTAATGTAAGACAGTATGTATGTAGCACATACATAAGGATCTAACACATATTGTATGTCCATGTTTGCTTGCCAGGCTTGGAGTAAGTGAGTATTGTCATTGTTGATCCTTATTTCTGATAGTGATCTTTTAAGAAATAATGTGTCACGCTTTATTGTGTTCCTGATAGCTAAGAGATAACTTTCTTCAGTTAATCCTAACTTTTTCAGGAAATCTTCAAAGCTTATATTTTCACCATATTTCATGCTGTCAAGAACCTGTTTAATTTTATCGGAATTTTCTTTTATAAGTTTACTCTCCTTCTCATCATGATAGGACTCCTCAAGTGGTTTCAGTATAATTGTCCTGGGCATTGGTGGCAATGGAAAGTTAAATTGACATACGTTATTCCCTGATCTCTTGCAAGTTTTGGCATGTCTGTGCATTTGCAAATTGACAAGATTTTCCATTTCACTTGAACTGTTTGGCTTGTGGCAGATGATAAATTTATCAACAAATGCAACAACCTCTTCATTGGAATCTTTTTCATACTGTGGTGCATCCTTTATCCAAAACAGTCCATGAATATGTGGGCTTCCTCTTTGCCGAAATTCTACTCTGTAAAAATAATCAGCTATTTCTCCTATAGGTGCAAGACTGCTCTTTAAAACATCACAAATAAACAACTGTACCATGTGGTCAAAATTCCTAGCACAGGTCACAGGATCTTTTTGAATAAGATCTGATTTTTGCTCCCAAGTCATTTGTTGGATTTCATCATCAGTGTACTCTTTTTTCCTCAACAATTCTACCTAAGGTTTTGAGAAGATGAGTCCACCTTGTTTCAGCAGCTGAAAAAGAGCAAAACCATGTTGGGTTGCCAAGTTGACGAATCATTGCAAACAGGTCTTTTTTGCACTTTTCAAAATAAGGTGGTGACCCTCGAACACTTTTTAAAACTCTGAAACCTTCACCTAGGTGTACAAGCTTATTGAGAAAATCTTCAGATTTCAAGTCTCCAGCAGTGAAACATTTCGCTTTCGTCTTACACTTTCTGAGTGAAATACAAGCACTATCCTGAATTTGCTTGATTTGCAGCTTTTTCAGCTTATAAAAGATATTAGGGAGAGACAAGGCAGCTCTCCTATCCTGACTTCTTAATTCCCACTTTGCAATTGTACTGTATGACACAGGGACCTTTCTTTCATTGTTGTCAGGCCTTCGTTTTCCACAAAATATTGAAGGAAATGAAAGGTATTCTGAGTCCTTGTCCAAGAATATCCCTAATGGTTTGTTTCTTTCACCTGGTGCAAAACTAGTAATTTTGTCTGCACTTTCTACTAAGTTGGATTCTTGCAGTAATGTATCTGTAACTCCTGAAGGATGTTCCTCAACTTCACATGAGTCATCATTATTATCAACTATTTTGTCCTGACTATCAACTCCAGTGTTAGCAATGCTGTTATTACTTACATCTTCCATTTTTTCCTTTGAAAGGGCTTCATCAATAGGATTTAGGACACTAGGGTTTTCCACAAATTCTTGCCAATCCTCATTGTTAGTAGAATTAATGTCATTTAGCCATGTATTTTGAACTTCTATACCTTCTCCTTTGAACAAGTCACTTGTGTCTACAAGATATTTGGCTGTATCTAATACTCTCTTAGGTCTAACATTCTGAAAGTGATAATGATGCTTATAACTGAGATGCCTTTTAAGTTTTATAGGAATAGTTTGTGATTCACTCAGTGGCCTTGGGAGACAATGTACTGTGGAAATGACATCACTTGGGACATTTACAATGTTTCCATGAATGGACAACTGACCACCTCACGGATTTGCATAAAAGGTATACGTGGTGATATTAGTCGCTCTTCTACAGATGTCAAATTTAATATATCAGGCTTGTCAAGAAAACCCATTTTACTGGCTTTAGAACAGCTGGGCAACTTGCCTTTCTTCAGATTTGAATCACAAGTTATGCAAATCCATTCAGTGTCATTAACAATTTGAAAATCAGTAATACAGGACTTAACCACATCTTGTGAGCATGACTTGTATTTATTTGCATCACATTTCACTACAGAGGACTTGTACCACAACTGATCACAACAAGTGCATACATATTCTGGGCCATGTGCAATGTTTTTGTGAAACAAATTTATCAAGGAAATTGCATTAGTATCTTTGTTTTTTTGTGCTTGCAACCTGTCACTGCCAAATGTTACTTGTGATACATTTGGGAGATCATGAAAAAGTGTTTCACTAACTCCATTAGCTGTATGGAAACCTGACACTGTTTTGAGCTTTTCTTTGGAATTTCTATTGATTTGTTTAATGTATTCTGGGTTATTGGCTTTCTTTTTTTTGAAAGACTGTTTATTTGTTTTGCTTACAAGCTCTGGCTTATCTGCTTTTCGTTTTTGAACGGATTCCTTATTAATTTCTCTGACATGCTCTGGGTTGTTTAGTTTTCGTTTTCTAACCGACTGCTTGTTAATTTCCCTTATATGCTCCGGGTTAGCTGCTTTTCGTTTTCGAAAGGACTTTCGCTTAGTTTCCCTCACATGTTCCAGGTTCAATTTCCGTTTTTGGGTACCTTGGTTTTGTTTGTCTTTATTTGTTTCACTATTACTGTATCTCCTTTGCATCTCACTTGTAGAAACATAATGAATTTCATCTCCATGCCCCATGTAAATTCTTAGGCTGTCAGCTGTCACATTTATTGGTTCAACAACAGTAACAGGAGAAAAGACTGGATTTGACTCAGTAATATGAATTGATAAGTTAAGGCAGTTAGCAACTGCTTGAATTATGATTGCATCAGCCCATGTTCCCTGATTTGACATTCTTTGTAAATAATCTTGCCAAGAATGCTCAGTGTTACTCTCTATAAATTGTTCAGGGTTATGCACTAAATACTGAACACCAACACTGCGCACATAAAAATGATTATTAGGATTGCCATAAAGTTGATGCGATACAGCTCTAAAAAAGCAATCACCACCTCCTCCAACCTCAACTGCAGTTCTACCTACGTGAGACAATCTTGTTTCTAATTGAGATGCAGAATTTCTAAGTGATGAACTACACAAGGGGTTACAAGTCTGTTCTAGATCTGAAGGCCCTGGATTTAATTCAACATCTCCACTAAGTGATATGATTCTGCTAGATAAATGATAAGTTTTAACATGGAGCTGCCTTATTGTTTTGTAAATATTGTTTTCAGTATAAATACAAAACGAAGGTGACTTTTTATGCTTCACTGTCCTCAGTCGAAAAACAAAAAATGAAGCTTACATCTAATAAAACACTTCTTTAGGAAAACAGTAAATTTTGATCTTGTGCATTGGTCAAAGAAATGTCATTACGAGTATATCTGCACAGCATAACCTTAAACATAGATGATGGAAGCAAATACACCGGCACATGAGACTACCACTGCTCTTGAATTTCGTGGCTGAATTTTGTTATTGTCGAGTACATTTGAAAATTGACGATCACCACTGCATTGAAAATTAAACTTACTTGACGTCTGGAGTAGAATTCCATTTTGAAGTTTAGGTTTTGTAATACATGTGTCGATATACTGCTCGAGTACCGTAACAGATTCGCTCTGCTCCTTGGTATTTCATGTCTCAGCGATTTCTCGTCTGATAGGTCACAATTGTTCAGCATTTGGTATTTGGCATTTGTTATTTGGTATAGATTATTTGGCATTTGTACAGCATTTGCTTGATAAGTTTTGACAGTTCTCTCTTAATCTCGCTTTCTACAATTGTGGCATTTAAGTCCCAGCGAGAGGGGAACTCGACGTAAGCTCCTTCGAAGCTATACGTCTCCTGGCTTGCGACTTACCCCGGCCAGTCGAGGGTTTCGATTATGCTTTTGTCCCCGAATATACTAGAGACTTGTTATCAGCATTTTTAGTACAAGCTACATCCATAGCACCGATAATAAAAATCGCCAACAGACAGAAATCAACACGGTAAAAACAACACCCAACAATAACACGAAACGGCGGACCACAGCTCGTTAGAGTTTAGGAAACCATGTGCTTTGTCATGTGACTATTTTCGGAATCGAGCAGTTTCTGAACGAAAGAATCCGATATTTACTAGTACTCGAAAGTGCTCTCATAGGCATAGTCTTTAAAGAAAAAACAAGGAGGCTTACCTTAGCTTCCAGATGACACGGCATTCCCGTCATTTCATTCCTCCTCCGGGTGGCAAAATATTTTTAAGCTTAAACGATTCCGTCAATTCGTCCGCGGACCACGGTCGATAGACATCGTAGCTTTTAAGATTTCGATGCAAGTATCGTCGCTTTTAGGATTTCGATGTATATATCTCGCAGCTAGTGTTCCTTAGCGTAATAACTCCCCTTTTTTCAACCCACGGAGGAATCCCTGTTTACAGATCGAACGAAAACTCATCTTCGACCTCCGTGCGGCGTTACGCCATCTTCTTGGACAAAAATTTACGCCTCTCTAGTACCCCCATAAAAGAAGCCAAACATTTGCCAAGAAGTGTTTGGGGCAAAAACAATACTTACACGGGGAGGTAAAAGAAAAAAAGGTTTAATCCAACTTTAATGAATAAATTAATCAGAATCGAGTGAGTGAGTGAGTGCCATTCGACTAATTCGATTGCCTTCTAAGCTCATGGAATGACTTACGTCATCCATGAGCAAAAAGGAGCCCATAAAGAACATGTAAATCGAAAAAGGGAGCCTGTAAATAACATGTAAATCAAAAAAAGGGAGCCTGTAAATAACATGTAAATCGAAAAAGGGAGCCTGTAAATAACATGTAAATCGAAGAAGGGAGCCTGTAAATAACATGGAAATCAAAAAAGGGAGCATGTAAATAACATGTAAATGGAAAAAGAGAGCCTGTAAATAATATGGAAATCGAAAAAGGGAGCCTGTAAATAACATGTAAATCGAAAAAGGGAGCCTGTAAATAGCATGGAAATCGAAAAAGGGAGCCTGTAAATAGCATGTAAATGGAAAAAGAGAGCCTGTAAATAACATGGAAATCGAAAAAAGGAACCTGTAAATAACATGTACATTGAAAAGGGGAGCCTGTAAATAACCTGTAAATTGGAAAAGGGAGCATGCAAATAACCTGTAAATTGAAAAATGGAGCCTGTAAATAACCTGAAATGGAAAAAGGGAGCCTGTAAATAACATGGAAATCTAAAAAGGGAGGCAGAAACCCTGTACGATAAATGACTTGTAAATAATAACCTGTAGAAAAATGCATGGAATGTACTGTTTTATTGTAATCAAATCTGTTGACCTTAATTATAATAGTAGAAAATATGCAAATTTATACAGAATCAGAACAAACTCAGTAAAATTCAAATAGTTTTTATATGCCATGAATAAGGTTTACAATGTATACATTGCAACAAATAAAACATGTTTTCTTTTCTATCTATCCATACCAAGACGACTTAAATAAATGTAATTCTGTGCATGGCCAAAATACTGTACTTGAAAATACCATGACTGCTCCTTTAACCGAATTCAAGCACTTTTCAAGAAGACTACTAAAATTCAAGACCTTTTCAAGATTGTGCGAAACCATGTCATATTCAGCTCTATTTAATTCGTGAATAATAAAATGATTAAGAACTATACTGTTGTCAGCTACAACTAGTAAAAATTTTGCAATTTAGGTGTATTACTAAATTAAAATTGTTTGCAAATAAATACCTGTCTTAAATATATACTAAGTCCACAAAGTCAAATGTAACATAATGATAATACCTTTGTCATAAAATGAATGAATAAACTGTTTTTTCTTACTAAGTAATTAATGTAGGATTAAATTAGCCTTAATTATTATGAAAAATGGGGGAGGCACAATGACCTCGTAGTTACATGTAGTGCACTCAACTCCTGATCGAGCGATCCAGGTTCAAGCCCTAGGCGGGTATATTCTGTTGTGTTGTTGGGCAACGCACTTTACCCTCAGTGCCTCTCCACCCAGGTGTATAAGTGGGTACCAGCAAATTTAATGGTGGGGTAACCCTGCAATGGACTGGCATCTCATCCAGGGGGAGTACAAATAGTCCTAGATGCTTCCTGCTACAGAAAGCGGGATAAGCTCTAGCCTGTTGGGCCACGTGGCTCGTATGCGGGCTTTACCTTTACCTTATTATGAAAATTACTGCAATGTAAGTGTGAAGTATTGATCAACTTTTTTCATAAAGTGAATCGTTCTTTTGAAATAACAGAAAACAGGGAGAAAAAACATTTACCACAAGATAGAGATTGACATTTTAAATTCATCATAAAAACATTCATGCAAAAGGAATACTACATTGCATAACATAAAACAAGGCTTCTGACATCTTTTAGGCTATGTTTACAAAGTCACAGTTTCCTTCTTTTTCCAAAACTGTAGGGAATCCAAACAATACAAACATTTTGGACCCCTGACAAAACATTCACTGTAAACAATATTCAAAATTTTACTTCAAAAAGCTGTACTGTAAAAAAAATGCATAGGGGCCTGCTGAAATTGAAAGGCCTATCTAGTACCATAGTTCCCACAACACATCATAAGTTAATAAATTACATGTATTGTTCTGGTACTAAATGTATGTAAACATAGCCTTTTCTTTTTTGATGAAATCTTATAGCTGCTGTATTGAACAATAAGTATCAACCTAGCAATCTAAGATATTTAAATTTGATGCTAATTCACTAACACAGGTAGGTGATACTTCAAAGCATTAAAAAGTGTTTAGTGGTTGAATTTATGCCAGAAAGCTGCCAGACCATATCAAAGTGTTGAAGGTCACCATGTTAGACTGTAATCCACCAGGGGCCCATTTCTCAAAGGTCCCAAAAAGTTTTCGCACCCAGAAAGCCATACTGAAATCTGAAATCTTATGCTGACAGAGCTGTTTTAATTGCTTATTCTCAATATGAACAGAGGTTTCCTTCACACAAGAAGTTCCAGGCATATACAGCTCTCAGTTTTTAGACACAGCTTAATTAAAGATGGCTTTGTGGGCCCGAAAAGTGTCCAGGACCTTCAAGAAATGGGCCTTGGACCCCTTATAGAGTCATAAGTACTGTAGACTTCTCAGTGGCTGATTTTTTCCTGATCAAACATCAATGCTAAGGAGTATGCATATATTGACCACTCTCAATTTTAGTTCATCCTACAAGGAACATAAAACATTTCGTTAAATAAGATAAGTTATGTCTGAGTATGAATCAGCAAATTCTGTGTATGATATCAATCAGCGAATTTTACACGGGAGTTATTATTTTGTTTCTTATCATTCCAATTTATACTGTGACCTTTGAAATCGGACCGTAGCCGGTCATGTTGACTAGCCAAAGTAATTTTAGCTCGGTCACGTCTCATTTCTGACCGGTCAGGATATTTACGCAAAAATCAAGTACATGTAATGTGAGCCAAATTAAACCCACAAATATAGTTTGTTTGTTCCACTCACTGCTAGACCGTTTAAAAATTGGCTTAATATTTTTCCGAACGGATTTAACCCCAGTCACTCTAATGGCATTCCTATCGATCTTGAATGCATGACAAACAGCAAGCAAATGGTCTTTAGCCGTTCGAACAGATACATGTATGCACTGGTGTATGTTTTCATTAGAGGTCATAATAAAAAAGAGATTAAAAACTCTCAGATTTACAGTTGGGGATTTGATTGTTTATTCAAGAATTAACAACATGACCGTCTCAACATGACATGACTGGTCAACATGACCGGCGAGTGAAGCTTTTGGCCAGTCAAGTCACCATTCTGGCCAGACATTGCCCGTTGACCGGCCATTATTTTGAGCCCTGGATATTCATCAATCAAACAGATCTTACATCTACATCTGTAGCTACTGTGTGACAAAAACTTTGCATCTCTGATTGGAAGGCACTGGATGTCAGAGGATGTAGAAGAACTAAACTCAAAATGCGTGGCAGTAAATATTCAATGTTCACTATCTTCTACATTGTAATATTCATGCACAATAAATCAAACTCCTATCAAACAATGTTTAAATAATAAGTCAAGTTATTTGCAAGCACAATTTGATTGTTTCTTATGTACACTTATGCTCTATTGGTGGACAAAGGTACAGCTGATGTCATAAATGTTTGTTTTTGTTTCTTTGTTATGTATCACGAAGCAGATAGATTCTATGTTGTCGTGCATCTGTTCAGTAATAGATCACAGAAGACATCAAAATGTGGTAAGAACATCAGTGACACATGCCTGAAAAATTCACAGATTCTGTGACAAACTCTGGTAATGGCTTATGTGAATATTTTTTGTTTTTACCACATTTTGGTGTTATCTGTGATCTACTCTGGGCAGAAAAAAGCCAGATCTGATTTCCTCAGCCAAGTAAATTTTGCTCTTGGGAAGTGAAAATAGAAGTTCAGTGGCCTGGTGGGCAAGTGAAATTACAATGTAGCCTCAGTAGTCTTGTGAGTCTGACTAAAAATGCCAGCTTGATAAATGATAATTTCCAGTCATTCCATTTCAAAACTTAAGACCTGAAAGATTAGTTAATTATTAGGTTGAAAGCAAGAATTAGTTAGGAATCCGGGCGTACTTCATTCGCATTTGTCCTCTGATTTCCTTACTGGCCACCACACTGGGAACTAATATTTAAATGGGGGCAAGTGAAAACTGAAATTGACTGCCCCACTGGGCAAGTGACTTACAATTTTTTTTCCTGCCCTGCTACAGATGAATGAACAGATGCATGACACATGAAACCTACATGTATTTGGTAAGAGCCCAATTTCGTACAAGTAAAATGTACAGCTGTGACAGGGCTCTAAAGTGCTGTCTGGTCATCCCAGGGTAAGGCAATCAATTGAAATAGATCCGTAAATTGATATAACTCAATAAATTGAAATTAATGTAAGTGTTATCAGTGCTATCAATAAATTGAAAGAAATTCATACTCACATGCTAGAGAAGTTTCAAGTTATCGATTTGATTTTACCAAATTTATCAGTCATTAGAGAATCAATTGAAAGTTGGCCTCTCTTTGTTAGTTCACATAAACTGTAGAAAAATTGTGTCCCTCAACACAATGTTTGATTGTAACTTTTTTATGTAGATTTCAAAGGCACCACCAAAGACCCCCAACAACATAGTCCCTGATACATGTATGCCAGCAAAATATTCTGTTTACAAGATACAGTGTTATGTTTTTATGCAATTGTATTCATGATTTCATATTTCACTTTATATCTTTTGTTCATTTCTTTCTTATTAAATGTTGCTTAAAAGATAAGCTAGTATCAGCAAAATTGATAATGCTTATTGAAAATTTGATCACAATCAATTACTCGTGACGAATCCTTTTATTGATTTCTGATATCATTGACTACTTTCTATTGATTGTTATGAAATAATCGATTGACTATACTGTGTCGTCCAAGACAAGTAGATTTTCCTGCCTGGGCAAGTTACTCTTCCTTTTTTTTTTCAAGCCCTGTGTAGTTTTCATGACAGTTTGAGGTACATGTACACCTCTTTATAAATTATCGTAATGTTTTTTTTGTGAAAGAAAATTTCACAACATTTAACTTACTATCAGCACCACTGGGTGCAATGTCCATGTACAGTTGTGTAGCATATTGTAACTTGCATGTAGGTACAACTGTAGACACTTTAGTAATTTCAGAATACTTACACTAGCATAAGAGAAATTTCCCTGCTGAAGATGGCACATTACATTTTAGCTTACTAGCATTCACATCAGAGGGCAACATAACCTTACAAGAGAATGCATCAGAAGGAATCATAAGGTGCATATAAGCCAATAACAAATGTCGCATGCTCTTACTCGGTTATCGAGAACAGATAATAACAGATAATAAAGCTCTTTATGCACGGCAGGTAAACATCAACAAAGTCGATTCCACAAGTAACGTAACTTCTCCTTGATAATGACACATTCACAGCCAAAGGCAAAACGAAATGTAAACGTATCTTGACGTTACTTTACTCTACTCGTTCAGTTTATGCAAAACTTGCTTACCTGTTGTTGTTGTTGCCTGTAATCGCTATCTTCAGCTTGTGGGTAACGGAAAACTTTGCCTTGAAACCGTGCACGATGACGAAGCGAAGGTAGAGTGGATTTTGGCCCGCTAAAACAGCGTTTCAAAGCATTCGAGAGAAAACGGTCGTTGGGCCGGCCGTGTCCCTTATGGTTCCCTGCCTAACCTAACTCGCGTCAGTTCAAACTCGGTAACCAGGGCTCTTTCCGTCTTGAACTCACACAACACGTGACGCTTTCATGGTCCTTCATAAATAAATACAACCGTGTCCGAGAATTAATTTTTCTCTTTTCTACAGACGTAAGCTTGGGACGCCTGCATGTGCAGTAACAATTCTAGTTTTATTTTGACGTTGTGGATGCGCGGAAAGTTCACAAGAAGACAGCTTAGTGCGGTGTCGATCAATGCAGCGATTTAGTTTGGTGCATACCTTCTAACCCAACTTCAATTTAAAGCACACTATAGCACATACTTGGACTTTAGAGAAGTTCAAATGCTTCAACGTAAAAGGCACCTTAATGGAGGCTTCACGGTAGGTTTACGGAGCTTTAGCGCGGTGTTACATTTTAACTTTACGCGCCTTTAAAAGGTCCCATTTATATGTTCTCGGTTACCCGAGACAACCCTTCCTCCCTCTCCCCCCCGTCTCCCCAAGTTTAACCTGGCCGGGGTGACTTTTCATTCATTTCTTTGCAAAATCCAACCAACCGTTTACAAGAGGATAGCGAACCTGTCGGTAACTTGGAATTTACATCATTTGAACAGTCTCCGTTGGTTGAGCCGTTACACCAGAGTTATATTAAATAAGCCCACGTTTCCATTACATGGCTTTTGCAGGGTTTAGGCAGGCCCTCTCTTAAATTTAGATCTTTTTTTTCTAAGAGCCTCCATTTTACATTAACGTGGTCTTTACAGTTTTTCGAAAAGCCCCCATTATCTCATTTAAATTGTTTTCACAGCCTTTGCAAGGTCCCCCTTTTTAATTTACATGCTTTTAACAGGCTATTTACAGCCCCCCAACGCACCCGTGCAACTTCTAAGTTTTCCATTTACATGGTTTTTACATGTTTCTTACAGGCTCCCTTTCTTTCATTTACATTGCTTTTACATGTTTCTTACAGGCCCCCTTTTTTCATTGACATGGTTTTTACATGTTTCTTACAGGCCCCCTTTTTTCATTGATATGGTTTTTACATGTTTCTTACAGGCCCCCTTTTTTCATTGACATGGTTTTTACATGTTTCTTACAGGCCCCCTTTTTTCGTTTACATGGTTTTTACAGGGTTACAAACATAACATTTCCAGACTTTTTACAGCATTCACTTGAATTATTTACACGTTTCTTAAATGGTTTAGCAAAGCAATTTACATGTTTTTTACAAAGGCAGATACTGTAAAAGTGCGTAAAATATTTTACAGGTTTTTACATGTTCTTCAAATGATCATTGTCGACAAAGACAATGTAAATCACTATTTACAGAACATTTACATGCTGTACTAAAAGCTGTAAATTTCCTGTAAATTTATTTTACAAAACCCTGACATGTAAATTATAATTTACAAAGAATGTAAACCAAGATTTACATACTGTAAATTAAAATTGACATGTCCATGTAAATTTTCAACTTTTCCTGTGGATCCATTGAGGAATCCTCTTGCCACTAGTTTCAAGGTCACATCTGACCAGTAAATTTTGCCTTCAACTGGATCATAATCGACAGCTACAGGCCTTGAGATGTTGGCGTTGATTTTCAGAGGATTGCAAGGGGTTTCTGGTACTTTCAATGGAACCTGGTAAATTTCCCCCATAACAGCTTCCGCAAAGATCATAAATTTCTCTGAGCTTGTCTTGTAGAACATATCTTAAACAATAACGGAGACACAATTGATGCTCTAATGGAAATAAAAATGCATTTCTCTGCTAGTTTTACATATACAAAGCCTCACGTTTCTTAGAGCCACTGAATAATCGAGGGACATTTAAGAAAATTTAGTAATAACTATTGAGCAGTTCGCTGCGTTGGTTTAATATGTTTTTTTTCCAACGAAGGTCAATGTTCGGAAAATGCCTTACTCGGAGACTAGAGTCAACAAGAAACAAGCATGGTTCTCACCATGGTCACAAGTTTTTCCATCAGACTTTAGTGAAATGCCTGTCGGACAGGTGCACCGGTATCCTCCTGGCTTTAAAAGACACAAATCGCTGCACTGTACATTGCTTTGAGGACAAAGATGAGATCCTGGCGATAGATAAAGAAACATGTCTGATAATATTTCACTTACTTAAATGCAGAAAATAAAGCCGATTTACGTCATATATCAGCAAAAACAGAACTGAATCAACTTTGCAATGTAATTAGATAATGGCGTCATACTTTTTCCACACTGCACAAACGATTTTCAGAGCTTTCGGGTGGGATCATAGCTTAAACATTATTGTTTGTAATTAGACGTTTGCCGAACGTGCCGAACTGATACTTTGCTTTTTAAATCCCATTTTGTTAGGAGACCTTCTGTACGTAGACAGAGGTTGATAGCAAATCATCACACTAGCGTATGTGTTGATAGATATCAACTTGGTACCTGGAAACCTCAAGGAAGGATCAAAAAACTGAATGTCCATTGGTTTTTGAAGACCCGTGACTATCATTTGCTGATCTCCACTGCTTAAATTGAAACGTGAAATGCTCTTGGTATTCCAATCTGTCCAGTATAGTATGTCCAGATAAATTGCCAGTCCAAAAGGATGGATATTAGCCGCAGATGACACTATTAACTGTCTGTTCCCTCCATTGAGGTCTGATACCTCGATTTTGTCCAGTTTAGCGTCAACCCAAAAGAGACGGTTTGTTGCTTGATCGATAGTGAGCCCATTTGGCCAGGTTATGTTTCTTGTTACAATGGTTTGTCTCGCGGAACCGTCCATCGCAGCTTTTTCGATCTTTGGACTGGCGCCCCAGTCTGTCCAGTACATCATGCTGAAAACAACCACAAACAGGGAAAGAAACGTATCAGGAGGGAAAGTGCTGGTGAACTCTACGACGGAGTTTTGGAAAACGATATACCTAACCGGGGTTCATCCTTAGCGAAAAAAAAAAAAAAAAAAAGGAAAGAAAATCCTTTGTGCCAGGTCTGAAACCGGGTTACCAGGACGGTAAACCAATACTGTACGCCTACGTCCTGCCAACTGAGCTATCGCAGCGTAGCATGAAAACATGATGTAATTATTTAGAGTTTGACAATTATGCACAGAGACGCTTTAAAAGATTGATAATAACTCGGCTATAAAAAAAACAGTCTAAAAGCAAAATAAACAGTTTCAAGGCCAATGTTACAGACATAATGTCTGCTAAATTTCAGATCTGTAGCTCTGAAACTTAAGCTAGTAAAACGTATTTGTTAAAATTTTAGAGCATGTTTGGGAACGCTATTAGAGAGAATGTATGGACACGTACACAAAATTGCACAGTTTTCGGCTATAAAAAAATTGATCTAAAAACAATATGGGCAATTTTAAAGTCAATTATGAAGAGATCCTAGTTGATTTTGCGCAATCACGTTGGTCTCCTATTGCATGTATCCAATTTAAACTTTTTGTAATCAGATACCTGTAATTGGATACCCACGTGATTCGTACGACAATTACGAGCGCTTTAATGGTTTCCTTCGAAATGTTTCCTACAGTTCTCAAAACTGATGAAAAGCGCTACAGAGGTTTTCGCTCAAAAGAAGTTCTCGAAAGATATTTTTAATTTCGAAATTTGTTATAGCTACAATTCGTTATTAGTAATTGGACCTCATGTCGTACAATTCGTGCTTGTAGTTTCAAATCGGCCGGTTTTGAAAATACTCGCACGATTACTCCCATAATCAAAACCGTGACAAACTTCTCGAACGTGATTGGGTATCAGCAACCCGATTTGAGCATTAATTGGACAGTGTATACGCGTCATGCTTGTAATTGGACAGTACGCGTCATTTTGCGAGCGCTGTTGCGGTGCACCTTCTTGAGTAAACTGTTGTGTTTTTCAGGATTCATAACGACGTTTAATCGTTCAGCGCTCAATATTGGGTTTGTTCGTTTCTCGAATTTTGTCATAGTTTTGATTAATTGGTAACAGGACATCGTATCGTCCAATTCAGTCTGTAATCATACTCGTGATCAACAAATCGGACTCCCACTTCGCGGTCGTCCGATGTCGTTAATTACTCGTATGATTACACACCGAATTGGACTCCGCCAGTCCTATTACCATTATTAATTGTACTCCACTCGGTCCAATTACTACTACCAATAAAGAGCGAGTACTAATGAAGGGGTGAGAGATACTTAGAGATTTCAATATAGCGCATATTAACATTTATCTCCTCATTTCCGAGAATTTGCAAGAATGTTTTACTCAGTTCTCGTTTGAAATTAAGTCTTTTGAGGGATGTCTTTCTTAACACACGGAGTTCCCTGGGGATACCATTCCGTATTTTACACGATTCTAGAGGGAAAATGACTGATAATTTATCTTTCAATCGTTTCTGCTGAGAATCTCGTAAAGTGGGAGTAGATCTGTTTGGAACAACATTACATGTTGTGTTACGCACAAATATGTTAAGTAGTGGACACACATTGCACCAACAGTACCCATGTTCAAACAAATGAATGTTGCTGTCCCTGAAAATTTCCTTTGAAACATTTCAATTTGACATAAAAATTCAGATTAACTCACCCATTTCTTTCATCCAGTAAAATTGCCCGAGGCTCATCAAGTCCATCTTTGATCAGTAGTTTCCTACTCGTTCCATCAAGCCGAGCCACTTCAATCCTATTGGTCCGTGTATCAGTCCAATAAATGTTTCGTCCAACATGGTCAATGGCTAACCCGTCAGGGTTTTTTACATTACAGCGAAACAAAATCCTCAGGGAAGTGGCATTGGAATGAGCGCTTACAATTAGACCCTGTGCAACGTCTGACCAGTACACTCGGTCGTCGACAGGGTCAAAGTCCAAAGCAATAGGGCGCTGATTTCCAAGATGGATAATCAAAGTTTGTGCGAGCCAATAGCTGACATCCAATGAAATAATATTAGTGGATTTTGCGTCGGCGTCAGCAAAGAGGATGAACGTCTTCGCTTCTGTTATAGGGGATAACAAGAAGTGAGTCAAAGCATTTTTTGGTGCCACGGACAACACGATTTCTGCTGGAATGACCGATGCTTTGTCATTAATGTCGTGGGTATGATTTTTATTAGATTATAACGACTTCGAAATAAAGGGTTTGTTTCGAAGGGATAAGGATGGTTTACAACTTTAATGCTCTGTAAATAAATACATAACAAGTTGGTTATAAATTTTTCGCCATTAAGAGTATTTACCAATTCAAATAGAAGATGTTCAAAGTTTTGAGAAAATAATGCTCTAGAGGTTAAAAAAAAATGGTAGTGAACGCATAAGCGGAACGCGAACGCATTCATCAGTTTTTCTAGACCTCAAAGGTACATTATTTTCTTACAAAACATATAAGCACCACCTTCTATTTAGTTTAGGATATAGCACGAAAGCGAAAATATTTACATCTGAGAAAGGGCGGTAATTGCGCATGTGCGTGAATGAAATTAAGGTAGCTCATAACAGTTTCCAACACTTAGATTGTGATAGGTCGTTATAACAACCTTTATCACTTGATGCTACAATCATGGTTTCACAAAACTGCCCAATCGTTGATGAACACGTTGTTATCATTTTCGTAACGCAATAGGTTACTATAGTAACAATATTACCTAAAAACACCCTTAATCACAGCTTTAGAGGCTTATGATTCAAAAACGGCAGGGTGAATCCGCGGAATCCGCCGTACCAGAAAGCGCTTGACGAAAGCGGCTACAATCACAAGCTCACGTATAAACCACAGACAAAGCGCAACAGAAATCACCAAAGAAAAATCGTATGGTACAACCCCCCATGGAATGTTAACGTAAAAACTAACCTGGGAAGGAAGTTCCTAAACATCATTGACAGATGCTTTCCAAACGGACACCCCCAGCACAAGATCTTTACCAAGCACACACTGAAGCTCAGCTACTCCTGCACGCCTAACATGAAGAGTATCATCTCGTCACACAAGAAAGCACTACTATCAGATTACCACCAGTCGCAAACACAAACAAACGTCAAAGAATGCAACTGCAGAAAAAAGGATCAATGCCCGCTGGACGGAAAATGCCTCACACAAAATGTTGTTTACCAAGCCACAATCACAACACAAGCGTCATCAGAATCATACGTGGGCCTCGCCACAAATTTTAAAGAACGCTACAGGAATCACACAGCATCCTTTTGACACCAAAACAAGAGAAACGAAACTAAGCTATCTAAACACATTTGGACACTCAAAGACAAAAACAAACCTTTTACCATCAAGTGGAGAATCATTAAGCAGTGCAGACCTTATAGCAACATTAGTAACAAATGTAATTTATGTCTTTCTGAAAAATTCGTGATCATCTGTAAGAAGAGTTTGTGTACTCTAAACAAGCGAAACGAACTAGCAAGTGCGTGCCCCCACAGAAACAGATACCTACTCAAGAACTTTGTGACCAAGTAACGCAATCTTTAAGTAACACGAGATTTCAGATTTTAAATCCAATAGCAACTGCTTTTTATTGCCAGTTTTTCAATGCTATATAGCATCTGTTTTTCCATATCATAGCAACTGTTTTTATATCTCATAGCAACCTTAAGTTAGCTTTTAATTGCCAGTTCGTGAAATCTAATGGTCATTCGTTGATATTGCCTGATGAGTGTGGTCATTCTTTGACCATACGAAACAGCGTTGTCGCAATAAAACGATGAATTGAAGTCTTGCTACCATTGTTTATTATCTACACTGTTCCTCTCAGAGTTGAGCGCTCTATAAATTTATTCTGTTCAAGTCCAAGAAGTTTATAGATAGATAGATAGATAGATAGATAGATAGAATCAACTTTTGATAAGCACGATAAGACGCCACTTTTGGCAAGTTTTAAAAAAAAATTCTGTAAGTAGGGTTCAGAGCCACCTTAAATTTTCAAAAGCTGCGTCTTACCATACTTATCAAAGGTTGATAATATATAAAACAATTTCACCGTTCCGTTTTTTTTTTTTTTTTTTTTTTTCTAATTATAAGCCCCTAAAGCTGTAATTAAGGGTGTTTTTAACAGGTCACACTGTTCCTATGGTTAACGTACTGCGTCACGAAACTGATAAAAACGTGTTCACCAGTGATTGGGCAGTTTTTTGATACCATGATTGTAGCATCAAGTGATTAAGAGTAGCTATAATGACCCATCATGATCTAAGTGCTGGAAACTGTTTTGAGCCACCTTAAAGCGTCGCCAACATTCCGAAATTCCATGAAGTGCTCTTTACCAAAAAACGCGCTCTGATTAGCCATAACATTCTTGAACAGAGTTTGATAAGTGTTTGATTTTTCATAGTATATAAATTTAGCTTCTTTATTTGTCGAAAAGAGAAAACCGAAATCAGTAAGGTTCCGTGTCTTGCAAAAACCCACTAGGTTAAACTTAATCAATTTGTTAAACTCTGTGGTGTCATCTCAGCTCTGACTGGTAGAAAAAAAGAGCACGAATCATGTTTATGCTAGGCTGAATTATTGGCAGAGTTTTAATAAAGATACCCTTACTGTCTTCGCATGTCTTGCCATCCTGCTTTACAGTCAAGCCGGTTGGGCATATGCATTCGAAACCAACTGTTCCTGCAACACAAAAATGGCTGCATCCTCCATTGTTTACAGCGCAAGGACTTGAAGCTATTACGGAAAAAATAGAAAACGTGACAATTTCTTGAGGTAACGGTAAGAGAAAGGCATCTATAGCATTTTTTTTTTTTTTTTTTTTGAAAAATTCAGCGCTTGTATGGTCAACAATGCTGGAAGCACACAATACTTTTGATGTCAACTATCAGACACTGCTATAATTCTCCATGTTATATCTTGCTTACCCTCTCAGCGATGTCGTGGTTTACTTGCATAAATAGAGAAAACGGACAAACAAACATATCTTAAAATCAGCTAACGTAAAAATAGCCCATCTTAAATGACGTGTCCCATGAGATTGTGGTGGAAAGTTTGTGGTGATGCGAGAAACCCGAGGGCCTCCCAGACTCAGGATAAAGAAAGAGTTGTTGAATGTTATTCCCTTCCCCTAGAAAAAACGAGAAATGATTAAAACAAAACAAAATCATTGCTACTATCTTGTCATTGGAGTTGGCCCTGGATAAACAAGCTAATGAACAAATAAACAAACGAGCGAATGTATAGCTGGTTTTCACATGACCTCACCAAAATTCGAACTACAAAACCATTGATCTTCCTGAGATTTTACTTAAATGATGTTTAAGAGCAGCTGAAAACTAATATTCATACAAATTTTCGCTCCGAATGGGTTCTTGGTTTTGTAATACACTACGCTTGAATTTCTAAGCTTTTACGTGACGCGGCATTTACCTGACGGCCTAGAGAGCTGTCATGATGGTTAAAAAAGTGACTTATTTCAGAGAACTTGGCTGTCTGAACAGTTCATGTCTTAGAAAAAGTATTATTTTAATGTTTTAGAGTTCCTCGAGGGATAAATTCACGCTATTGTAGCAAAACTCAGTGACAGATGTTTCTGTTGGTTGCAATGTTGGTGCGCATACAGATGGGCACCAGCATGGCGTCTCCATGCAAATCTTTATAAATTTGGGTAAACAATTTCTCCGCATAACTCGCATAAGAAAAATTGCTGTGACCAGAATTTTGGCGAGAGTCTTTGCATATTTACCTTCTTTCATTTCCCAGATTCTGGACTTTATCTATGGACCGGTTTTGATTTTTATTTTGATCTATTTTGAATTGCGTGACACTGAAAACCAGCAATTAATAAACTAACAAAAAGATAGAAGATCATCTGAGCTAACATCTCCCATGAAACCAGACCCTGAATACAACGGATTCAACAAATCACATACGTGCGTTGGCGTTGCTGGATTTCGAGGCATTTGGAGTGAGAGCCATTTTAAGAGTAATTTTTGCTAACCTGAAACGATTCACGAAAATAACAAAATAAAATAAGATCATCAGGGTACATAAGATCTTTTAAGAGGAAACCAAAATATTTCAAGAAGAAGCACAAGACTGATTGTTGTGCGAAAGATCGTCTAGCATTCTTCGTAATTACGGCTAAGTTTAGGTAATAAAAACATGATGATAGTAAAAAAAAAAAAAATAAAGCACAAATGAAGTTTACAAGGAAGATCGAACAAATTGGTAAACTTTCCTTTGTGTATTACTTGATAAGCAGCGTAAACAGCGATTGACGAACCGCCGTGTACTGAAAACCGACACTGACCTACAGATTACTAGCCGAATCATCCTACAACCTAACTTGGCAAAAAGCTGCGACTACTAAGACGAAGAGCCCTGTTTTTCACAGGAGAAGCTTCGACGCCGACTACAGCGACTATACATTATAGTAAGGGCACTTTTAAGAGCATCGTGCTGATCCTGCAGCACTATACAGAATCCACCCAGCCCACAGACCTATCACTACGTCAAAAATGTATTGACGGGGGGGATGGATCTAACGAGAGGCAGGAATAGGCGTGTGTGGGATTCCAACAACTGCAAGACTGGGGAAGAAACCTTATCACGAAACTGACATGGAAGCTAAAAGGAATGGTGGTGTCAATGGTGACATCAGCTGAAAATCATCACTTACAAGCAGAACTGACTGAAACTCCGCTCGATGCTTTACGCGCAGTAGAAAAATAAAACAGCAAGCAAACAACAAAAGCCTTAACAAAGAAACCAAAAAAAAAAAAAAAAAAAAAAAAAAAAAAAGAAGAAGAAGAAAAAAAGAAATAACAACGAAAAACAGAGCGAAAGAAAATAATTCCACTAAGAACAGATTTCAACAACAACCGACACTTTACAAACCGACTTATCTTGAGTGACAAACACTCTTCACTTGACTTAAAAGATGATTTCCCCAGAGGTTGTCGAAACATCAGTCACCAATTGAGGCAACAATTTTTTTGATCACTTCCCTCGCACGGACATGACACTATACAAACTTCTGATACTCCTGGGCTCAACCCGTTTACTAGATAAAAAGAGAGCTATAGTCATCCCTTTAGAAGCCTCTAGTTTAGTGCTTCTTAGAATTCGTGACAGTCTTACACTCGTATATACCTCACATGCAGCGACCATTTACCTGTAGTTTGCTGGCCGTTGCCGTACACTACGATACCCATTGGACGTCCACCGTTGATGCTGTAGCTGCGAAGCAGATTTCCAGTGGTAGCATCGAGTTTGTGAACTTCTTTATGCGTATTCCAGTCCGTAAAAAACAAGAAAGGTGGAATCAAGGCCACCCCAAACGGATGTCAGCCACTTTGTTGAAAAAGTAGCGTCCTGTTGTTGCCATTGTAATCGACAGTTTCTATCCTGTCCATTCGTGCATCGACCCAGAAGATGCGTTTGTTTCCTCTGTCAAGTTCAATACCATTAGGCCAACGGAGGTTTGTTGTTACAATAGCGACTCTTTGATTACCACTCAGTGAAGCTCGCTCAATTTTTGGTTGACTTCCCCAGTCAGTCCAAATCAATAAACTGTGAGATAATAAATCATTGTAAGATTGTAGTTACAGCACGTGCACTCTGAATCCTAGGGCGTACAAGGCTTTAAGGGATCTGAATGTCCCCACCCCCTTCACCAAAATCTTTTTCCCAGTTTTAAAAGAAGAATTTTGCAATTTCCTGAAGCTGCTCATTTATTTTGATGTGCCTAGTATTTTCCCACGTCCTTTTACATCGCCCTACCAACCCCATTTTGATTAGCCAATCAAGTCAAACTTTGTAGAAAAAGTTGAGGGCTATCTACTAAACATGAAAAAAAAAAAAAAAAAAAAAAAAAAAAAAATGATATGTCTTATATAACGAAAATCCAGGAGAGATGAGGTTTCTGGCCTATCCCTTTCGCCCTTTTGTACCACGGTGGGATATGCTTGTACGTCCAAGAGGATTATGGAACAGGTTCTGTTTCTTCAATTAGATCGTATCTCTTTTTCGTTATGGTTCTCAGTTTGCCCATTCTTCTCCCAAAGATGATTCACAGTCGATGAATTTAATTACAGTGTACATTTATATAAACGAACACTTGGCTGTGTTTTTTCCATGTTTCAATTTGTTATTTTGTAGTTCTTAATGGTCACTTCAAAAATTATACTGAAACAAATAGCCCCAGGCTCTGTGAATTTAACAATAACGGTTTTATCAAATTCTTCTTAATTATTAATCGGCTGGGTGATGTGTATATTTCTGTTTCAAAGTGACGTTATGAAAAAGCGGCGTAACTTGCGGCGCGGTGTTCATTGTGAGACTTGAATGAGGGAAGACAAGATTTTCTTCTAAAATATTTTTCGCACATCCTCCGTTTAAGTCCGCTTTATCCTGGAAAATTAAGACAATCGATAATGCTTGACGGGAAGATCTGAAAAAAGATGCGTTGCTAGAAATTAGGGACTTTGAGACGCGACGGACCCGACGCCTATTGTTGTTGCTTTTAGAACGCGGTGACCATCAAAGACTGGAACTAGAGCGCCGTTGATAGCAAAGGAAAAATAACGTTAAGTTTTGCAACGCGATGCTCACAACGCCATCGCTGCGGTATTAGAAGCAAAGCTATTGTAAAAGTAAAAAATAAGGGCGATTTTCCGGGTGGAAAAGAGAGAATTTCCTTAACTTGAAGACCCTTTGACTTGAAATGTTTCTGTACGCTAAGTGGCCACAGACTTCCATTTATTCGCATTTAATAGCGCTTATTATTCTTTGTTCGATGTTTGATATTTCCTTGCGTTTTGTACTTTCCCTAGCGCAACTCTTCTTTGGTGTGTAAGCTCTCAACACAGGGTAAGTCTGGTCGCTTGTCCAGAAACATAACCGACAAAACTACGGTGTAAGAATAGGATCGTCTCACAATTTTGCAGCGCCTTTGCGAGACAAGTGTCCTTCGGCGAAACATCGAGAGGTTTTTTTCTAGGCTAATGCACGGGTCAAATTTCGGAAACGATGTGTGTAAAAGACAACGAAACTGTTCGCAACTAGTTTAAATTCAGAAGCGCAAGATTTGGTACATGTCATAAGCGATCATAAACTTTAATACGTTGGGTCGACGATGCTATATCTTTTGTGCTTTGTACACATGTAAACAATGCCAAAAAAAGTCAGAATCTTGACATTTTTGCATTCTAAATTGGCCACAAACTACCAATGTGATCGGAAGATATAAATCTTAAACGTTTAGGAGAATATAACAAAGTTTTCTTTGAAACCAGAATAATTAATACTCACGTTTTGTACACAACGACAACATTCAAAACCTCACCCTCTCGAAAGAGCGTTTTAGCGTTTATAATAATTACTTTAAAAATATTGTTATTATAAAAATTGCGCATTCCGCTTGACCCTTAGACTTACAAGGTGTGTGTACGCCACGCCCCATCATTTTAATAGCCGTTTATTTAACCCTTTTGGAAATTTTGATGCGTTCATCGTCTCTGAGCGTCATTCGACATTGCCATGGCAGCCATATTTTGACCTGCAGGTCAACTCAGATTTCGTCTTGACAGAATGGGCCGGGTTGTTTTTCCCTTTTTTCACTTTTGTCTAGCCGCGGCGTTGCAGAAGTAGTACTTTCAAATTGCATTGTCATTTAATATCAATTTTCTGTTGATTTACGTTAAACCTTTGGGCGTACAAGCTAATTCATACCCCCCACCGTGGTACAGGGTAGGGGGAGTATTGCTGGCTCTGTTAACTAAGGTACAGCGAAATAAATGTACATAGACTAGATAGCCCTGAGCTTGCTCTACAAGATATTAGTATAAGTCTACTAGCGTTCTATCACGAACGCCGTTCTCTGATTGGCTACGCTACCTCCTATTTATCTCTGATAGATAGTGAGTAGCGTAGCAGTGTGCCCTTATTAACAATATGACGGCCGCTTCTTGGCGTTTTCGAAGTGTCTGTAAAGAGAATTTAGATAAAGTTTTGAACGGCCGGTAGATTTATACTAAAACAATTAGATTATTCGCTCCCGATTTCTATGCGTGATAGTTGACGTCAACTATCACGCGGTAGAAATCTCGAGCTCATAATCTAATTGTTTAATAGCATTCTCGCTGGTTACGACGTCGTATAACGTCAAATTACGTTATTTGACCCACCATGTTAGATCCACCATCTTGGATTTACCTATTTTCTTAAAATGTCAAGAAATAACGGAGGCGGCTCAAAACAGTCTCCAGGACTTAGATCTTGATGAGTCATTATAACCACTCTTTATGACTTGATGCTACAATCACGGTATTAAAGAACATGGTCAACAAGTTGTTATCATTTTCGTGACATAATAGGTTACCATAGCAACAATATGACCTTGAGGGGCTTATAATTCAAGAACGGCAAGGTAATTGGTTTTTCTTGATGTTATCAATTTAAAAAAAAAAATAGAAATCTGTACATAGTGTTCAGAGCCACCTTAAAGTTTTACCGTCAAAGATGATAGACTTCATACATGGTTACTGCTCCCTTAATGGGTAAGTAATACTTACTTATGATCGGGATCCGGAGCAATTTCTCTTGGCTTGTCTAGCCCCGAAGAGATTAATGTACGTTGGTTATTGCCATTTAGATCTGATACTGATATTTGATTATATGTAATATCAGTCCAGTACAGCTGTGATGTCCTCCAATCCACCGCCAATCCATCGCAAACTCCAATGCCAGTGATAATTGTTGTCGTGCTTGCTACGTCAATGCGGAAGCGTTTGATGTTTTTCTCTGTTACGTCACTCCAGAATATGTAACCCAAGCTGAAATGAACGTCTATGGCAACAGCTCTTGTTAAACCCGAAATAATGGAGTGAACAGCTCAGTGCTATAGTCGATGGAAACAATATCCGAAGTATTTGACACCAGCAAACACGGAGGGCTGCACATAGTGGCTAGGGACGGAAAGCGACAAAAAGTTTCATGTAATGTTTTCAAGATATTGCTGGAATTATTAAATACTCTTGTTAGATTAGCGAAGTAATGCCTTTATAATTAGTCAACAGCGTAGTACCAGTGCATAGACGCCGAACGTTGTCCAGTATCTTTCCAACAACAACAATAGCACCGCCAACAACAACAACGACAACAACAACACCAACAACAAAAGAAGAAACAATAAAAATGCCCCGCGACGCCACAAGGTGTTTCCTTTCTCTGATCAGCTGTCGTTTGAAGCCAAATACCCCAATAATTTGTGAGTAAGGCTAGCTTTGAATGTTGCTGAAATGATACTTCCGATAGTTTGAGTCCTTCAGTTTTTAAGCTGAGAGAGATTTAGTGTATTTAGTAAACGAACCCCTTTAGGCGGCCGGTATGTCGGCTGATAATGTCCATGACTGAGAGATTGTCCGAAAAATGAATATTTGGCCGAGAAGCGAAGCTACGAGGGCAAATGTGAAATTTTGAGGACAATCTCTCAGCCAAAGACATATCAGCCGACATACCAGCAAGCCAGAAAGCGGTTTATTTATGTTATAACCCTCCCATTAATTTTCTTATCACAAGAGGCCCTTTGCAGCTAAGCCATCACGTGACTTATTTTTCATAAAATTATGGGCTATAACTTAACGAATGCCAGAAATGGAAAAAGCATGTCGAAAATATCAAAATGGCCAAGTTTGAGGGCCCCATCATTAAAGAAGGAAATTTTAAGACGGTCCGAATTTTTAAAAGAATAAGAAGATTTGTACGGAAAAAGTTGCTGGAGAGCAAGACCTAGCTCTCTAGCAACATTTTACATACAAATCCTCTAAATTTTCCGAAAATTCAAACTGTCGTATAAACTTACTCTTTAATTCCAGGGGCCTCAAACTTGGCCATTTTGGTATTTACGATGCGGTCTTTCCATTTCTGGCATTCTTTAAGTTATAGCCCAAAATATAAGAATTTTCCAGGAAAAATTTAGTCACGTGACCCCAGCAGCAAAGGTCCTATTAAACCGCTCGTAAACATGGTGAAAAAGCCAATGGTGATCTGATGGCGAACGCGCGTGATTGACGTAAGCAAGTAAGCAAGCACGAACATTTGATTGGTTTAACTAACTTTATTTTCACTGTGATTGGACCAAAACTTGACAAGCTGTCATGCGAAATTAACTCTCGTAACGCCCCTTAGATCAAAAATCAAAAACTTGATGTTTTTCCCGAACAGCATTTGCGACCAGCTATTTATTGTCACTATCGCTACACTCAACAAAACGAGTTTGGTTTTCTTTCCATGTAAAATAAGAGAAAGGCAAATTTGAAACTCTAGTGCTGACTGTGTTTCTCTTCGATGGAAGCAATCGGAGGACAAATATCGACGCAGGCGGGGGTTATTGCGTGATAGCTGTTCACCACGTGACGTAAAGTAACCAATAAAATCGCACCAAAATTAATGGGTGAGTTATAATACTCAATATCCACAAATGCCGGTTTGATCGGCCACATCGACAAAACTACAAGACCATTCAACATTCGTTTGCAGTAAAATCTGTCACATCTTTGCTCAAATGAAACTGCCGGTGTCTTTACGGTCATTCGATTTGACTCCGTGAGCGAAGGTTATTTGTTAAAAACAAATATTGAAAACATCAAAATTTTTCGCTTATCCTGAGCTTAATCGGGTTTTGAACAACGCGGCCCAGGAGCTCCGCCTTTAGACTTAAATTTATTTAATAAATATTGTCCAGTTTTAGAAAATGGGCAGATTTCCCAATTGAAGTTCTCTGGGTAATGTAAAATCCAAAGTTACTTGGATAATTAAATATCTAATTATCTTACTTCAGAAAACTATTTATTCACATAAGGAAAATTATGGAAGACTTAAAGACCAAAGCTAATCAGGGTAACTCTAATAAGATGATTAGTTAATGAATAAAAGTCCCTGTTTATTGAAATTTCAACAGTTAGCAGCGAAAATGGCTAGCCATATATGGCTTTAACAAAACACATAGGGAACCCATATTTTGTTTTTTTGCGTCTTGTGGATTCTTTACAATCCAGAGGTAAACCGTGACAAATCCTGTGTGGAAAACTGGGCAATTTTTCTCGTGAAACTGAAGAAGGTTAACATATTTAAGATTTTTATACCTTGGTAATGTTGATAATTGGAACTGAAGTAATACTTTAATTACACGTTTTAAAGGTACAGTGATAATACTTTCGGTCACGCGTGGCGCGATTTTGTAATTTTTATAAACGCTTTGGATTATTATTATTATTATTATTATTATTATTATTATTATTATTATTATTTTTGAGTCCTAGCTAAACTTTACACATATTGAAAGACTTAACCTTATGTAATTACAATCTAGATTCTTTTGGAATTACGATGCATGGCACATGGTCAAAATGGCATTTCTTTTCACCTCACCGACTGCTGTAACTCATAACGCCAGAGAGCACTCTTCTTTCGCTTACCACGAAATAATGACATTAGATTAAACGGATATTCCTTGAAATTCTGCTTTATAGAAAAGGAAAAAAAGTTCTGCAATTAGTTGGATGTATAACAACTTTTCTGCGCTCAATAGGTCCGACGTGCAAATCGAATGAAAATGGTCGATTTTCCGACTGGCCAAGTTGGGACTCGCTAAATTTTGTCTGGAGGTCAAATCGAAAATGTTCATTTTCTCGGAAAGACAAAGCTATTTCAAGGAAAAATATACTGTCTGTTTCCATTCTTACTACGGTCTAGCAATATGTAAACGAGGAGCGAAGTTGATTTTTTTTTTAGCCTTGCTGAAATTTTGTTCGACTTTTGTGAAGACATTTGCTTTTAAAAAGCACTGCTCGTAATAAAACTTGCGGTGTCCGTTATCGTTTTGGAAAGGAATCAAAATCCGGTTTTTTAATCAACACATGAAATGTCAATCAAATTGAGTGTTCCTGAGCCATAATTTAGCAACGTGCGTGTAATATCCATTGCGTAAACAGTGTCTCGTTCCAAGAAACATTCTTGGAATGATTGCAATTTACCGTGCATTGGAAATTATCTTCCTTTTAATATGTACGCTCAAGCTGGATGAATAGATTTATAAGTTTGAGTGCTATTGAAATAAATGCACAATATTATTTATATATATATAGCCGCGACAAGAGAAAAAAATAATATATTGTTAAGTATACTGTCGCTTTCTTGGTTCTCGTCTGGCATATAGTTGCTGCGTTTTATTTTCCAAATTCGCTTCTTGGCACTATGTTCCAACAGGACCAACTACCGTAAAAGTTTGACAGTAACAACTTTCTTTTAGGTTCGGATTTAGCAGCCCTTCGCTACTTTCGGGTCAGAGAAATCTGGAGATCGGGGATGCGTTCCGAATAAAGTAAAAGTGTTTCGATATACAGAGAGCAGAAAAGGATAAATAAATATGTTGAAAGTACCTTTATATTACTAACATTAGAGCAGAGTTATATAGTGCTTTTGTAAGTTAGGGTGATCATTTTAGTGCAGCTTCTTGTAAGTGTTTATATTTCCATTGTTTCTCCTAAGAAGTAAAGCTGTGATTGAATTCGCTACTTTACGAGCGTCGTTACTTTCAGGGAGTAGCTACCTGCAAGATTTCCTAACGAAAGTGAAGTTTTATCGCTCCTTTCGGAGGGTGAGAAAAAGAATACGATACAAAACGAAAAGCATAAATCTCCGGGTAGGGGAGAGGGGGGGGGGGGGGACTCCCACATCATGATAGAAAGGACAGGGGTGCTCGACGTAGCTTTAAGGGGTTAAAAAGCTGTTTTGGTACTGTTAGGATGTTCAGCCTCAACAAGTACGCAGCACTCGGTACTTTTTAGGGTATTGAGCTGAAAAAAATATTACAGCAAATTAATTGTTGTTTTAGAATTGGTACCTCTATGGGTGATAAAATTTCAAGCCACACCCAAAAATCAGGTCTTAGGAGCCCTTATCAAAATTTCCAACGAGTATCCCCATTCTATTTATATGGTAGTAGCCCGCCGCCCTCCCCGTCAGCGTGAATTGAGACTGGATAATAATCTAGGCTTTGCTCTGTCCGAGAGCGGGGCAACTCGGACAATAAACAATGGCCCTCAGTTAATTCGAGTCTCATTGCTGAAACGGGGTCAGCTGCGCATGGATAGGTCAAATACTCTTCATGTCTCATACCGTGTTATTTATATACACAATTATAAGTTTGCACGAGATATCAAAGGCATAATGGCTTGTTTTCAGTAGCGCATAAGGGTAAGCATAAGCAACATTCGGTGTGTTTGTTTGAAATAAATGCGTTATATTTGTGAAAAATAGGCGTTAATTCAATTATAAATGGTACATCCCGTTTCTGTACACAAACAAAAAAAACAGCATTGATACTTATAGCATGGCAACATTAAAGAGTTTAAAGTACGCTGTCACTGATGTTCAAACAACCTTTTGGCACTCGTCTAGCGTATTGTTTCTGTCTTTTGTATCTTCCAAGTTCGCATTTTGGCACTATTTACTCGGATTGGACCAACTACCGTAAAATTTCGAAAGTAACGTCTCTCTTTTAGTTTGGAATTTAGCAGCCCTAAAATCCTATCACAAATTTCCGAGCATCGCTACTTTCGCTTAGCAAACGATGTTATTTAGGTATTGCATCCCAAATAAAATAAAAGTATATCGATATAAAGAGAGCAGAAAAGGATGAATAAATATTTCGAAAATGATTTTTGGATGATCTTTTTAGTGCAGCTTTTTTTATCTGTTTATATTTAATCCATTGTTTCTTCTACGAAGAAAAGGTGTGTTTGAGTTCGCTATTTTAGGAGCCCGTCGTTACTTTCAGTGAGTCGTTACTTGCGCGAGTTCTTAACGAACGCGAGGTTTTATCACTCCTTTCGGAGGGCGAAGAACGAAAAGAATACGATCCAGAACGAAAAGCATGAATCGCAAATCGTCAAGTTTAAAACAGACTCGACCAGTCGATGAGAAATTGTTGTTGTGAAATTTTTGAGAGAAGGAGTCATCAGCAAGAACCATGTACGGATATTATTCTGTATAAGAGCATTGTTGGTTTAGTTGAAGGACAATGGCATGGATATTGCTGGAATGACCTTTAATTAAGAAATCTCACTTTGCTATACCCATGAATTTGTAAGGTGGTTCAATAATAATTGTCCTATTTTTCAATATTTTATCTTGCAAATGTTATTTTCTTTTTGAAGGATCATGGAGAATTTTAAATCCAAAGTAATCTTTTATAACGCAAATTTCTTAAGGGGTTAGTAAATAATGCCCAGTTTTGGAGAATGTGATTTCTTAGTTGAAGTCCTTTAAGTAATGTCAAATCCAAAGTTACTCGGATAATTAAATACCTAATTATGTTACTTTGGAAAACTATTTATTCATATAAGAAAAATTGTTCCAGACTTGAAGACCAAAGTTAGTCAGGATAATTCTAATACCATAAATGAAAGTTCCAGTTTGGAGAATATCGCTTCCAATTTGTCACCATATGAAAAACTTAACAACCAAAATAAACTTGAGGATTTCTCAAACCATATGTGGACAATACAACACAATCCATGATTGGAAATTTGAAATTCACACGTGGTTATTGAAATTTCAACAGTTATCTGGCTAACCATATATGGTTTTTACAAAACCCATAGGGAATCAATGTTTTGTTTTTTAGGTCCTGTGGATTTTTTTACTAATTCTTTGACGGATGCTTAGTCACAACTGTACATTTATTGAAAAAAACTAACCTTTTACAATTAGCATCTACAATCTTTTGGAATTCGGAGGTATGGCACATGGTCAAAATGACATTTCTTTTTACCCCATCGACTAACTCGTAACGTCCGAGAACACTCTGGTTTTGCTAACCACGAAATAATTAGATTAATCCAATATTCCTGAAATTGTTCCTCTTTGGATAAAGAAACGTTCTGCAGTAACTTCGATGTATTACAACTTTTCTGCGCTCGAAAGTTCCGAAATGCGAATAGAATGAAAGTGGTCGATTTTCAACCTAGCTGGGACACGATTTTCTCGGAAAGACAAAACTATTTCAACGAAAACACACTGCTTGTTTGCGTTCTTGCTATGGCTTGCTATATCTAAAAAAGAGCGAAGTTGACTTTTTTAGCCTTTGCCAAAGTTTGGTTCGATTTTTATGTAGATATTTGCTTTTAACAGCGCTGCTCGGAATGGAACGTGCGGTGTCCGCGATCGTTTTGGAAAATTAATGAAAATCCGGTTTTTAAGCCAACACAGGAAAGTCAATCAAATTGAGTACTCTTCAGCCATAATTCAGCAACCTGCGTGTAATATCATTTGCGTAAACAGATTCTCGTTCTCATTCTTGGAATAATTGCAGTTTAGCGTGCATTGCAAATTATCTTCCTTTTAATATGTTCGCCCAAGCTGGATGAATAGACTGGATGAATAGACTAAGTTTGAGCGTTTTTGAAATAAATGCATAATATTTGTTATATATATAGCCTGACAACAAAAAGATCTGTTAATTGTGAGGTTTGCTTTCACTGATGTTTCACATTCTCTTTGCACTCGTCTGGCATATAGTTGCTGCGTTTTATTTTCCAAATTCGCTTCTTGGGACTATGTACCGACAAGACCAACTACCTTAAAATGACTCTCTTTTAGGTTCGGATTTAACAAGCCCTTCCGTACTTTCGGGTAAGAGAGCAAAAGCACGTTATTTCGGGGGATGCGTTCCAAATAAAGTAAAATCGATACAGAGAGCAGAAAAAGGTAACTGAATACGTTGAAAATGCTTTTATATTACTAACATCAAAAGCGCTCTAATATACTGCCTTTCAGTGTAATTTAGTATTTATTTATACTTCCATTGTTTCTCCTAAGAAGTAAAGCTGTGTTTGATGTCCTTACATTACGAGCGTGGCTACTTTCGGGGAGTCACTACTTGCGGGTTTTCCAAGCGATGGTGAATTTGTTACCTCTCTTTTCGGAGACTGGAGAAAAAGAATACGATACAAAACGAAAATCACGAATTGCGAATCTTTGAGTTAAAACAGCCTCGACCAGTCAATAGGAAATTGTAGATAATAATCCAGGTTTTCTGTGTCTGAGAACGGGGCAACTCCGTCAATCATCTGTTTCTGATCTGTTCGATATGAACAAAGGCTCTTAGTTAATTCGACATCTCATTGCTGAAACGGCGTCAGCTCTTCATGGATAGGTCAAATACTCTTCGCGTCGCATAATGTGATATTTATATACCCAATTAATACGTTTGCGAGACAACTAAAGCATAAAGACTTGTTTTAAGTAGCGCATAAGCGTAAGCATAAGCAACATTCGCTGTGTCTGTTCGAGATAAATGCATAATATTTGTAAAAGCAGACGTTAATAAATAATACTTCTGGCGTTACTGCAGACAATGGAAAACACCATTAATACTTTCAGCTAGCATTTCAACACAAAAATGTTTAAAGTACGCTGTCGGTGATGTTTAAACATCCTCTTGGCACTCATTTGGTATATTGTTGCTGTCTTCTATATTTTCCAAATTCGTTTCTTGTCACTATTTACCCGGACAGGACCAACTACCGTAAAATTTCGAAAGTGACGTTTCTCTTAGTGTCGAATTTAGCAGCCCTCTCCTATCGCATTGTTTCGGAGATCGCCACTCTCGGGTAGCAAAAGCAGGTTATTTAAGGGATACCTCCCAAATAAAGTAAAAGTGTATCGATAAGCAGAGAGCAGAAAAGCATAACTGAATATGTTGAAAATGATTTTAAGATGATCCTTTTAGTGCACCTTCTTATATTTGTTATTTCCTCTTATTTCCTCACTACATGTTCCTCCTAAGAAGTAAAGCTTTGTTTGAGTTCGCTACTTTGTGCGCGTCGTTACTTTCAGGCAGTAGCTACTTGCGCGATTTTCTAACGAACGTGAAGTTTTATCCGCCGCTCCTTTCGCCGGAGGATGAAGAAAAAGAATTCGATACAAAACGAAAAGCATGAATCGTAAATCGTCTTGTTTAAAACAGACTCGACCAGTCGGTGGGAAATTGTTGATAATAATCCAGGTTTTGTTTATTCGTACCTCCATTGACTTGTGTACTTTTCTTCTGAGTCAATGTTAAAATGGACAGCATACAAATGCACCAGATGACCTTCATGGTCTTGAAAAATTGTCCCTGTGAAAGAGCATTAATAAAGCATCAACAAACAAGTAGAACATTTTACATAAATGATCCGTTTGGAAATAAAATATAAATTGCACCAAAACAAGCAGCACAAAGTAGCTCTTTGTTGGAAAAACTTTTAGAAAAAATAATATCTTGGGTATAATACGATCACGAATGGCAACCTTCGTGTTCATGCAAACAATCGTGCGGCCTACCAAATCTGTCACGTGACATTGGAATCAGATGACACAGCCTAGTGGAGACATTTGGGGAAAAGGTAAAATTGCTGTCGAAAGCAGTTGAGAAAATTAAACTCAGAAACGCCCATTAATGGATATAGCAGCAAAAGATCGATCACGTTCGGTCGTGCGAATAACATTGTGACTAAATTTTCAGCTTAACATTCGCGTTTCGATTTAATCTAACGCTTTTATCATTGAAAAGGTGGCCTGCTTTAGTGGATGCCATCCTAACCTTTCAAAAAATTCAAAGGGCAAAGCGGAAATAAAGAACGTAAAACACAGTTTCAAAACAGTAGTAAAGGAGCAAAACCCGGACTATACCCTGGTAAAAAACACTCACTGTAAATTGCTATTTTACTTTAGTCGCACTTACGTTCTCCTAATATTATGTCTCAGAACGGGACAAGTGAACAAAAGATTTGTTTTACGACGCCAGTTTCTGATCGCTCGGCTTTTAGCTAATTCAGCTTATTGTGCTGAAACGGGGTCAGCTCTGCATAGACATGTCATGTCTCATGCGATGTTTACACAATTATAACTTCGCGGGCATATCTAAGGCGAAAAGGCTGGCTTTCAGTAGCCCACAAGCAAGAAGGATAATTATAAGCAACATTCGCTGTGTCTGCTCGAAATAAATGCATAATATTTGTACAATTTCCCTACCTTCTTTCAAACTTCAATTCACCGTGTTGTCCTTATCTGAGACACGATACCAAAAGAGAGTGAAACTTGAGCAAAATAGCCCTTAACAATGTTTATCTTAAATCACATTGACATTTGGTTTCATTTTTCCTTTTTTTTTTTTTTTTTTTTACAGATCTTCCTGTTTTCATTTGGTATTCAAGTGAAAGTTATTCTGTCTACACACGCAGAGAGTTCTTTTGTCGGAGCTGCTTTGATCAGTCTGCTTTCATTCAAGGTAAGAGTTAGAGTAACGTTATTTTAAAGACCCTCCTTATAAACGCATGATCTCAACACTGATATACATCTGAATCGTTAAAGATCTAGAAAGAGAAGAGAATACATTCCATGGAACTAGCTGTATAAACTCTGTCAGCCGGAGAATTGCAAATCCGCATTTGCGTGAATGAGGTTGTCAGATTTTAAACACAGGTTGAGCCTAGAAACGAAAACGACAGTCTTGGCCTAAGGCGTTCAGAAATGAAAGGGGAAAAATGTAAAGGATATGATGCACTGAACTTATTTTGGACAAAGGTGGAAGATGCGGGATGTAAAAAGGAGCTGAATAATAGTGAACGGCAGTGAACTGAAATTCCGTCAAACTCAAAATGATTTTTATATTATAGAACAGTAAAGTGAATCCCAAGATTAGTATTTGATTCGTATTTTTATAGGCTGCTAAGAACGGGAGAACTCGGTTAAAGTGTTGTTTTACAATGTCAGTTTCTGCTCGCTATGAACAATGGCTTGCAGTTAATCCATCTCATTGTACTGCATGGACAGATCAGAAAATCTTTATGTCTGTTGCGATGTGTACACAATCAAGTTCTCACGACATATCTAAGGCGCAAAGGCTGGTTTTCAGTAGCGCAGAAGCGGTAGAGTAAGCAACATTCGCTGTGTCTGTTCGAAACAAATGCATAATATTTGTACAATTTCTCTACCTATTTTCAAACTTGAACTCGTGAAATCTCCATCCTGACGGTACCTCCAGCCTGAGAAAGGTACTCTTTGGGGTGGACCCTTCCCACGTAGTCCGTCATTGAAAGAAGGTGGATGAAACTTGACAAATATAGCACTAACAATGGTTTTTAAAGTCACATTGATATTTGGTTTCGCTTTGGTTTGTTTGATAAATAGCTTGCGAGCACGTTCATCCAAATTCCTGCAGCCTTAATTGCTGTTCTTAGAACAGGTTTGTTTGCTGCTAAAATACAAAAGTAAAGAGCTGTATTGAAAAACATGAAGTCAATCGAACTGGACAAAAAGAAGATTATTTCAGCAAATCTATACATCAACATAGCCCCAGACAAATTATAAATCCTTCTTGCGAGAGAATAAGCCAGTTCACTGGGCATGGATAGGTCAAACACTCTTCATGTCTCATACCGTGTTACTTATATATACAATTAGTAGGTTTGTACGACATATGTAAGGCGTAAAGGCTAGCGCGTAAGGGTAAGCGTAAGCAACATTGGTTGTGTCTGTTCTAAATAAATGCGTAATAATTGTAAAAAAAAAAGGCATTAATAGATGGTACTCCGCGTCACTGTAAACAACGGAAACACCATTAATGCTTACAGCTAGCATGTCAACACAAAAATGTTTAAAGTACGCTGTCACTGATGTTTAAACATCCTCTTTGCACTCGTCTGGCATGTTGCTGCTGTCTTTTATAGTTTCCAAAATTGTCACTGTTTACCCGGATGGGACCAACTACCGTAAAATTTCGAAACTTGAGTAACATCACTCTTTCAGTTTTGGAACTTGTAGGCCTTTAATCCTATCGCATATTTCCGGGGATCGCTTCTTTTGCTTAGCAAAAAGATATTATTTTGGGGATACTTCCCAAATACAATAAAAATATATGGCTATACAGAGAGCAGAAGAGAATATCTGTTTATATTTAATCCATTGTTTCTTCTAAGACGCAAAGGTGTGTTTGAGTTCGCTACTTTAAGAGCCCGTCGTTACTTTCAGGGAGGCGTTACTTGCGCGATTTCTTAACGAACGCGAGGTTTTGTCGCTTCTTTCGAAGGGTGAAGAACGAAAAGAACACCATACAAAACGAGAAGCACGAATATTATTTTGTGTAATAGTATTGTTGGTTTAATTGGAGGACAATGGCATAAATCTTGTTGGAAGGACAGTTAATTTGGAAATCGCACTTTGCTATACCCATGAATTTGTAAGCAAGATTTATTCTGATATCTAAGGTGGTTTAATGATAACCGTCCTATTTTTGAATATTTTATCTGCAAAGTCAATTGTCTGAGTTTCGAAATGTTATGATCTTTTTAAAGGATCACGGGGAATTTTAAATTCAAAGTAATCTGTGATCATGCAAATACCTTAAAGAGGTTAATAAATAATGTCCAGTTTTTGAAAATGTGATTTCTGAAGTGAAGTCCTCTGGGCAGTGTCAAATCCAAAGTTACTCGAATAATTAAATATCTAATTATGTTACTTTCGAAAACAATTTATTGATATAGGGGGAAATTGTGAAAGACTTAAAGACCAGTTTGGAGAAAATCACTTTCAATTTGTCACCGTGTGGAAAACGTAACAACCAAAATAAACGTGGGGATTTCTCAAACCATATGTGGACAATACAACACAATCCATGATTGGAAATTTGAAATTCACACAGGGTTATTGAAATTTCAACAGTTAACTGGCTATGCATATATGGTTTTTACAAAACCCATAGGGAATCCATGTTTTGTTTTGTAGGTCTTGTGGATTTTTAACAATCCAAAGGTAAACCACAACACATCTTGTGTAGAAAAGTTAGCAGTTTTTCCCGTGAAACTGAAGAAGGTAAACACATTTATATCTTTATACTTTAGAAATACTTTAATTACATGTTTGTAGGTGCAGGGAAAATACTTTTTGTCACGCACACGGCTACTTGCGTGATTTTGTGACTTTTATAAAGGCTTTAAACTCATTCTTTGACGGATTCTTAGTCACAACTTTTCATATATTGAAAGACCTAACCTTATATAATTAGCATCTACAATCTTTTGAGTTTCGGAGGTATGACACATGGTCAAAATAACATTTCTTTCTACCCCATCAACTAACTCGTAACTCCCGAGAACACCCTGGTTTTGCTGACCACGAAATAATTAGAATAATCCAATATTCTTGAAATTGTACCTCTTTGGATAAAGAAACGTTCTGCAGTGAGTTGGATGTATTACAACTTTTCTACGCTCGATAGTTCCGACATGCGAATAGAATGAACCTAGCTGGGACTCGATTTTCTCGGAAAGACAAAACTATTTCAACGAAAACACCCTGCTTGTTTGCATTCTTGCTATGGTCTAGCTATATCTAAAAAGGAGCGAGGTTGACTTTTTTTAAGTTTTGCTCGATTTTTGTGCCGATATTTCCTTTTAACAATGCTGCTCGCAATGGAACGTGCGGTGTCCGCGATTGTTTTGGAAAATTAATGAAAATCCGGTTTTTTAGTCAACACAGGATGGCAGTCAAATTGAGTACTCCTCAACCATAATTCAGCAACGTGGGTGTAATACCATTTGCGTAAACAGATTCTCGTTCTCATTCTTGGAATGATTGCAGTTTAGCGTGCATTGCAAATTATCTTCCTTTTAATCTGTTCGCCCAAGCTGGATGAATAGACTTATAAGTTTGCGCGCTTTTGAAATAAATGCATAATATTTACACTATATATAGCCTGACAACAACAAAAAAAAGAAGTTAATTGTGAAGTTTGCTTTCACTGGTGTTTAACAACCTCTTGGCACTCGCCTGGCTTATAGTTGCTGCGTTTTATTTTCCAAATTCGCTTCTTGTGATTATGTTGTGACAGGACCAACTACCGTAAAATGACTCCCTTTTAGGTTCGGATTTAGCAAGCCCTTCGGTCCTTTCGGGTAAGAGAGCAAAAGCATGTTATTTTGGGGATGTGTTCCGAATAAAGTAAAATCGATGCAGAGAGCAGAAAAGGGTAAATGAATACGTTGAAAATGATTTTATATTACTAACATCAAAAGCAATGTAATTTAGTATTTGTTTATATTTTAATTATTTCTTCTAAGGAGTAAAGCTGTGTTTGATGTCCTTACATTACGAGCGTCGCTACCTTCAGGGAGTCGCTACTTGCGGGTTTCCCAAACGAAAGTGAATTTTTACCTTTCTTTTCGGAGGGTGGAGAGAAAAAGTACGATACAAAAAGAAAATCATGAATTGCAAATCTTTGAGTTAAAACAGACTCGACCAGTCGATGGGAAATTGTTGATAATAATTCAGGTTTTCTTTTCTGAGAAGACAATTATCTGTTTCCGATCTGTTCGTTGTAAACATTGGCTCTTAGTTAATTCGACATCTCATTGCTGAAACGGGGTCACCTCTGCATGGACAGCTCAAATACTCTTCGCGTCTCATGTTGTCATATTTATAAACACAATTAATACGTTTGCAAGACATATCTAAGGCATAAAGGCTTGCTTCAAGTAGCGCATAAGCGTAAGCATAAGCATAATTCGTTGTGTCTCTTCGAAATAACTGCGTAATATTTGTTAAAGCAGACGTTAATAGATGATACTTCCGGCGTTACTGCAGACAATGGAAAACACCATTAATACTTTCAGCTAACATTTCAACACAAAAATGTTTAAAGTACGCTGTCAGTGATGTTTAAATATCCTCTTCGCACTCGTTTGGTTTATTGTTGCTGTCTTTTATATTTACCAAATTCGTTTCTTAGCCCTATTTACCCGGAAGGGACCAACTGCCGTAAAATTTCGAGAGTAACGTTTCTCTTAGTGTCGAATTTAGCAGCCCTCTCCTATCGCATTGATTTGAAGATCGCTACTCTCGGGTAGCAAAAGCAGGTTATTTAAGGGATATCTCCCAAATAAAGTAAAAGTGTATCGACAAGCAGAGAGCAGAAAAGGATAATTGAATACGTTGAAAATGATTTTAGGATGATCCTTTTAGTGCAGCTTCCTACATTTGTTATTTCTTTACTAAATGTTCCTCCTAAGAAGTAAAGCTTTGTTTGAGTTCGCTACTTTGTGCGCGTCGTTACTTTCAGGGAGTAGCTACTTGCGCGATTTTCTAACGAACGTGAAGTTTTATCCGCCGCTCCTTTCGCCGAAGGATGAAGAAAAAGAATACGATACAAAACGAAAAGCATGAATCGTAAATCGTCGAGTTTAAAACAGACTCGACCAGTCGGTGGGAAATTGTTGATAATAATCCAGGTTTTGTTTATTCGTACCTCCATTGACTTGTACACTTTTCTTCTGAGCCAACGTTATAATGGACAGCATACAAATGCACTAGATGACCTTCATGGTCTTCAAAAATTGTCCCTGTGAAAGAGCATTATTAAACATCAACAAACAAGTATAAAAATAACCGAAATGGAGAACATTTTACATAAATGATCTGTTCGGAAATGAAATATAAATTGCACCAAAACAAGCCGCACAAGGTAGCTCTTTGTTGGAGAAAAACCTTTAGAAAAAATAATAACTTGGGTATAATACGATCACGAATGGCAACCTTCGTGTTCACACAAAGAATCGTACAGCCTAGCAAATCTGTCACGTGACATCACAATCAGATGAAACAGACTAGTGGAGACATTTGGGAAAAAAGTAAAACGGCTGTCGAAAGCAGTTGAGAAAATTAAATTCAGAAATGCCCGTTAATGGATATAGTAGTGAAAGATAGATCACGTTCGGTCTTGCGAATAACGTTGTGACTAAATTTTTAGCTTAATATTCGCGTTTCGATTTAATCTAACGCTTCTATCATTGGCAAGGTGGCCTGCTTTAGTGGATGCCATCCTAACCTTTCAAAAAATTCAAAGGGAAAAGCGGAAATAAAGAACGTAAAACACAGTTTCAAAACAGCAATAAAGGAGCAAACCCCGGACTATAACCTGGTAAAAAACACTCACTGTAATTTACTATTTTACTTTACTCGCACTTACGTTCCCCTAATAGTATGTCTCAGAACGGGACAAGTCAACAAAAGATTTCTTTTACGACGCCAGTTTCTGATCGCTCGGTTTTTAGCTAATTTAGCTTATTGTGCTGAAACGGGGTCAGCTCTGCATAGGCATGTCATGTCTCATGCGATGTTTACACAATTATAACTTCGCAGACATATCTAAGGCGTAAAGGCTGGCTTTCAGTAGCGCACAAGCAAGAGGGATAATTATAAGCAACATTCGCTGTGTCTGCTCGAAATAAATGCATAATATTTGTACAATTTCCCTACCTTCTTTCAAACTTCAATTCACCGTGTTGTCCTGATCTGAGACACGATACCAAAAGAGAGTGAAACTTGAGCAAAATAGCCCTTAACAATATTTATCTTAAATCACATTGACATTTGGTTTCATTTTTCCTTTTTTTTTTTTTTTTTACAGATCTTCCTGTTTTCATTTGGTATTCAAGTGAAAGTTATTCTGTCTACACACGCAGAGAGTTCTTTTGTCGGAGCTGCTTTGATCAGTCTGCTTTCATTCAAGGTAAGAGTTAGAGTAACGTTATTTTAAAGACCCTCCTTATAAACGCATGATCTCAACACTGATATACATCTGAATCGTTAAAGATCTAGAAAGAGAAGAGAATACATTCCATGGAACTAGCTGTATAAACTCTGTCAGCCGGAGGATTGCAAATCCGCATTTGCGTAAATGAGGTTGTCAGATTTTAAACACAGGTTGAACCTAGATACGAAAACGACAGTCTTGGCCTAAGGCGTTCAGAAATGAAAAGGGAAAAATGTAAAGGATGTGATGCACTGAATTTATTTTGGACAAAGGTGGAAGATGCGGGATGTAAAAAGGAGCTGAATAATAGTGAACGGCAGTGAACTGAAATTCCGTCAAACTCAAAATGATTTTTATATCATAGAACAGAAAAGTGAATCCCAAGATTAGTATTTGATTCGCATCTTTATAGGCTGCTAAGAACGGGAGAACTCGGTTAAACTGTTGTTTTACGATGTCAGTTTCTGCTCGCTATGAACAATGGCTTGCAGTTAATCCATCTCATTGTACTGCATGGACAGATCAGAAAATCTTTATGTCTGTTGCGATGTGTACACAATCAAGTTCTCACGACATATCTAAGGCGCAAAGGCTGGTTTTCAGTAGCGCAGAAGCGGTAGAGTAAGCAACATTCGCTGTGTCTGTTCGAAACAAATGCATAATATTTGTACAATTTCTCTACCTATTTTCAAACTTGAACTCGTGAAATCTCCATCCTGACGGTACCTCCAGCCTGAGAAAGGTACCCTTTGGGGTGGACCCTTCCCATGTAGTCCGTCATTGAAAGAAGGTGGATGAATCTTGACCAATATAGCACTAACAATGGTTTTTAAAGTCACATTGATATTTGGTTTCGCTTTGGTTTGTTTGATAAATAGCTTGCGAGCACGTTCATCCAAATTCCTGCAGCCTTAATTGCTGTTCTTAGAACAGGCTTGTTTGCTGCTATAATACAAAAGTAAGGAGCTGTATTGAAAAGCATGAAGTCAATCGAACTGGACAAAAAGAAGATTATTTGAGCAAATCTATACATCAACATAGCCCCAGACAAATTATAAATCCTTCTTGCGAGAGAATAAGCCAGTTCACAGGGCATGGATAGGTCAAATACTCTTCATGTCTCATACCGTGTTACTTATATATACAATTAGTAGGTTTGTACGACATATGTAAGGCGTAAAGGCTAGCGCATAAGGGTGAGCGTAAGCAACATTGGTTGTGTCTGTTCTAAATAAATGCGTAATAATTGTAAAAAAAAAAGGCATTAATAGATGGTACTCCGCGTTACTGTAAACAACGGAAACACCATTAATACTTACAGCTAGCATGTCAGCACAAAAATGTCTAAAGTACGCTGTCACTGATGTTTAAACATCCTCTTGGCACTCGTCTGGCATGTTGCTGCTGTCTTTTATAGTTTCCAAAATCGTTTCTTGTCACTATTTACCCGGATAGGACCAACTACCGTAGAATTTCGAAACTTTAGTAACGTCTCTCTTTTAGTTTTGGAATTTGTAGGCCTTTAATCCTATCGCATATTTCCGGGGATCGCTACTTTTGCTTAGCAAAAAGATATTATTTTGGGGATACTTCCCAAATAAAATAAAAAATATATCGCTATGCAGAAAGCAGAAAAGAATATCTGTTTATATTTAATCCATTGTTTCTTCTAAGACGCAAAGGTGTGTTTGAGTTCGGTACTTTGAGAGCCCGTCGTTACTTTCAGCGTTACTTGCTTTCTTAACGAACGCGAGGTTTTGTCGCTTCTTTCGAAGGGTGAAGAACGAAAAGAACACCATACAAAACGAGAAGCACGAATATTGTTTTGTGTAAAAGTATTGTTGGTTTAGTTGGAGGACAATGGCATAAATCTTGTTGGAAGGACAGTTAATTTGGAAATCGCACTTTGCTATACCCATGAATTTGTAAGCAAGATTTATTCTGATATCTAAGGTGGTTTAATGATAACCGTCCTAATTTTGAATATTATATCTGCAAAGTCAATTGTCTGAGTTTCGAAATGTTATGATCTTTTTAAAGGATCACGGGGAATTTTAAATTCAAAGTAATCTGTGATCATGCAAATACCTTAAAGAGGTTAATAAATAATGTCCAGTTTTTGAAAATGTGATTTCTGAAGTGAAGTCCTCTGGGCAGTGTCAAATCCAATTACTCGGATAATTAAATATCTAATTATGTTACTTTCGAAAACTATTTATTGATATAGGGAAAATTGTGAAAGACTGAAAGACCAGTTTGGAGAAAATCACTTCCAATTTATCACCGTGTGGAAAACGTAACAACCAAAATAAACGTGGGGATTTCTCAAACCATATGTGGACAATACAACACAATCCATGATTGGAAATTTGAAATTCACACAGGGTTATTGAAATTTCAACAGCTAACTGGCTATGCATATATGGTTTTTACAAAACCCATAGGGAATCCATGTTTTGTTTTGTAGGCCTTGTGGATTTTTAACAATCCAAAGGTAAACCACAACACATCCTGTGTGGAAAAGTTAGCAGTTTTTCCCGTGAAACTGAAGAAGGTAAACACATTTATATCTTTATACTTTAATAATGTTGACAAAATTGGAACTCAAGAAATACTTTAATTACATGTTTGTAGGTACAGTGAAAACACTTTTTGTCACGCATACGGCTACTTGCGTGATTTTGTGACTTTTATAAAGGCTTTAAACTAGTTCTTTGACGCATGCTTAGTCACAACTTTTCATATATTGAAAGACCTAACCTTATATAATTAACATCTACAATCTTTTGAGTTTCGGAGGTATGACACATGGTCAAAATGACATTTATTTTTACCCCAATCGTTTAACTCGTAACGCCCGAGAACACTCTGGTTCTGCTGACCACGAAATAATTAGATTAATCCAATATTCTTGAAATTGTACCTCTTTGGATAAAGAAACGTTCTGCAGTGAGTTCGATGTATTACAACTTTTCTGCGCTCGATAGTTCCGACATGCGAATAGAATGAACCTAGCTGGGACTCGATTTTTCTCGGAAAGACAAAACTATTTCAACGAAAACACACTGCTTGTTTGCGTTCTTGCTATGGTCTAGCTATATCTAAAAAGGAGCGAGGTTGACCTTTTTTAGCCTTTGCCAAAGTTTTGCTCGATTTTTGTGCCGATATTTCCTTTTAACAATGCTGCTCGCAATGGAACGTGCGGTGTCCGCGATTGTTTTGGAAAATTAATGAAAATCCGGTTTTTTGGTCAACACAGGATGGCAATCAAATTGAGTACTCCTCAACCATAATTCAGCAACGTGCGTGTAATACCATTTGCGTAAACAGATTGTCGTTCTCATTCTTGGAATGATCGCAGTTTAGCGTGTATTGCAAATTATCTTCCTTTTAATCTGTTCGCCCAAGCTGGATGAATAGACTTATAAGGTTGAGTGTTTTTGAAATAAATGCATAATATTTGTAATATATATACCCTGACAACAGAAAAAAATTGTTAATTGTGAAGTTTGCTTTCACTGATGTTTTACATCCTCTTGGCACTCGTCTGGCATATAGTTGCTGCGTTTTATTTTCCAAATTCGCTTCTTGTGATTATGTTGTGACAGGACCAACTACCGTAAAATGACTCCCTTTTAGGTTCGGATTTAGCAAGCCCTTCGGTCCTTTCGGGTAAGAGAGCAAAAACATGTCATTTTGGGGATGCGTTCCGAATAAAGTAAAATCGATACAGAGAGCAGAAAAGGGTAAATGAATACGTTGAAAATGCTTTTATATTACTAACATCAAAAGCAATGTAATTTAGTATTTGTTTATATTTTAATTATTTCTTCTAAGGAGCAAAGCTGTGTTTGATGTCCTTACATTACGAGCGTCGCTACCTTCAGGGAGTCGCTACTTGCGGGTTTTCCAAACGAAAGTGAATTTTTACCTTTCTTTTCGGAGGGTGGAGAGAAAAAGTACGATACAAAAAGAAAATCATGAATTGCAAATCTTTGAGTTAAAACAGACTCGACCAGTCGATGGGAAATTGTTGATAATAATCCAGGTTTTCTGTGTCTGAGAAGGGGCAACTCGGTCAATTATCTGTTTCTGATCTGTTCGTTGTGAACAATGGCTCTTAGTTAATTCGACATCTCATTGCTGAAACGGGGTCACCTCTGCATGGATAGCTCAAATACTCTTCCCGTCTCATATTGTAATATTTATAAACACAATTAATAAGTTTGCAAGACATATCTAAGGCATAAAGGCTTGCTTCAAGTAGCGCATAAGCGTAAGCATAAGCAACATTCGTTGTGTCTCTTCGAAATAACTGCGTAATATTTGTCAAAGCAGACGTTAATAGATGATACTTCCGGCGTTACTGCAGACAATGGAAAACATCATTAATACTTTCAGCTAGCATTTCAACACAAAAATGTTTAAAGTACCCTGTCAGTGATGTTTAAACATTCTCTTCGCACAAGTTTGGTTTATTGCTGCTGTCTTTTATATTTACCAAATTCGTTTCTTGGCCCTATTTACCCGGAAGGGACCAACTACCGTAAAATTTCGAGAGTAACGTTTCTCTTAGTGTCGAATTTAGCAGCGCTCTCCTATTGCATTGATTTGAAGATCGCTACTCTCCGGTAGCAAAAGCAGGTTATTTAAGGGATGCATCCCAAATAAAGTAAAAGTGTATCGACAAGCAGAGAGCAGAAAAGGATAATTGAATACGTTGAAAATGATTTTAGGATGATCCTTTTAGTGCAGCTTCTTATATTTGTTATTTCCTTACTACATGTTCCTCCTAAGAAGTAAAGCTTTGTCTGAGTTCGCTACTTTGTGCGCGTCGTTACTTTCAGGGAGTAGCTACTTGCGCGATTTTCTAACGAAAGTGAAGTTTTATCCGCCGCTCCTTTCGCCGAAGGATGAAGAAAAAGAATACGATACAAAACGAAAAGCATGAATCGTAAATCGTCGAGTTTAAAACAGACTCGACCAGTCGATGGGAAATTGTTGATAATAATCCAGGTTTTGTTTATTCGTACCTCCATTGACTTGTGCACTTTTCTCCTGAGCCAACTTTAAAATGGACAGCATACAAATGCACTAGATGACCTTCATGGTCTTCAAAAATTGTCCCTGTGAAAGAGCATTATTAAAACATCAACAAACAAGTATAAAAATAGCCGAAATGGAGAACATTTTACATAAATGATCTGTTCGGAAATGAAATATAAATTGCACCAAAACAAGCAGCACAAAGTAGCTCTTTGTTGGAAAAACTTTTAGAAAAAGTAATATCTTGGGTATAACACGATCACGAATGGCAACCTTCGTGTTCACGCAAACAATCGTGCGGCCTACCAAATCTGTCACGTGACTTCGCAATCAGATGACACAGCCTAGTGGAGACATTTGGGAAAAAAGTAAAACGGCTGTCGAAAGCAGCTGAGAAAATTAAATTCAGAAATGCCCGTTAATGGATATAGTAGTGAAAGATAGATCACGTTCGGTCGTGCGAATAACGTTGTGACTAAATTTTTAGCTTAAAATTCGCGTTTCGATTTAATCTAACGCTTCTATCATTGACAAGGTGGCCTGCTTTAGTGGATGCCATCCTAACCTTCCAAAAAATTCAAAGGGAAAAGCGGAAATAAAGAACGTAAAACACAGTTTCAAAACAGCAATAAAGGAGCAAACCCCGGACTATAACCTGGTAAAAAACACTCACTGTAAATTGTTATTTCACTTTAGTCGCACTTACGTTCTCCTAATATTATGTCTCAGAACAGGACAAGTCAACAAAAGATTTGTTTTACGACGCCAGTTTCTGATCGCTCGGCTTTTAGCTAATTCAGCTTATTGTGCTGAAACGGGGTCAGCTCTGCATAGACATGTCATGTCTCATGCGATGTTTACACAATTATAAGTTCGCGGGCATATCTAAGGCGTAAAGGCTAGCTTTCAGTAGCGCACAAGCAAGAAGGATAATTATAAGCAACATTGGCTGTGTCTGTTCGAAATAAATGCATAATATTTGTACAATTTCCCTACCTTCTTTCAAACTTCAATTCACCGTGTTGTCCTTATCTGAGACACGATACCAAAAGAAGGTGGGTGAAACTTGAGCGAAATAGTGCTTAACAATGTTTATCTTAAATCACATTGTCATTTGGTTTCATTTTTTTTTTTTTTTTTTTTTATTTACAGATCTTCGTGTTTTCATTTGATATTCAAGTGAAAGTTATTTTTTGTGCACACGCAGGAAGTTCTTCAGCTGGAACTACTCTGGTTCTACTTTTATGCAAGGTAAGAGTTTGAGTAACGTTATTTTAAAGGCCCTCCTTGTAAACGGAGGATCTGAACACTGATACAATATACATCCGAATCTATAAAGATCGAGAAAGAGAAGGGAATATATTTCATTGAACTAGCTGTGTTAGCCGGGAAATTGCGCATTTGCATGGAGTAGGTCTTCAAGTTGTCAGACTTAAAACACAGGTTGAGCCTAGAAACTAAAACGACACTTTTGGCTTAAGACTGGTGTCCCGACTGGTGTCCCGCACGGAAATGGCAGGGAAAATTGTAAAGGATATGATATACTAAGCTTATTCTGGATAAAAGTGGTAGATAAGGGATCTAAACAGGAGTTGATTAGTTTGAACGGCAGTAAACTTAAATCCCGTTGTGATGAATTTGCATTTATATCTTAAAAAAATAAAATTGAATCCTAAGATTAATGTTTCATTCGTATCTTTATGCATATGGGGAGCTAAGAACGGAAGCGAGTGCTCTTAAAGGATGTTAAGAGTTATGTAAAAGAGGAATAGCTTGCGAGTACGTTTATCTAAATTGCTGCAACCTTAATTTCTGTTCTTAGAACAGGCTCTGTTGCTGCGAAAATACAATAGTAAAGAGCAAAAGGAAGTCAATCGACAAAAAGAGAATTAATTCAGCGAATTTACACATCAGTATAACCATAGACCTATTTGAAATCGTTCTTGAGAGAGAACAAACCAGTCATGGGTCACTTCTTGCACGTGATCCTCTCGCATGGAATGATCTGGCTTAGCCAATCATGTGCAAGCTGTCACATACACAGTTTATTCTCAAACATAGAACGTAAATCCTCGAAATTATAATAATAATAATAATAATAATAATAATAATAATAATAATAATGACATTTAGGGCAGTATATCCACAGGGTGGCTCTTCGCCTGCCCGATGCTAACTAAATTTACAATTGTAAAAAGGTTAAAAGATATCTAAAAATTTATATCTATATGTAAACTAGATAAAATTGTTCGTGGTAATTGCGAGAGATGAAATTTGCACATCACCAGTTTTTCTCACAACGAAACATAAATATGTGGACTATAAAACAATTCTTTTGGACTGAGCGTCCCTCAAGCAGTCGCACTTGTAATCGTCGTGCCTTTTGAGACTCTTTAAAGGATAGCCTGGAACTTGGGTAGTCTGGAATGTCAGTCATCTTCCAGCCTAATCCCCGGGCGACAGACGCGTCCCTTGCCCGGGCATCAGGCTGAGTAGAGCTTGCGGTGCATGAAAAATTCCTTGTCATTTGATTATAGCGTAATTTGACGTCATTAATTTTAGTCATCTCGGAAATGGAAGAAGCAAACGCATTCCTTCTTGTTCTATGTACAAGTAATATCAATGTCAGTTAGTTGGCTTTGTTTGGAAGGAAGGACATTGAAGCAGTACACTGCGCATTACACGGCTAACTGAAAATAATGTTGATTGGTTTATGTCCCTTCTTCTAGCTTAGTGTGCCTACCCAGCAGCATGGTCTCTGTCGCTAAGTCAGGTCTCTTGCTATTGGTGTTAGCATTTGTTGTCATTGAAACTTATGTAGAAGCATGTTTTGGAGGATCGGGTAGATCGAGTGAACCAAGTTACAGACGCAGATCACAAACCTCAAGTCAAACTCCACCACCAGACAGCCGTAAGCGTACTCCTACGTCCCGTAGAAGATCGACCCGTAGAAGACGTTCGTACGATCACTGTGGACCTTGTGAGTATGCCTGATATATTTTTAACTCGTGACTTTCGATAACAAGTAACTAGTTGTTGGTGGTGTGCAGATTATGCAAATGCTATGCAAATGAAGGTCGGTCTCTCATCTGTTAAGTTTTTGTGCTATTTCTGCTGACCAGTAAATAAAACGTAAGAAATGAATGCATGAGTAAATACTGCGGGCGCATATATCGTTTCAAATATTACGTAACTACGTGCTTGGAAACTTTTATTGACGGTTTGCTTTTCGGTCGGAGTTCAATTTCATTGATTTCGAAATAGGTGAAAAAAGTTGGTATTCCAATCATCGTCTGATTTGTGGCATTGCAGTTATAATCTATTTTAACTATTTGGTGTTCATTGTCATGTACTGATACTTGGAAGCTGTAAAATTTTTTGCTGTCGAATAAATATATTCTATTAGATGTTTTGGTGTGTAGTATCGCTGTATATTTTTATGAGTTGTGCTGTATTTTGAGGAGCCCGTAGGGCGAGTGAAAATACAAACAACGAGTAATAATATACAGCGATACTACATACCAAATCATCTAATAAGAGATTTATTATCCAACTGCTGTAGTCAATAAATTTATCAACAAAAGAGGGAGATTGTGACAGTTTTGCGTGCGCGCGCCGACCTGTGCGGTCAACAGGTTTTGTACTGTACAAATACGGCAAACAAGTTTTCTACTGTACAATATCGCTGTATATTTTTACTGTTATTCGGACGGTATTCGCTGCAGTTGGACAATAATGAACATTGCTGATACAGAGGACTTTTTATCATCTTCTTATCCTCGAGAAGTTTTCGTAGGCAATGGTTCGTTGCTTCGAGGTCCCTCGGGTGGCCTTGAAATCAGAAAAGGCCAAGCCAAAGATCAAAATCTTGGGGCACTTCAAGCTAAATTCGACAACATTTTCCGCGAGACAGAGGTGAAATTGGGGCGAAGTTAACGATCAACAGAAGCCAATCTTGTGTCTGATAATATTGACGGTAGTATCGTAATTGACGAAAGTATCAAGTGTAAGAGTTGAGCCTGAATTATGAAATTTTGGAATCCAAAGCAAATTTCACTTTGAGCTAGCAAGATTTTCATGAGCGCAAATCAAAAAAAAAAACATTACAAATGTGGTGGGTTGTATACGATTTATACAAGCGTGTATTGTTAACAGAGTATAATAACAGATTTGAAAAGTTATTAAACGAAAGATAAGTTCTTTTGAGGATAGTGCAACCCAATTTTAAAAAAGTTCAACTCGAGAGTTATAAGTGTTCGTTACTTGCGCAGGAAGGTTTCATCTAAATTCAAGCAAATTAATACTGCCAAACGCATTATGACTAGTACAAAGCAGTTCCTTGATGCTCGGTGGTACCAACAACTTATTTCGTAGCTAATTAAATATTCATACAGAAACTAGATGTGTCAGCAGATGTATTCCTACTTAAAACGGGATAGGTCAGCAACCAACAGGTTGTCAGTTAATCCTATTGAACTGAACAACGAACGTGAGTTCGGCAACTAGCCCATTTTTGAAATAATAAATGCCTATCCAAGATGCCGTCAAAAAATACGCAAGAGTGATAAATCAAAGGCTCCTGTGAGCCAGTCAATGGATGAATTCGATAAATGTAGAAAAGTTAGTTGAATAACATGAGAAGAGGAATTGATCGTTGTGGAGTTCTTCTTGGTACTGTAGTGAAAAACAAGAAAATAAACACCCTTTGATGCATGGGCTCTGATGTCCAGTGGTTGCTTATGGACATCTTTAGGTAAAGGTCAAGTCACTTAATGGATAGATTTTTTACATAGATTTTTTTTTTGTTCATTGTTATGTGAATCTGCCATTAAATTGTAATAAATAAAGTCTGCATACAGGCCAAGTGGCCCACCAGGCTGGAGCTTATCCCAGTTTCTGTAGCGTTAAGCAACTAGGAGTATTTCTACTCCCCCCTGGATGGGATTGTAGTCCATTGCAGGGGTACCCCTAGCATTAAGTTCGCTGGTACCCATTTACACACGGGGGTAGAGAGAAGCACTGTGAGAATAAAGTGTCTAACCTAAGAAGACAACGCAATGTCCACGGCCAGGGCCTGAACCTGGACCACTTGATCCAGAGACGAGTGCACTAACCTTGAGGCCACCACGCCTCCCACCCTTTAGGTGGCTGAATTTGCTCTCTGCTAAAATCATTTTATAAATTATAAATAATTATTTATTACATAATTGAAAATAGATTTCAACAGAGTGCAACAACAAAAATCAAGATGAACAACGCTTTTATTAGGAGCATTTTATTTCTTATTAAGTCCACTGAAATACTGACTACCGTGATGTAGCACATAAAAGGTAAGAGGAGACATTCTAGCCAGCAGTTTCCTATAGACACAGATTATACAATTTTTGCTGAGTTATAAATAACAATCTTTACAGCAGCAGGACATACACGTAGTAGAAGTACAGCATGATAGCCACCATTTTAAGAACTGAATGGAAATTCAACAGATATAAGCTGGAACAGTTAGGACAGCTTATACTTTGAATAAACATTGTAAGATTTGTATCTTATGGATAGAGACAGATTAGCACATTCAACTTTTGTGTTCCTTGATGATCGGTTCTAGGAGTTTCATTTAATTGTAGTCCTAATATTAAGACTGATTGAGATACTCTACACGTATATGTTCATGTATATGAACATGATATAGAACTGTTAATTTTAAGCTTCTGTTATATAATTTCTGTATTCCAGTGTAAAGCTATAAGTTCATTTCTTGAGTTAAGGTTTGACACACATAGCAAGTTCAGATGGATTCCAATTGTCAACATTCTTGACTTTAATAAACATACATGGATAAAGTTCTAAAGTGTTTCCAACTCTGTAATTATACATGCAGCTTGGAGAGCCATTTTATATGCTTGCAACCAATGTCTTTTGCAAAGAATGAGTTTCAACAGTTCAAGTGTCAGCTGACTTAAGTCTTGAAAACATCTTATTCTCTATGTAAGCAGGAGAATTCCACATCCATCTGTAATTATCAGATTAATTCCATGAAATTTAAAGCGTGATTTGTGTTGTTAAAGCCAGTTTCTACTAAGTCTTTTGATTTTACTTTTGGCAGCTGATAAACACGTCTAGCATCAGTGATGTTGTTGTTGATATTAACATCTGCTTACTGTCACTTGCATATTATACTGTAGTTGTTATTGCAATGTTCATCTGGGTTATATGCACATGTACAATAGTACAACTTGCTTAACCTGCAATACACAATAACTATAATAGTGATTTTAAAAGGGTATAAATGATTATATGCATAAAAATTAACAATTATTCCATGAGCGCGCGTTGGATATGAGATGGTAAATAGCCAACGAGGCCCGTAGGGCCGAGTTGGCTATAACCAATCTCATATCCAACAAGCGCGAATGGAATAACTGTTTTATTAAATTCGGTGCGTTTGTATTCTTGGAAATATAGCTTCATTTTATTGGGTTTTAATTTTGCAAAACGACCGGAAGTCGATGTGGCAAAAACAACAACAAGTGGGAAATCACATGACATGCGCGCCGTTTGTAAAATTAGTTGAATGAAAAATTTGAGAGCGAAGCAAACGAATTTGCTGAATGAAATTGCAATCAAATAGAATTCAAGAAACGTCTATCAAATGAAGGAGATATAACCTTGGCCAGAAAGTTTGAAAAGCGTTCGAGTTCGAGTCATGGAGAAGAGCTAAATAATTGTGCACTTGCACATTGCCATCGTAATAATGCTGCGGAAAACTTTGATCGCCATGTGACACAGACGTTGTGCCAAAATTATTCTCGACAAGATCTCTCTCACGATTCCCTTGCTTTGAAAGCCTTGGCATTTCGAGCTGTATGTGTGGAGCTCATTGTTGGTCAGTTCTAGAGCCAAGGACAGAAACTATCTTAGCGTCAGATTCATCTTCAGAATCTCCGAGGCCATCCCGGTGGTTTTTCGTAGCTGGTAAAGAACCGGGCTTACTTCGGTTCAGCTTAAAACACTCAACTCCTTGAGGTGTATTTCGCAAGGACAGAATTGTTGGCGCTAGCTGTCGTTGATTCTCTTCGTCGTCGTCGGCCAAAAAAAGAGACTGAGATAAAACTAGGTCATCCTCTGTAGCTGTGCGGGATTCTTGCTCTCGGCCGATCCGAGCTTGCTTAGTCGAACAGTTTCCTCATCTGCTCATTGGAAACTGGTTTCTTATGGATTACGCCGGCAATTATGCCTGTTTTCCTGCGGCCTTTTACAAATGCATATGCTCTAATAATTTATTTGCCTGGTCAGAGATAATGGAAAACGGTTTGTTGTGCGGCGGCGTGCGAAGGAAATGATCAACTGGCGGCTTTAATGGATTTAATCAATGAACTTTTGCAATACGTGTCATCTTTCTTCCTCGCAGACGAGTAAAAACACTTCAACTGAACATTCAGTTCTTCTTTTGACATTTCTTATATCGGTTTCGAAAATTTGGTGCCACCAGGACTAGCAAGCCATTCTGTTCAGGTAAAATTTGTTTTTGTTACATAATCTTCATGAATGCGTAAAATCTCGCCGGTCATATTTTAATTTTGCAACTTTAAGGGAAACTTAACGTATACGTACCGTTAAATAATCTTATCTCGAGCTTTGTGGCTTTTTTGTTGTTACTGGGTCGGCATTGTCCATAATTTCCTGTATTTGCTGTGTAGATAGCTCACCGAATGTGCTTTTTTTCATCCATTTTTTTTGTCGACGAACCTTTGCTTCACGCGAAAAAGCTCATGCCGAGCGACATTTGCCGCTTTCATTTCCATATAAGGTCAAACGCAGGTATAATGGCTGGTAACCGAGATCCAGTGAACCAATCAGAAAGCTAGAATTGCATTATCCGAGGCTGAGAATTTAATAATATTGTATATCTTTAATTTGCTTCCCTTCCCCTCCCCCCCCCCCTGCCCCAATAAAGTAAGCTACATGCCTAAGTAAGGTGTCCAAGTGATATTTCTTGTTTTTCTGGAAAGGGTTAAGAAAGAAAATGCTAGTTATGTCATGTTCTCCCTAAAGAAACACTGGAGTTAAAATAATTCTTTTAACCTGGAACAAAGGTATTGTCATGTACATCATCCGTAAATTTTGGTAGAGTTACATGTAATTTTGAATCTCTATGAAGACTAGGAATTTAGGGACATGAATAGCACAGTAAATTCAAACCATTCTTTGTTTCTGCCAATAGAGTTTCTGACTGTTTTGCTGTGTGATTTAAATAGGTGCTTGATACATTTAGATACATGTATTTATTTGGTATGTAAAGTTTCCATATTCAGCTAAATTATATATTAATAATGATCTCATATGATACATACAGGGAAATATTCAAACAGCTTTCATGAAAATGTAAATAGGCTTATGATCACTGTCGTCTGCAGTAAGACTCCAGGGTACCTACTGATTGTACACATTGTAATACATTGGTATATACATGATCTATCTGTGTACAGTAGTCAGTAGTAAACTGGTTAATCAACTGAGTGTATCCTTTGTTTGTTATAAGATATTTTTTTCAGAGCCTTTTGTTCTGAATTTGCCTGCTTTAGATCAGTATTGAAATCCCCAAGCAGTACAGTTGGAATTGTAGATTCTGTTAATACTGAGTCATGTAGATGAGTAAGAGGATCAATCAGCTGTGAAATTGTAACTTTAGTTTTCGATCGATAGATACCAATGACATGAATATTTGGAATTGGTTGGCTCAACACCATTACAGTGATTTACAAATTATTAATTAAAGTTATATCTGTATGGAATTTTAGTACAATTCAAATCATTCTTAATGTACAAAGGAGTTCCATAGCAAGTTCTTATGTTAGACTGATTGAAGTCATTTCTGTAAAGAGTTAATTCACTAAGCTGATATATATCATCTCTATCTAACAAGCAAAGTTTTGATTCAACAAAAATGTTGTCATCAGCTTCTTGAATGTTGTAATCACTTTGTACATCATCTATGTGGAGGTGGAGAGATCTAACATTCTGAAACAAGACTGTTTAATGGTGTCAGGTAAAGAGTTCCATGCAATTGCAGCTCTGTGTTTAAAATGAACAACAACCCTGTTCGGTTCTTGGCTTAGACACAACAACATTTAACGATTTCCTAAGATTATAAGAAGAAGCATTCTTAACAACTATATCATCCAAAGCCATATTATAAAAAGCTATATGCTTTATAATTAAAATACGAGAAAAATAATATAAACCTAGATATCAAAAGAAAGCTTAGGAATCAGATTCTGAATATAACATTCATTAATTTGTAACTTGACACTCGATTAATAAGTTAACCATATGCTGTGAACAACCTATTGTAGGTGTATTTGAGAAAAGATATCATAGATTGCATGGAATCAAGTGTTGTTAGTGTCAAAACAAAGTACTAGGTTCACTCTTCTGGTTAAGCAGAGGAACTTTGGGAGCCACGAAAATTATGGACACAGTGCTGCTTCAAAGTTCAACAAGATTTCGTACGAGAGAAATTTGTCAATTACTTGCCTAAAATTCAACTTATTGAGAAACTGTCTGCTTATCCTACTCAACTCAATGAGAGGATATAGCCCTGAAAATTTCACATCAATTGAACCGATACATCCTGAGATATCCTTTCTCAAAGGTATAAAATGCGTGTTTTGGGGAATTCACACATAAAGTTCCAAGAGAGTTTCTTTAATCAGTCGCACAGAAACAAGAGGATAACAGCCCATAATTTGACCAAATATGACATTACATCTTCAGCAGGTAGCTTAGAAGGCTACAGATAGATAGATAGATAGATAGATAGATAGATAGATAAATAGATAACCTTTATTTTAAAACGATGAGTATTAAAGCTACATGAGCTTGTGGGGTCGTTTGCAATTAACTAATCGCTAAGGAACTAAAAACTAGGGGTATTTACAGAGAAAAACGTCTGAACTTAAGTCAGCGATATATACAATAAGAGATTGTTAGCATAAGTTTTTAAGTGTATACAAAGTCATCTTTTCTAAAATTATAAGTGGATGCAGACGTTATCTTAAAGCTGAATTCATAGGTGATGCTCTCCGTATGCCGCAGAGCTTTCTGTCTAGGAGTTCGCCTCAGCTGTTCTGCTTGACGGCATTTCTTGTCTTTCTCATTTGCATAAAGCTTGAGAGCATCCAGCGTTGTCTCCACATGCTGGTAGTACACTTGCTTACATACATGTAGCAGTACATGTTCATTATGCTACAGAAGGATACCAGACCTTCATAGCCATCACCTATTTCTATGGAGTGGTAAATTACACGTCTGTTGATATCCACGGGTTTCCCTCTTGGTTATAAAGGAGGTCTGTAAAAGTGACTCCTCCAGGCAAGAGCTACACTGAATACTGAGACAGTTTAGTCATAAAGCCTCTTCTTCTGTACTCACTCTCTTGAAGGTTAATCCCCTAAATAAATGCAAAAACAAATGTAAGGAATTTTCTTCATCTATTTCAGGCCAAAAAAAAAAAAAAAACCCAAGTGTATAAAAACAGCACTCATACTTCCAATATAGAATTAGTGATCGTCTAAAACATATCTGATGCATGCTTAAGGTGGCTCTATATAGTATTTCACAAAGCTTTGGATATTACATATGCATAAGTAATTTCTCCCTCGGCAAATGTTTACAACATAGCACTAGGTAGAAGGTCAATAATAGAAAACCTACAGCCTTAGACTACGTACGGAAGACACTTTCAGAACCTAGATGTTGTTGCTATGGCAACTACTGATAGAAATGCTTGGCTTTTTTTTTTTTTGACCTACCTGACTTCTAGACTGTGTTTCTAGGTTTCTACACAGTGAATTTTCTTTATTTTGGGGAAAACAGAGTTAACACACAAGGAGGTTCAACTGACAAAGCTACAAGAAAATCTGTCCATAATTTTCGGAGGAATTCGCAATTTTCGTTTTTGACGCATATTACATTAATGTACGTATAAAATTTGATGATTTTCGCTTAACAGCGAGAAAAAGAAAAATCCTATCCATGTGCCAATTTTCAAAAAAATACACCATCTGGAACGCGCTCAATATGCGTTTTAGATCACCCAAAGACGCCTGTTTTTTCGTGACGTCATCAAAATAGAAATTCTTCAAGTTACGGCACTGCGCATGCTCCCGTTTCGCTTTCTTCGCACGTGTTAGTTGAAAATTAGTTGAGATGTAGAAGCTTATTTTTCCCCACTACGGCGAAAAGTATACCTAAGTGTTGTAATACTTATGGAAATGCGTTTTAACTTGTGGTTTCCTCCACTGCTTTAAAGTGCTCAACGATCTTGGCTAGAGTACGGGTTGTTTTTTGTCACTCGCGGGGCCTTGCTAGTTGCTAGCTTCCATAGTTGCCGACGATCAAGGTATTTCATGTCGTTTTCTGCGTACTGTGTTGTTGACATGTTCTCTGTCAACATGTCCTCTGAAATGTTCAAACGGGAGTCAAAGACTATTCTTCTTAAAGCTCTAACATCCTCCATTGCATCGTGTGCGGGGAAAGGTTCATGGAAAAGTGTCTGATGACTGGATTGTTGATTTAATTTAACTGTGGAACCATCCGGTAAGACCAGAGAAGGATGTTTACGTTTGACCAAGTTCTTCATCACAGGGAGAGTATCAGAAAAGAAAACGTTAAGACAGGAAAGCTTTTCACAAAGTTGATGTCCACCTTGACGAAGAAGAGTTGGATTATCGAAAACCTGAGAGTTGTGCCCGATTAAAACAGTATAAATATTATTATCGCTTTTCACACGCCTGACAGTTTTCACCAAGTAGGTTGGAAAATTTTCGAGTGACTTTCCAAGTGACACAGTTTCGACTGGTTGATTGTCTTTGAACAGGGTCCTGACGCCTCTGACTTTTCGGACACTTAAACCATTTACCCTTGTAGCATGAATATCTACATCCCCCAAAGGTAATATATAGTCGTTGAAACAGTGCAAACCTGATTGATCAACTGCTGAAAGTTGGCATATTTCTGCGGTTTTTCCAGATGTGTTTGTTTCAATATCGTAAATGATGAAATTGTAAACAGTGTTTCTGTCATAGGGAAATTTCTCCGCCACTGGTCTGATCGTTAATTCAGGAATGCACGTTTCAAAGTTTTTCAGCTCCTCACTTGAAATTTTCAAATTGATGATGTCGAATTCTTGGATCAGTTTGGTAGAATTGTTTGGATCCAGGTTAAGTCCTATTCCACTTTGGTATGTATTTCCTTCCTTAGCTTGTTTTTTACCATCAAGATTTAACTTCTGCTTATGTAGTTGAGCTCTTCGGCGTTTGAAATTAATGCTGTTTTTTCTTAGGTTGTCTTGGGTAGCCTTGTGATCCATCCTTTCAATGTAGCTGATACAGTGTATACCAGGTTCAATGTTGAGGCTCTCAAGTGTTTGGCTAATGTACTGCTATCCAAGGTTGTTTTTTTTTGGAAACCTGTTAATTTTATAGCCTTAACTTAGAGCTGGGTGTTGACTTTTCTTTAGTGTTGATTTTCTTTGGGCAGAAAAATGGTTCTTCTCACCTGCTTTACAGTGCTGACAACATTTCAATGAACTTCTCAAAACATCCAAGTCCATAATTCTACTTCCATGTGGAATGCAATTTTCCTCCTTTGTTTGTTTCCGATAAAAATTCAAAACTTAAACGTTCTAATGGTAATTATTAGGTTGTAACTGTAACAAAAAATATGTTGGAATTTTAAAATGAAATGTCAAAGTGCTCAGGTATAATCATGTTGACGAGATAATTTGCTGTGAACTACCTGTGGTATAATACAAAAGTTCAAATTGAGAACTATTTCAGAGCAAACAAAGTCTTGATGAAGCACTTGTCTTAAAACTTTTAGGGAATCGCTTGGTGCCACGTATAGCGAAAACAAGATTTAAACCACACCTGACTTAAACGGGTTTCTCTTTTCTTCGGTGGGGACCAGTCTTCGACCATTCCTTGAAACTCTAATTTCCTCTTTGCCCTCCACTCCTTTATCCCACGAGTCCTGTCGTCCGTGTTTTCACTTTGAGTGGGTTTCTTTCGTGAGAACGGACCCTTCTCGTCATGCAATGGTGGTTTTGTTTCCGGTGTCAGTTGCGCTTTTGCAGACACTCCAGCTGTTTTCCGTGTTTCATCGCCCAGGGAACTCAAAGCGAAGCCTCCAACCATAAAAAAGTACACCGTGACCACTGTGTGACTTCCTTCGCATACGACCACGACCGTCTTCTCTCTGCGATGTCGGCGCGATAAGTGCTGCGAATTGGCTTCTCAGGTTAACCACGTCAGGAGAAGACGAAAGAAGTGTAATGTTAAACACATTTCTTGGCGTTTTGTGATGAACACTTGTTCGGGACAAAAAGGATAGCGGTAAGTGGAACGCGACTCGCGATAAAAGTCTCGCCGCCATGTTTATTCTTGTTTTTTCTTTTCTTTTGAATACTCGCGCCATTAGTACTCATGCTTCGCGCGCCAAAAAAACTATATAGAGCCACCTTAAGGGCCCATTAACCGATTTATGCGCGCACTCGCGCGCGTTGCTAAGGAGATGAAATTTCACTTCCGGTTACTTACGTCAGCCTGAGCGCGGAAAATAAAAAGAACTCAATAACTTCCAAATTCGCTTGCATTTTAGATGTTTTTCTTTGTGTTTCCCAAAATGCAAAGTAAAAAAAAAGTACAGGCAAAGACAAAATCAGCGAAAGATAGAAAAACAAGAGCAATAGAAAGAGAAAAACTAACTCCGTGTGGCTTTGTTTGATCTTACCGAAGTGCACTGGTAGTGTAAATTGCGCACGCGCTGATAGGGTAACTTCCAATATATATCGAGCTCACTTCCGGTTTCTTCAAATGCTAAAGAAAACGCGGTGTTTCATTAAATCCAGCCTTTTTTGACGGATTTCGATTAAAACCAACGTTGGAAACATAGCTATGCATTCCTTTTTCGAGATCATGCTTTTTTCCAGAAAATTACGAATTTTTTAATATTTTGAAATTCTCTCAAAATCTGACCTTTTAGAAATGAAAAAAAATCTATGCATAGCGTAATGAGGATCTAAATTAAAGTATTAAATCAATATGAAAAAAATCCCGATGAAGTAATTTGCCTGGAAATCTTTGCGTTTTTTCAGTATTAGTCACATGACCGTGGGCGTGGCTTGATGACGTTAAAAGTTAAAACACATGAAATAACTCTAAAGTAACTAAAAATGATGAGGTCATATGAGAATAAATTTTCCTTAGCAACGGCTCAAAAAGATCGGTTAATGGGCCCTTAATCTCCCAAGTCAAAATAAGTTACTTTGAACTAATTAAATGAAAAAATACTGAAAAAACAGAATACATGTAACTTACAGTACACGAAACTAAAGTGTAAGACAAATTATGATAAAAAAATAGGTCCGCAACGCGTAGTTGCGTGGGATTTCAGTCAAATAATAGCTGATGCGCTACGGATAAATCAAAGAAATTGTAACTTTACAGTGAATATCTATACATTTTGACATGTTATAGTGATGAATGTTGAGTAAAGACACGGTAAAATCCTGGTTATAAGACCCCAAGCTGTAGACGAAAAAACGGTTACAGGAAAACATGTTTCGACATCTAGTGAGGAAATTCGCTCTCTTAGGGTTCAGTGACACAGCGGGCCCGGCTCTTTTTACCATCGCAAATGACCCTTCTACCATGGGAAATTGCATTAAGTGAGCATGACCAATATTACCGAAGGCAAATTTCCCATGGTTAATACCCATGGATATGTCAAAAAGATCACATGAAGCACCCTTGACTTTTAATGTGCCAAGTGGCTATGGTGTTTTGAGGTCCAAGGTATAAAGGTAAACACTAACTGACACCTGGAATAAGTCACGATTCTCCGTTTGACATTGTCCGTGTGACATTATTTTTTACCTTGGCAAAATCAGAAATTCAGTGTAACTGTTGGTTCACACCGTATACTAAAACCCAGCAAAAAAACAGTCAGTAGACATATACTTGTAGGCCCAAGTTATTGGGGTTGGGTCGAGGGGGGAGGGGGGAGGGGGGCATGCACGGGGGAGTTGACTGACAGATTAAAGAGTCATTGAAGTAAAACACATTTTGCAGGTTAGGCTTGTCTCTTGCAACAGGAGTGAAAACAAATGGCATCACATGGGACTGTTTGGTTTCTTGATCACTCTCTTGTTTACAGTTGTGATTCTGGACCATGCAATCAACAATGACATGGTCGGTTTTGTCGTAGCCCGCAATGCAGGCGTATTTTGGTGACCGAACACATTTTTATAAGGTGCACTCCATCTTGGGAGGCTTGGGCAAAGAAAAGGCGTCCTGGGGAGTAGGAGTGAGGCTAAATGAGGAGTAAGGGGGAGGGGGAGAGGAAGAGAAAAATGTTCCCTAATTCTGCCCCCGCCTCCACCCCGCCCACTTTTCCTACGACAACATGGCTGCAAATCTACCCAATCAGGAGCTAATACCAATAACTCGTGAAAACACGGAAAACGCCTGCACTGCAGGCTAATTTCAACAGGATGTGAGATGACATACTATTGCGCTTTTGTTACATAACTGGGACAATTGTTAATGCTGTTCACGAACACGACTTTTGAATCGCATTGGCTTGGGGATGTTTACTGTGAGGACAGCTTTATTTCACAGGCTGTATTTTGACTACATTTGTCCCAGGCTTTATTGATTAGCTCCAGTGGAAACAAATAGTTCGATCTGTATTCAGTCAAAATTGTTTAGAAAAGTACTCTCGAGCAAAGATCTATAAGAGTAAGCCTAAACCAAAAACGGTAATATAAATGTTCTCTATTTTTATTCATCAGCAGAAATATTGGAATCAGTCGCTAGGTTTGTTTACGATAAACCAACACGCGATTGCAAATGCTAGCTAATATTCGTGCTTCCAGTTTAGGGCACTGAATGTAAATTATACTTCCAGAAATACATGACCAGTAAATGTGAACATGTTAAGCATGAAGTTGGAAGGCAAATGTAAATATTTTAATCCTATTAAGGTGGCTCCCTACAGTGAGCTTAGGACAAAAGTTCAAATAATCTGCGCACGCTCAAAGGAAAACGTCAGTGTTTTTCGATATTTCATGACGTCAACATTAGCACAAAAAGCAAAACTGACAGTGAATTTTCACGCGTTTCCTACGGTGAAATTCCGTAAAATTTGGTAGACTGGTAATAAATATTTTACTTTAGTTGGAGCTCGTTTTTTCAGCGAAATCTTTATGACCAGTTTTTCTACAGCGGTAAGAGACATAAATTTGCAAAAATCTAAAAAATTGCCAGTACAAACCCTACTTTTTTCGTGTTTAAAATTCGTATCCCGCCGTATTCAATGTGCTGTAAAAATTTTGGAAAAGTTCACCGAAGGAAATTCAAGAAAATCACAAATAAAGCCATGAAAACGGGTTAACAACATATTTGTTTAGGTAATTATAATTCAACATTAAAAGCCAAGATTTTAAGAGAGATGATAGAAAATCAACATGTCATCATTGCTTATTACATTTGCGGTGATAAATGATTACCCTATGGAGCCATCTTAAACTTGTGAGTCTACGGAAACTGGCGTTGTCAAGCAACCTATTACGAAAATTAATCCCGTTTTATAAAGGGAACCTCAGCTCAACTTGCTAACCATAAACGCAGAGGAAAATACTGGACTGTAAAACTTCAGTTGTTGATATAAAAATGCTGATTTTAGCAATGGACGAGAGTTAAAAGTGATGAAATCGTTCAAGTATAAATTTTCTTCTGACAGTTGTAGACTGCGTGGCACGAAGTTGTTTACTAGAAATTGTCGGGATTTCAGCTGATCGAAGCAATTTGTGACATAATTGCATTCTTTCGTTCCATGAGAACGCATCCTAGTTTGTTTCAGCATGTCTGCAGCCGCGAAAAATTGAGATTTTTTGTGAAGACTGCAAATTGGCCGCCCCTCTAGGTTTTTTCAGGGGCTCTGGGCCTCGTTTTCGTGTCCATCTGCTAGGTCATTCTATTGTCATCTTGTGGATCCTTTCTTTATTTTGGACATTTTGGGGTTTTCTTTGAACTGGCAGAACTGGTTTTTCACTCTGATTGCCGATTCGACAGAAAAGGGAATGCAGTACCAATGCAGACTGGAGTGAGACTTTTTGGCTGGGCAAAAGCAAATTACATTATCGCAAAGCACGTGTATACGAGACGATTTGTTTTTTCGATCGTCCGCGATCGCTCGTCTCTAGTAGTTTTGATTCTGGATTGTGCATGGCCTGATTGGTCAGGATGCGCGATGAGGTGTTATTCTGTTCACCCACACGACTTTGAATCAGCTTGGCTTTGGGAGAAATAACCGCGGGAACTGCCACATCTCATTGCCTATATTTTTATTACATTTGTTGACTTATATAGTTCCAGTGGCCACAAAAAGTTCAGAGGGTATCCAGCAAAGGTCAAAATTGAATCGATGGAAGAGTATTCTGAAGCCAAGATCTATAAGAGTAAGCCAGAACTACGGAACGGCGATGAATGCTGACTATTTTTATTCATCAGCAGAATTTTCATGGAGTTTCTTTACGATAAACCACGGATAAGCCGGCACGCTAGTGGAAATGTTAGCTGATATTTGTGCTTCCAGCTTAGATGTACTTGATCGATGAAACACAAGTACACTTTTAAAAACTAGCCTGCATGCTTAAACATTACCAGTAAAAGTGAAAATGAGATCTTTAGCGCTAAGTTCTACTGTATTAAACTTGTGAGTTTACTATTGAAGTCGTCATGCAACGTGTCAAAGGTCATCGAATCGCGGTTTAAACTGTATATTGGATCCGACCTTGATCAACTCGCTAACCATAAAGTAAGGAAATCAAATAATCCACAGAAAAATAGTGAACTTTTTCGTTATGTCATATCTGTTGGTAAACCTTCAGCTGTCCACATAAAGATAATGATTTCAGCAGCTACAGACAGCTCAAAGTTATATCACCGGGGTAGAACGCACTTCTAATCTTTGATTACTATCAGTTTAAATATGTAATTGCGCGCAGTTCTCATCCACGAATATTGTGCTAACCTTATACAAACAGAAAGCGAATGTTTACCCACATAATAATAAATGGCGTGCGAAAAATAAATACAGCAGTGGGTGTTTCAAACACTAAGTCTGTTTCAAACACTGCCTCTGAATCCCAAAAGCAAGTCGAAATTCGCCAAAAAAAAAAAAAAAAAAAAAACAGCCGATAAGAGTAATCTCAGTAATGGCCGCCGCACAAAAACACTCAACCTCGTGATCGTTCTTAGGGTCCTCTGGCTTCCCAGTGGACCTGGCTACATGCCAAGTAGAAACCACGTGACAAACGCTGCGCTCTCGTGCGCAAGGGCACGTTCCATTCGGCCAAAAATTCCGGTTTTCGTATGTTGAATGGAACGGCATTTTCCACCAGGGTGGACCGTTCTCATTCCATTTCCGCTTGGGCACATTTCCCGCCAAGATTTACTCCACAAAATATTCAAGGATAATGGTGAAGTGGCTGTCTTAAGTGCAGTAAGCTGCTTGATGCGAAAAAATTTAACACGCATTCACGATTATTTTAAGTAAACTCTTCCGAGATATTTACCTCACCGACTCAAGAATTATTTTCGTGAGATAAGAAACTCATGCACTTTTCTTGCGGGAGATTATGCAAACCGGGCAAATGCCCAAAGGGAATTGGGAGCCACCAGTCCACAAGTTTCCAGAAAAGCAGATTCTAACGTTTTTGATAGGCAATCAATAAAAGGCTAGAACTGTGGTAGATCGTTTTGCATCCAGTGTAGTGTGGACTCTTTGCCATCTTGTAGGCTAGCTTTTCACCACTTTTTATTACAATTTAATGGCAGATTTACAAAGCAAAACAAAACGAAACAAAACAAAAGAAGCCATCAGAATAATTTGTAAAAGAGTTGCGTGACCCCATACAAAAACAAATCACCTCATAAAATTATAAAAATTACAATAATCTCGCTGAAACTGTAATGAAACTAGGGGAACTGGGGCCGATTCATACTCATTTTTACCTCATGGTATGTACTTCATACCATGAGGTATAGTGATGGTTGGATTGGTCACTCCATTCCCGTTAGACAATTAATTTATGCATTAAATCCGCATTAAACATGAATTAAACTCGTTTCCCCCTGTCCCCCATACTAGGTTTGGTTTTGTCACAAAGTCGTGTCATTGTTTTATGTTTGTATATGTGGGGGGAGGGGTGGGACAAAGGTGGCAGTACATGTTTACAAAATGGCGTCTGTTGTGTCAAGCACGACGCAAAAATTGTCAAGGCGAGTTTTCCTTCCTTTCGCTCCATCTTTGATCAAAGTAAACTTTTGAAGACCTCACAAACGAACAGGAAATGTGCTCAAGAAAGCTCGAGTGGAAAGAAATGGGTTTTAACGTCTTAAAAGTTACGATGTCTCCAAGATATATTTGGACGACGAGGAATAGAATGCACAAAACGAACTATTCGGAGTGAATGCTTTATGGTCTGGGGAAAAAGGTGAGCTGCCCTCCTTCTACTGTGTTGCATTTTGAATTTTCTAAAAATACTCACAGGACGTATGCGTATTCTATTACTTCAGCTTTTGTGAGCGAAGTTTGCACTCGGAATTCAAAGCTAGTAGGAGTTTCCAGTGCTAGTGCTCTCATGTCAATAATTTTGTGGATATTGAGCCGTGACAAATTTTGATGTTCATCAGTTTCCCTGTCAATGAAGATCTTGGAGAAAGTAAATATAGAATTGATTAAGAATATAGTATCAAAGGAATGTACAGTGATAGTGAAATGTGATTTTATGTAATGTATGATGTACTATTGAACACTGTTATCAATACTGACTCAACTCAATCACTGGATGATTGGGCATTACAGGAAGCTAGAAAATAAATTTCAAGAAATTTGGCTGCTGAGATTGATTACTGTATGTATAAACCATTGAGCACCAGTAGTAAAACATGCTTAAAAGGCCCTGCGCCTAAGAAATAACCGATGATTTCCGGCTAAAAAATAAAATCGGCCGATTTTTATCTCCCAGGTAGAGGTTACCGAATACTATTTAAAAATGAATTTCTTTTGTTTCAGTTTCGCTTTAAACCAAACATATCGAGCAGCAAACTTTTTCCGTCTGATAGCAGCAAAATCAGGCCGAAAATAAGCCCTGCAAAAAACTGCTCGGAAACTACTTTTGCAACGCAAAATAATGAGAAAACTACACAGTGTTGAAGAAAAAGGCCTTTTAATGCAATATCATTCGATAAACATCAAAAAACTGTCGAATCGATTAAAAAATAAAGTTTCAAATATTGCATACTAAATTAGATGGAGCGTTGGAGCTGATTTTAAAATAATTATTTCTCAAAAGTTCAACGCTTTTGAAAGCAATCACAGTGATGAATCAGACATTGGACGGATACACATCACCCTTCTGGAAAAACATTTTTCGACCAAAGTATATTCACCTTGTACAAAGCATTCAAAGCTACCGTGTTTACCGTTATCCTGCTACTTCGGCGAAACACTTCTCTTTTGCCAATACGACCGTGGATAGCGTGGTAAACGCCACTTTAAACCTTGCTAGGCATTCGAAGACCATCCTAAGTAGAAGGACGTAGAATTAAAAGAGAAAGGAAGATGAAAAATATGCAGAAAAAGAAAATAACTCGAAATTACCATGTGCTAACGAAAGTTGAATCTGGAAAATGTCGTCGCGTGACAGCGGCCATTGACGTCATTTGTCATGTCAAGTCGCAAGAGCATGGGAAAACGAGTCTGCAATGTCCTCCGGGCGGTCAGCGGCTAGTGATCCTGTCGTGACCCCATAACTCAGATTACGCTGTGGCCAAAACGGTGTGGCGGTTGGGGAAGTTTTTCTTTCTGAGTGACCATCATTAGGGAAAAATAACATAACATTGTTCCACTAAACGTTTTCTGGCCGGGAAAAATTGTTTTCCTATTTGTGCATTCGTTTGGATTCCTCCGCTGTTTAGACAAATGACGTCAATGGCCGCTGTCACGCGACGACATTTTCCAGATTCAACTTTCGTTAGCACATGGTAATTTCGAGTTATTTTCTTTTTCTGCATATTTTTCATCTTCCTTTCTCTTTTAATTCTACGTCCTTCTACTTAGGATGGTCTTCAAATGCCTAGCAAGGTTTAAAGTGGCGTTTACCACGCTATCCACGGCCGTATTGGCAAAAGAGAAGTGTTTCGCCGAAGTAGCAGGATAACGGTAAACACGGTAACTTTGAACGCTTTGTACAAGGTCAATATACTTTGGCCGAAAAATGTTTTTTCAGAAACGTGATGTATATCCCTCCAATGTCTGATTCATCACTGTGATTGCTTTCAAAAGCGTTGAACTTTTGAGAAATAATTATTTTAAAGTCAGCTCCAACGCTCCATCTAATTTAGTATGCAATATTTGAAACTTTATTTTTTAATCGATTCGGCAGTTTTTTGATGTTTATCGAATGATATTGCAATTAAAAGGCCTTTTTCTTCAACACTGAGTAGTTTTCTCATTATTTTGCGTTGCAATAGTAATTTCTGAACAGTTTTTTTGCTGCTATCAGACGGAAAAAGTTTGCGGCTCGATATGTTTGGTTTAAAGCGAAACTGAAACAAAAGAAATTCAGTTTTAAATAGTATTCGGTAACCTCTACTTGGGAGATAAAAATCGGCCGGTTTTATTTTTTAGCCGGAAATCATCGGTCGTTTCTTTAGGCGCAGGGCCTCTTAAATTGTTCAAAGAGGCAGTGCTCAAGCATAGCATTTGAGTCATATATTTAAATCAGTAAGTTATTGGACGTTGTAGTGTACAATATCCCCTGGACATTTTGTACTTTGTTGAGCAAAAAATGTATAATAAGATTTTTATCATCAAACAACCCTTTTTTACCCTTTTTACGAACATAATTTTCAAGGGAGAGTCAATGAAACTGCTGATACAAGTTTATAGAAGAACAGTATTGTAGGGATTTGAAGTACTGTCAGTCTTGTCCGTGATGAAGAGCAATGCTTCATTTCCCCAGAATTTCCATTTGCAACTTCTTTGTTTTGTAAAAGAAGTTTGTCTAACCACCACAGTTTTGATTTGCCCGTACCTATATCACTGTAATGCACTTGCCTAGTACATTCTGGCCATTGCACCAAGGAATATTCCAGGATTATGCTAATTCTTCAGAGTTTTTATCTCTAAATATAATCAACAGTCTATTAGTGATACTATGTTGACATCAATTGATTTTTTTGCAAGAAAAATCAAGTGCCAGAATATAGATGTACATTGGCTAGCTGCACTGTAAACACCTGCAGGCATTTCACCTTCATGCTTACTTTATTTATTTTTATGACCTAGTATTTTTTTATGACCCAACATTTTTCTTATCTGCATTAATTGTTGCTCATAATTGATTATCCCATACTACATAGTTAACATTTTCATGTTGTGAATTTCTTTGTTGCATCAAATAATGTATTATTCTGGATTAAAGCCAATCCCATCATTTTTATAGAAATTACTATAACCAACCAATCAGCAGCCGACACTACCTTCTAAGGGTTGATATTTATCAACAATAGAAAACTCTTATACTGCAACTATCTTTATAAAAAATTGACTTTGATTGCACTAGGCTTACATGGTAGCCATGGCAACATACTGGGAGTATTAGAATAGAATACCAGCAAGAATACTAACAATATATTACACTGTACCTGTATCTTAAACTGTCTTGCATAAGCTTTTGAAATGCAATTCTTGGTACTAGCAATCAGCATTCATACATGTACTCATTTGAATCAAAGAGAGCTGCTATAGTGGAAAATTGCCATGCCATTAACAACAGCACATGGAGTGTATACTTTACTACATGTCTATGGCATGTTCTACAAATCCATTCATTAACATCGACACTTATTTTATATTACTCATGTTAACCTATTGACGACGCGCTGGTTAGCCTGTTTACGGTTAACTATCAGCGATGTAAACGGCAACACAATTCAGTTAAAAAGTCTACATTTTGCAGTCTGCAGTCTGCATTTTACCCTCACTCTGCATGTTACCCTAGTCTGCAGTCTGCAGTCGACTGTCTGTGTTTTACACCGTCCGATTTAACACTGAATTAGAATCAGTGCTGTATGTTCCTCTTAAGAAGAGGCAATATTACTAACCTGTTGCAGGACTGGGATTTGACACTGAAACCTGTTTCTCTGATGAATTACGTATGTTTTAATTATGTATTTCACAAAACAATTGCGGTATAAACTGTCTTTAGTAAATCTGCTGGTTTCAGTGGATCCCAAAGTCTTCTTAGTGACACATTGGATGGTTCTGTATCTCTTACTATCACAGTAAGTGCTATATTATTGTCACATTCCACAATTAGCAACAGACGCAGCTTTGTTAGCTTTCAAGCACGTGTCAGTGTCCAGCAGGCTATCTTGCTTTGCATGTACAGCATCATGACAACCATGGATGTTGTACTATTGCTCTGTGTTTCACTAGTACCAGTGATCTATCTAGTCACCTGAGGGGATTTTCGTTTCCCAAAGGAAATACTTTGTGTCTCTAAAGACACATTTTGTTCTTCGAAAGGGAATTCACATTTCCCAAAGGCTAGTTTTCTTTTTTTTTTTCTGGTTTGTGTCTCGCAGGACAATGTTTTGGTCTATATGTACGAAGAGAATTAATACTCTCCCAATGGAAAATTTCGTAACTAGGAAAAGGTTTATAAATTGCCAGATTTGGTACGATCCTGTACATTGAGCATTTTGCAATTCTGAGCTGGACAAATCGATCGGCTATCATGGCCGTCTTACACAAGACCTTTCGTGTATCAACGACTCCGGAACGTTTTCCTGAAGAGAATTCTATCTGCAACTTCAGAAGTCTAAAATCTTTTTACGGAGAAACACTGTGCACATTGCTTGAATGCTGTGTCTGATTACTGATTCAAAATAAGATAAACAGATAAATGCAGGGGGGGGGGTGAATAGGGGTATGCAAATCCGCCAATCCGTGCCTTTTTTTCACCAAATCTGTTGATCCGCCAATATTTTTGTTCAAATTCGAAACCACAACCACATCCAGAAACAGAAGTGTGAAAGTTCAAAGGTAAACTGGTAAATGTGAATGCCATTGTTAATTTCACACAAATAGTAAAGACAACATTCTTGCTGACTACATGACTTCTACAACACAGTACAATTCCAATAAAATTCTCACACCTGAGTTTAAAGGAGATTCGTTCGAAAAAAGAAAAAATTTGGATGAACTCATTAACATACCGACCAAGGCTGAAGAGAGATTTCATTTAGGACTCAAGATTTGAACGTAAAAGACGGGCACAATCCAGAATCCGTGCCAAAATTCACAGCTGTTCCACGATCCACTGTGTTTTCAAATTCCGCGAATCCGCTCAATTTACCGCAAAAATCCACAATCCGTGCCAAATCCGTCGATCCGCAAACCTATTAACCCCCCTCCTAATAAAAACGTCCTACTATGTTTAGCCACTCACCAAAGTTTTAGCCTCTAAAGTGCAGGTTTTCCTCATGAAATTCGTCTCCAAAGAAGCCCAAAATTCGACATCTTTGCCGCCATTTTGAACAGTATTCAGCAGACAGGTAGCATTTTCGTGATATCATTCCGTCCAAGAAATCTTGTCCAAATGGCCGTTCTCACAAGCCTGTTAACCACCACTCTTGGTTATAGCTGCTCTTGAGCCGTATTACTTGGAGCTGGACATGTTCTAAACTTCAAAAATAGTAGCAGTGAAGAAAGTGAAGTGGATAATCACTTGGAAAAAATTACTGACCGTAGCTTATGAAGGATGCAAAGTCAGTTACAGCATGGCGCTTATCTGGCCTTTTTGCGCCCTGGTGGCAGGTTTTTCTCCTTCCCGCCAATTTCGAGTCGGATGGAATGACATCACGTAAACACGGTCTGGTATGCCTGCGCATATGTGGCGATATTTAATCCTTGTTGACTAATATTTGATTTAAACTTAATGTTTGCTTTTAATTTTAAGCTTCATGTCCAAAATTTATTTAAATTTGAAACAAATTCCTATTTAAACTTATTTAAATTTATTCGATAGTAGTTCATTTTTTTATTTAATTTTTTTTTATCCATTTAAATGTAAACTTTTAAAAGTCTTTTAAACCTTATTGCATAATTATTTCTTTAAATTGCTCAATAAGTTTGATCACATGTTCATCATCGGGGGCCACTTTGTTTTCAGATGTAACGTTAGTAAATATGAACGAAGGCACCAAAGGTAGAGTGTCCGAATTACTAAGCGAAGCATCCAGACTTTTCCCTTTTTCCTCCAGCACTGCTTTGAACCCTGCTGTGAATGGCAGTCGTTCAGCAGCGACACCGCAGGCGATGATCAATGAAATTCTCTGGCTTGCTGAGGGAATGCTTTGGGAAAGTGCATCCCCTGGCCTCTGTGGGCGATTGAACTGACAAGAACATTTGAGAGCGACATGTAAAGAGGTCTTAAAATGAATTGAAAGACCTGCACGATGCCTTAGATGAATCGCTTCTAACACTTTCATAGCTTAGTCTTAACTGGATGTCTTTTTTGGATTTTCCCTTGCGATATGAGGTCATGGGGGCTCCTAAATAGGGTACATTGTATCAATTTTCATTTGCCTCGTCCTTAGCTTATTGTGTTACAAAAGGCGGTATTTTCTTTTGTGCGGTTTTATTGTTTTCTGCTAATGATGCTTTCCAATCAGAGAATTTAACCTCCGAGAGGTGTTCTTCCTGGGTAACCTCTATTCTGATGGCATGTTTTGAAATGTTTTTTCTCAAACATGAATTAGAGGAATTTGCTCTTAGAAGCCTTAAGGTTTCCCCTTTGGTAAAGCCTTTTGTGACGCCTGGTGGGTGACACGAATAGAAAGGTCTCTGTAGGTTTGTAATGTGTATACGCTCTGTTGAATCTGTCAAAACATTGTAATAAAACGGAAACCAAATAGAAACAGAGACTGATCACGAAGACGAGTGGTACGGCACAGTTTTCGTCTCCTGTTACAACTTTTCATCGGTCGTTGATTAATCAGTTGGCCGTGGTCGAGTGGTCATTTTGGCAGTCGGGACACGCTTTTTTGGACGTGCCGTTATGGAGCGAGACTGTATGGAAAGAAAGTGGCCGTTAGTGGGGGTTCAACTGTAGTGTCTGTTCTGAGATTTCAGCCGTGAATTTGACCGTACAGCTAATCAATCCCAACTGAATAAAGTCTTTATGGAGCCACATTATCTCATAGTGAAAGGGAAAATCCTAAGAAGACATTTTAGTTCAAGTGAACCGGTTCTTCTTCAGGCTTCATGCAGGCCTGTCAACACTCTTTAGACCTTTTCATATGTCGCTCTCAAATGTTCTTGTCAGTTTAATCGCCCATAAAGGCCGGTAGATGTGCTTTCCCTAAGCATTCCCTCAGCATGCATGATAATTTCATTGGTTGTCGCCTGCGGTGTCGCTGCTGAACGTCTGCCATTCACAGCAGGATTCAAAGTAATGCTGGAGGACGAAGGGAAAAGTCTGGATGCTTCGCTACGATACATCTAAAACCAAAATGGCTGCCGATGATGAACATGTGACCTACATGCGTGACCCTGGCCAAGCTCACCCCGGGAAGATTAAACATAATTTTGCAGTTTAAATCAAATACAAAGTTGTAGGTTCACATAAAAGTTTGAAAGTTTGAATTTAAATGAAGAAAAAGGATTAAATCAAACTTAAGCAATTTAAAGAAATCATGCAGTAAGGTTTAAAAGACATTTTAAAAGTTTAAATTTAAATGGATAAAAAGATTAAATAAAGAAAATGAACTAGTATCGAATAAATTTAAATAAGCTTAAAGAGAAATTTGTGTTAAATTTAAATAAATTTTAGACATGAAGTTTCAATTTAAAAGCAAATAAGTTTAAATAAAATATAAATCAACAAAGATTGAATATTGCCACATATGGGAAGGCATAGCCTGGCTGCCAAGTGCAGTTTCAAAATGGCGGCCTCCGAAGTCGCTACTTTCGAGATGAATTTCTTCAGGATAGCAGGCACGTCAGAGGCTGAAACTTTGGTGAGTGGTAAAGCTGAAAGTTTACTTGCTATGGGCGAAGACAAAAAAAGTAAGCTTGTTAGAGTGACCTTCTGCTTTAAAAGAGTCTGGTTCTCGAGTGAATGTAGACCAATTGAAATAAAATTCTACCAGCAAACAGAGCCATTCTCCTTTGCAAAGTCTGCTATAAAAGTATTTTGAGATTTATGGAAAACAAAACAATGGTGGCTATAACATGTTGCCTGTCGGCTATATTCGCAATTTCTCTGAAGGTACTTTTTCCCCTGAACCAAAATTAGCAGCACAGCTTACAAGTACAGATATTGAAGTCTTTAAGTACGTATTGTAGAATCTACTTGGGACAATAGTTAAGTATTCATAAAATTTTCAATACATGAAGCGTCTGGTGATTAAACACCTAAAGTGGCGTCTGGCCCATGAGTTGGTCATTTCACACTAAAGAGAGAAAAATCATAAGAAAATTGCAGTGAGGGTGATGATTGTGGCACGTGGCAAAATAGCATTTTAAAGGTGTGCTGACTGGGTCAGTGCCAGAGAGAATTGTGGGACTGACGCGATGGTCGTTACCTAGTATAATTCTTGCATGCCGAGACAAACTCTTCAGTGACAGGAAAAGGATATGTAATATTCACACTAAACAAAAGACAAGAGATTTTGTAAAACTTTGCAGTAGGTTAGTGATTCAATAACTCTTGGCAAGTAAATGTTAAAAGTTGCTTTATTCGAAATGTTATGAAGGAGCTGACCTAGCGGAACACTTCAAAAAACATATTCACCTTAAAAAAGAGCAGAATATTCGTACAATTTTCAGTAGGCCAGTGATTTAATAACTCTTGGCAAGTATAAAAATGTGCATGACTCGTGCTCGTCAACAAAATGAAGAAAAAAAGACACCACAGGTAATGCATGAACTGCACCAGTCCAAGACTGCCTGATTAAAAAGTGAACAAAGAAACTAATAGACGACAACAACAACAGCAACTACAGTACCGATCAGAAGAAACCTAACTGGGAACGCGTTTGCGAACGGGAACGGAACGGATACAAACCGGGTTCGAGAACGCGAACGGAACGGGAACGGAACGGGTACAGAACGGGTACAGAACGGATACAGAACGGATACTGAACGGATACTGAACGGAAATGGAACTGATACGGAACGGTTACGAATCACAAAAATGGAAAAAAGCGTTCTCCAGAACGCAAACTATAAGAGAACGCGTTTTTCAGAACATGCTAGTAAGTTACGCTATCAGAGTGCTTACCAAGGATTTGGAAACGATGTAACTTTAAATACACGTTCGTCCAATTTTTGTCCAGCCCGGCAATCTTGAGAAAATGACAGAACGAATCACTAAGCAAGCATCTTCCCTGCTTCTTCTTGTCCATTTCGTGTTCATCGCGGCCATTTTGTTATTGTCAACAAGCTCAACTTATGTCCAAATAAGGAAATGATGGACGAGTCGAATTAGGCTGGGACTGAAAGGTTTCCTTGTGAAGAGAAACAAAAAAAGGCATCGATGTCTTGGTTGACTTTTATTACGGCGTTGTTCACCAACTTTGCGGAAGGATCGGCGAGGATAACGTTCAATCTTAACTGAAAAATCGCCTGTGAAAGTAACATCAGTAAAAGTATCAAAAAATGCTCGCTTCGGCTTTTTGTCAGTACGTTGCACCGCTTGCGTCCTCCAGTCAAGTTTCTGCCCCATTCGCCGAACAGTTTCCGCCGATACCTCAATGTTAAATCTCACTAAATGTATTCGTGTAAATATAAGAGCTGAGAGTTCGTCTTTTGCTTGCCTTTTTTCATTGATGGCGTTGTGCTTGGCAAGCTGGTTTACTTCTTCCTTTCCGTGGGCAATCACACATTACCGGTCGATCGCTTTGTATCGTTTCGGAAAAAGACTCACTATAAACTGGCCTTGAAGTTTCAATACCATCTTCCCGTATTTTTCGAGTGACTGGACTCATATTTTCTCCACGAAAATTTAAGTTCACTGTCCGTATTCTCGCATAAAGGCGTCAGTTTTAACCTATTTCATGAAATGCAAATGAGTGTCGCTAATCTTGTAAACGAGTTCTCGGAAACCTCGTTCTTCTGAACGAGTTCCAAGAACGCTTACCGATGGAACGCTAACAGAACGGGAACAGAACAACACAGAACGGACACAGAACGGGAACCGAACGGATACGGAACGGATACAGAACGGATACGGAACGGATACAGAACGGATACGGAACGGATACAGAACGGGAACGGGAACGCGTGTGGAACAGAAACAGAACGCGTTCAGTCAAGCGTTCCCTGTTAGGTTTCTTCTGATCGGTTCTGTAACAGAACATGGTTCATGCCACATAACCACATATAGGAATAAGATCATAAATAGTGGGAGGAAACCTACATGTACAAATTATCATTATCATCATCATTATCATTATTGTTAATGTCATTGTTATTGTTTGTGTTAAATTAATATAATTGTAAAAATTGTACTTTTATTATTTGTTTTCTCTAGCACCAACTCATGGCCAATGGGGATCATGGCAGAGCTGGGGGAATGTTAATTGTCAAGGTGGTTATCAAACAAGATACCGCTTCTGCAATAATCCTCCACCAGCCTACGGTGGATCTAGCTGCCGTGGAATTCGCACAGAGAAAAGGGATTGCGATGAGTGCTCTCTTGGTTTGGCACAGTGCGAACATCTATGCCATAACATGGTTGGTTCATTCACATGCAGTTGCTATCCTGGCTATAAGACATCGCCAAAAAATTTGAAACGATGTGACAGTAAGTATATATTTTTGGGCTGAACAACTGCTGTTTGAGCTAGCTGTCTTAAACTGAGCGAGAGGTCTCTATGGGAGAATCTTGACTGAGAAGGTTGTTAGCACAAACCTAATGCAATGAGGTTACTGCACCAATACCAAGGTCATGATTCTCCCATGCGTGCTACGTTAAAAACATGCTGTTACATAGCGAAACAAGAAAGCCTCAGTTAGCCAATGTGTACTTGTTATATGTTTTGAATCTCTAGACTCCTTCATTGACTGACAGAACTTCTTACACCAGTTTAAATCCCTCTTAGTCACAATAAGAACCTTCTCTTGAAGGTGAATCCTCAGCAACTTTTTGAAGGCATGTCGCGGACAGGTTACCCATTTGGGACACCAAGTATAATTATCATGTCATGGCACGTCGTCTTGAAACAACATATTTGACGCGCCATTTTATGGCACTGGTTTGCTGGTCACTGAATCGCTCCAGTGGTATGAAAGCCACATTTTTAGAGAAATGAAAGAAAAAATTGAGTACGACTTCTTGTTTATCCACCATATGAGACCAAATACAGTGATTTGCTACAGCCAGTTTATGCATGGATAAAAGTTGTGTTTTAGTTTCTTTGGCACATGCAGGGGTTTGATTAACTGTTGAAGTAGGAGGGTTCCCATGGTTGAGTAGGTTGGGACTCCTATAAACACGAGGGCCAAAGGCCCGAGCCTCTATTTGGGTCGGGGGCATGCTTCCCCTGAAATTTTTAATTTTTAGACTCTCAGAAATGCATTTTCCAGCATTCTGAGGTGGAAATTTATTATTCTACGTCCTCATTTTGTTAACAAAAACTGGGAATAATTTACCGAGCTACATGTATCACCCACTACATGTAGTACATAGTAACTTCATGGGAAACAGTATTGTAACTGCTCACAGCCTTAGAGAATTTACTAAATTGGAAAGTGGAATGACCAGACTTTGTTCTATTTGTAAGCCAATGTGTATTCAATAGTCGTTGGGGGTCAATGACTCTTTTGACATGCGCTTTATATATATATCGGCCAGTGCAAGTTCATTATCATGTTTAAAAGGTGGAATGGAAAGTATCAATAACTTGCCTTTTGACCCCTTTGAAGCAACGACTAAGAATTCATCAAGGCTGCCTTGAACATGAAGTTTTTTATTCATGCTATTCAGGGCCATTTTAAAAACATGTGGTTTTTGGTCACTTGAGTGTCACGTGCAAATGTTATGCAACAGCTTATTAGAGAGGGTCCTAGTAACTACTTCCTAACACAGTTGAAGTGTTTCCTGGGGGAGATACAGTGTACTTCCAGAAAAGTTGGATGGGGGTGTGTGGCCCACTTCCCAAAACCCTTACCCTATTTATGACCAAAATCCCACTTTTTTTGTTACCCTATTATTTTATGACCTGACCAAAAATTTGATACCCTATTTATGACCATTGTGGCTGACACAGTTGCCCTAAACATAAGTTATGAAGGGCTTTTGTTGACGGTCATTGATAATGATGAAAAAGTAGCTTCTTCTAAGAAACATACCCAATTCAAGACAAGAGTGTAAAAAAAAAAAAAAATGACCAAAATTGACACCCTATTTATGACCAAAATGGCTGAAAAACCCTACCCTTTGGGGCCGCACATACCCATATAATCCATATAAGGGAGTGCCTCCCTCCCCCTGGGAGTGTTCCAAAGAAATGCGATGTGTTCAAAAATTCAGGACTGTAATCTGGAGATGCAGTTCCTGGTTCGACTCGGTTAGTAAAGTGGGAGAGCAGTGGTCCGAAAGTGGTTTCCGTTAGTCTGGCCTTTTTGTGTATTTGTTTGTCTACTTGAGCGAAGGCGGGTACTGTACTCAGAGTACTCGGGTGCTGGTACCCGGGCCGCGGCTTCTAATAAAACCCCTGCACAAGGTGACAATAGGTAATACTGCCTTTTTTGCTACTCACTCTTCGCAATTTTGTTACAGTAACCCACTACCTAGGATGTCTGTCATCATATCTTTGCCATCACTCAGGGAATCTGACAAAGTGAATTGAAGAGGAGTCGTTATGCTAAATGCAAAAACTGAAATATAACATTATCGTTCTTTTGCGTCAAAATATTCATTTCAACAGGCTTATTCGCTCCTAGGTTGAATTTTTGTCCAGTTTTCAGTTTTGGCTAGAGGCCTTGCTGTGTTTACATTGCGTGTGACGAAAAACTCCAAGATATGGGACGCCGCGCCTCATGCAAGTCTGCTCCTACGTACTGACAACGTGCTTCAAATTTCCTACAATGCACCCCAAAGAACTCCTTGGCATTTTTGTCTAGGTAGTTTCCACTCTAAAATTTGCCACTAAACTGTTTTGGGTGTTGATACTAGTGAAGACCAGTGAATGGGTAAAAACTGTTTTTGGACTCAGAGAGTGCAGTTTGATTGGTCCACGCGATCTGAATAAACATAAAATATCAAGTTTTGCACCCATTGACATCAAAAAGAACCTGACCATTTATTTGAAAGCGGGAAAATCCCATTGTGCTTTCGTGCACTGTGTTTGTGTCGGGAAAAGATCAACTCATTCGAAATTCTCCGGATTTGCTGGAGACAATAATCTTCTTCAGTGTCGGTGCAGCTTAAATTCAGTGTTTGAAATGTAACAGTGGCGTGTTTGTGCACAAAGGGTTTCAATGTTCTTCAAGAGATAATTTCTCAAATGAGGGGATTTTTAACGAAAGCAGTTGTGTTAATATGCAGCTAGTGTAATTTTACTACCTCACAAAATGGAAGTAGCGAAGGATTGATTGAGGTGTTGAACTTGTAACTTAAGCTAGATCATTGTCACAAATAGATCAGCACACCTATGGTAGAACACGCTACTAAATCAAAGAGTAACTAATCAAAGGTTCCATTTTAATTAACCAAAACTTTAAATTGTAGACATAAAAAGAACTAAATAAATGAGTTCTACACTGTATTTACTCTTATTGCCATGTTTGGCAGTTGTATGTACATGTAGTCATATGTAGAGGGTGAAGGATTGCTGTTGTATATAGAAGAACTACAAAGAGCCTTTCATTTTCATGCTAGATAGACTAGATACTCAAGTGTTTATTGGCCATCACATCCGGTCTCTCTCAGTAGCGTGACTATTTTATGGCCAGAATTTGACTGGTTTCTTGCTCAGATTTTCGTCCAAATCTCAGGGTGGTACAAATGTCGTGCTCTTTTCTCGTTCATTTATTGTTCAAGTTTTATCGCTCCTTACAGGCTGTTTATCGTCACGCTCTGTCTCGTTCATCAGCAAGTTTTTTTTTGTTTTTTTTTATGGCTCGAATCTTGACTGTGTCTCGCTCTGAATTTTTTCACAAGGCATTAGTGATGATAACAAACAAACGAAACACATAATCAAACGATTATGTGTTCGGAGCATCCGAAAATGATTTGTTTTTGTGACGGTCATGTGCGAATAAGATGCCACATTGTTTAAAGTTGGCCTGATACATTAATAACCATTTTTGTCATTTTTCAAGATTCCTAAAAAAATGTGGACAGATTTCATTAAAATGGCAAAAATGCACTGATGTAACCTCATATGAATTTGGGCAGATAGGCCTCTCAAAACAAAGTCATCTGAGCAAAAAATAACATTTGGGGGAAAAGTTCCTGTGGCAGGTGAATACATACGGAGGTAAAACCTATCATGTACATCCAACTCATAACTCAGTATACATTTTCAGCAAAATCAAATAGTTACACTAACTGTGCTGCTCTCTATATATCTCAATTTAAGGAATCACCTGTGACACAAAGGACTGGCCGTCCCCAAGCAATGGACAGATATCAACACCTTGTCGTGGTAAACCCCAGGTACCTTATGGAACTCAGTGCGTGGTCACGTGCAATCATGGCTTTGAAATAGTTGGAAATCCAAGCTCTCTTTGTGACATTCATGGTAGCTGGAACCCCAACGCAACTGCAAATTGTCAAGGTCAGTGATCACTTTATGCCGTTAGAATCTGTTTAGCAGTGAATAAAATGGATCAAAAAGAGTGTGAATTTAGCAATGTTTCAAATAAACATGTAGTTTCTAACTCCTACTATCCTGGTTTTTCTAATTTCAGTACGTGCATGTCCACCCTTAGAAGCACCAGACAATGGACATATCACTCCTGATATTTGTAAAATGAAACCATTGCACGAGCAAAATTGTTCCTATGAATGTAGCTCAGGCTATGTAAGTGTTGGGTCTAGCTCGAGTACGTGTGACAACGGGCATTGGACAAAGAGTATTTTTCACTGTAAAGGTAAGCTTTACAAAACTGCAGTATGTGAGATGATCATAAAAGCCAACTTTTTACATTCACTCACCCACCTGCCCACTTTGGCCCATATGATTACAACAAAAATGAATGTGATTATTAATTTTCTTAAGATCTGAAAGATTGGATCAATAACGATTTCTTAAAGCATAAGCAGGCAAATATTAACGTGAGAAGCCAACGTTTCTGTGTCTTCTTGACACCATTCTCGAGGCAATTTCAGAACAATTCCACGTGCTTGCGAAATGTTCTAACAAATTTGATTGCCTAATTAAGGAGATGCTTTTTCTAAGAAAACTTAAACCACCCCTAAAGGTGCAAACGGACTCAATTTACGCAAAGGTATTCACTTGAAGAACTCGTGATCCTTTGTTATTATGCTAATTCGTAGAGACTGTATATAAATCAAATCTTTGCACGATTTATTCACTTTGCCTTGAGAGTGGTGTCACAATGATGCCAAAACGTCGGCTATTAAAGTTAATATTCGCCTGCTTACATGTATCTGAAAGATTGCTGTTATCTAACCCACAGACATACTTGGAGGGAAGTGGGTGAGGGGGGGGGGGGGTTGGATGCAACGGCCCTATGCTTTTCAGAACTTCGAAAAGGTTTACTCTGTGATGCTGGCATTTTCAGTAGCTGTTCATTCATTCCTCACCAAGATTTTGACATGTCAACGGTGCAGGTGTGAGTTTGCTAGTACGTATGTTTAAGGGTTAAAAAATTGTGTCTAGTAATTCAAAAATTTCTAAAACTTTTACGGTTTGAAAAAAAAAAAGTGCGATGGCTTTGATTTGCTACTAGTCTACATAATGATGTACATCTCTCATTGGTGTGCGAGAAAGAGACTCCCTTCTCTTCCTGCTCGGTGAGAGAGATGATAGTTGAGAGCAAACCTCTTCTAGTAACCACTGTAACCGAGCAGAAAGAGAGGGGAATCTCTGTCTCACTGGGTAATTACTGGACCTAAATGTGAGAATTTTTAGCTCCTTTGGTGGCACCACACTAAATAGGGACATAACCGGAAATTAACGTCCCCTTAAGTAGGAAATTCAGAGGCACCTTACATTTGTGTGGAGGAGTCGCTGGGTGAGTGAACAGATGAATGGACTGACCGAATACTGGTGACCAGGGGATTTAGCAATCAGCCAAATGAGTGACCAAGTGGTCAAGTGGCTGAGCAACCAAGTGAACAGATAACACAGTACATGTATGACTGAATGACTGAGCAATACAGTAACTGGGTAACCAAGTAACTGTTCAAAAGGAGGACTAAGTACAGTGTAGCTAAATAACTCATTAACTTTTGTTGCTCACTAAAGTTACTAACTTGCTAACTTATGTATTTTTTTTTTTTTATTTCTCTTAAGATGTGGAAGTACCTTCATTTGGTGAAACCTGTCCAACTTCAAGAAGTGTACATGCAGAGAAAGGTACAACTTCAGCAACAGTGACCTGGGGACCAGTTAAAGCCACTGACAATCATCAAGTGAATGTAACTGTTTTCCCCAAAGTAACATCACCACATGTATTTTCTGAAGGAAACCATACCGTGATCTACACTGCTAAAGATCCATCCGGAAACATGAAACACTGCTCCTTCCAAGTCACAGTTCAAGGTAAGAAGGAAAATTCCTCTTGGGCATAAGTTCATACTCGCCGGATATTTTAAAACTCAACTAAGGGTGTTACCACTAACCTCTTATTTGAACTGCATGATACAAACTTAGTTTAAAGTTCAATTAACCCTCAGATGTACAAAGTTGCACAGGATTTAATGGGTTAGAAAGCTCTCTCTTAGGTTTGCCTTGTTTCGATGTAGCAGGAAGTCATCATCTCTTTATTAGTAAACATAAGGCATGCTGTACCAATAGACCATTTTACAGTTGTCTGCTCAGTGACCTGGCCTTTGGATGGCCACAAGGCTGGAGTTGACCTTGTTTTGATACAGACCTCACTGCTTTTTTTTGTGTAAAACAAGTTGCAGTGAGGTCTGTATCAAAACAAGGTCAACTCCAGCCTCGCTGCCATCCACTGAGCAGACAACTGTAAAATGGTCTATTGACACCGTGATGGGACATATTATTTTATGGCAAATTATAAATCATTTCTTACAATCTACCAGCGTGGGTTTTATAATTTTCCATAAAGTCACATTGATTGGCCATGGAGCAAAAATGTTTACCATCCAAATTTTCTTGAAACATGAATGAACGGTTTCTGAAGGTGTTAGCATCCTTTCAAAACTGATGATGAGCAACTCCGATGCATTTGTAGCTCTCCCTCCTTTCCAATTCCCACTCCTTCAGCCACTTATGAATTTGTGTGTGATCATCAGTGTAGCCACCAAAACTGTTCAGGCCAAACGGATCCCCTTGCCTAGTGCTATTAATGTTTTAAACATCATTTTGTTTTTTATATCGACTTGCTTTCAATGATTATTGTTAGTTCTTAGATGTTCCAAACTGTTTCCACCTGCAAATGGAAGGTTGGAGAATTCCGCCTGTGGAAATGTGTATGGAAGCATCTGCCGCTTGGCGTGTTACAAGGGGTACGAATTAAAGGGATCTGTTGAGAGAAAGTGTGACAAGAAAGCAGGCACAAATGTAGTATATTGGACAGGAAATGCAACTTCTTGTGAAGGTCAGTACCCATTATATCTCATCACAGAAATGTGCCTGCGAAGCGAACGTACACACATTATCTCATTGTTGTCAAAACCCATTTGTATTGGCAAATAATTCACAATCTGACTCTCATTTGGCTTAAAAGGAAGGTTTCACGGTTTGGCGCTTGTCTCTAAATTAAAATATTTCTGTTCGCTTCTTATAATCAATGTTATCGCGTTAGGAACCCCACTCAGATGTAGTTCAGTAATCACATGCTATAGTTAGTCATGGCAGAATGACAGATGACCAAAATACTTCAAAGATTTTGGTGGATTTTACCGATGCTGTCGGCCATTGAATTTAGGGCCTGTTTACAAGGAGACAGGGTTACATTAGCAAGCTGGTTACCCTGGCACTCACACATTTCCTCTTTGTTTCTTTGTCGTGTTAACAAGGTAGTTAGGGTACCTGGTTAGGCAGGTTACCCTATCTGTGTGCTAGGGTTACCCTGGCAGGCGAGTTAACTTTTTCCCTTTTAAACACTCCAGGTAAGGTTAACCCGTCTACCCGGGTTAACTTTCTAATTGTTTCCAGACCCTTTGAGCGTAACCGCGCGTTAAGTTGTCCCAGGTTATAGGGTTACCCTACTTGTAAAATTTTGCTCGTAAACCCGGGCTATCTTTTGCCTTCCATCTAGGGTTAACCCACTTGCTAGGGTAACCCTCCCTCCTTCTAAACAGCCCCTTAGTGTTGACCTGTACGATTTATTCTATAGTCGACGATTTTGCAGCTATTTGCATGTGAAATTATGTAAGTTGCTTAAGATTGCTTATATAAACAATGTGAAACCAGGCCTGTGCAAAAAAGCGTGCACAGGCGAATAAACAATGAAGACAATTGCCGATCTGTGAGACCCTCCCTTTAACTGGGTCATGATATGGGCAAATCTTGATAGGAGAGTATTTGTGTAAACTCAAAATCATATGGCCGCTATTGAACTGGAACTTTCAACTGGTGCCTGTTTTATGAACCTCCTACGGCTGTGTAGAAGTTTTTGTAGACCCCTACACCACATTTGTCAGCCATCACTTTGTGCCGATTTTCGTTCGTGTATTTATAAACGTTGGCCTGTTAGCATCATTACCATGATAAGCAATTGTAGGTTAGTGATCACTTTGTGGCTATTACCAAACCGGTGGTGTGTTACCATGGTTATCAACCTTATTTGGATTACCCGGCCCTATGCAATATTCAACAGGGGCTCTCGCTTAAAAGCCTAGAGGGGTTCACTGAGAACTCCTGCTTCAGAGAGACACTAATAAGAGCTTCCTGTAGAATCCCATTGGGGCAAAATAAAATATTGATTGATTGATTGAGCTTTTCTTTTCATTATGTGGATGTGTGTGTATTTTAATGATAAGAAAATTCTATCAACTGAAAAATATTAATAGACACTGTAAAAAAAGAGTTAAGAGCAGAAATAAGGCTCCTTGGTAGTAACAAATGATGACAACGTTTCAAACAAGATACGAAAGCATAAACATTACCTACAGCGCTTTATTTGTTACAAAGCTGTGCGCCTCAATAGCTATAAAAATCTTGTCCAGGTTTGATAAAATACAAATCACAACTAACCCAAAAATGTTTTAACAGCCCTCGAAGCTCAGTTAAAAGTCTCTTGAGTGTTTCAGCCCTGTTCCCGAAGTGATGACACTAGTAGGCCGACCTACTTGTAGATCCCACTTGGTGGTGAACATAGAAATGACACATTCTAATGCCTGTAGAAACGCAAGAATTTAAGTAATCGAGATAATTTTTTCGCTGAAGTAAGTATGGAAACTAGTAGATTTTATTAAAGGAAAAAAATGGGTCAGTGGCACTTTAATATATGGGCATTTTACTGTCATTGCTTTAGAAAATGAAAAAAAGGAAGGCGCATGCAGAATTGTGCATTTTTTTTTCTTTTTATTCATTCCAGTTATCCACTGTCCCTCACTGACTACTCCCGACCATGCGATACAGTCCGGGTATGGGTGCAGTGGCCTGAGCTCTAGCTACAGTACTTCCTGCTTCTTCAGCTGCATGATGGGATACGAGACTGTGGGAGGATCACAAAAAAGAACTTGCCTAGAGACTACACAATGGAGTGGAACCAAACTTCAGTGCCAAGGTAACGAAGAGTCATCAACAGTTGAAAAGTGGGAGAAGCGACTCCTAGTTAGGTTCAAGTAAACCCAGCTTTGGTTAATAATGATAATGATGATGATGATTATGGTGATAATGGTGATGATGATGATGATGATAATAATTTTAAAAATGTATCTGGTAACAATTCGGAAATTTTGTTGTTCCTTGACTTTTTTCTCTAAAATAGTAATAATAATAATAATAATAATAATAATAATAGTAAGAGTAATAGTAATAGCAATTGTAATAGTAATAGATGTAGTACGCGTATACATGTGGCGGTGGCGGTGGCGGTGGTGGTAACAATGATAAAATATAATAACTTTTAAAATATCCGACACGTTTAATATACAAAATAATATTACAAAAAAATGTATTAACTTGTTATGAAAAGTGTCAAAAATTAAAAAAGTAACAATTTAGTACTTCATCGAATATCTTGTTTTCATATTAAGTTTGTTTTAAAATTATTGTTCATGGTCCCTTAGATTGGTGGAAATTCGGGATAAAAGAATAACAATAATAATACTACTACTAAAATACTAGAATCTTGCTAGTTCCTTATCGATTTCAAAGGCCCTACTAATCCAAAATGTGAAGATAAGTTAATAATAATGATAATGATAACAACAACAACAACAATAATAATTTTTGAATTGTTAAAATTATGATAATAACAAACTTTATTGAGTACTCTTTCATAAAAACTTGAATCTTACACGTATCTGGTAAAAATTAAAAGAAAAACATTTTACTTATATTTCATAAGTTATTTTTTACTGCAATTAAAAATAAAATTATATCATTAATATCTTTAAAATGATTATTTAACATAGATCTATGATAATTTTTTTAAAAAAACCTTTTTACATTCATTAAAGAAAAAAAAAACTGGACAAATTGGAGTTCTTAGAAGATGTACTCAAATGTCTGTCAGGGATTTAAAGAATTCATGTCCTTGTATTCTGTGTATTTCTTGCTTGATCCTTTGACCAGGTGAGTAGGAGAATTATAAAAAAAAATAAAAATAAATAAATAGTAGCTTCATTCTTAAAATCTCGCTAGTTCCTTATCGATTTCAAAGTCATTGTCTGCATTGTTCAGTGGAGCTCTTCGCGTACAGTGTGAGCCTCTCAAGCCCAACAGCGCAGACCTCAAGAGGGCAAATGAGACCCTGGTGTGAATCCATGACATAATAATTAATAATAACTATTACATTGTACGTTTACATTGTAACATAGTTACATTGTAGTACTGTAATCTTCTCCTTTCTTAGTTGATAAGAGTTCGGCCAGTCTACTGTCAGTGATACCCCTTGTATTCATCTGCCATTCCTCCTGTGGTAGTAAATATCTTGGAGTAAAGGAGCCTTGTTCGAAAAAATCATTAAGTTACGAGCTATGCTAAGAAGACTGTACTAGTCCTTTGTTATAGCGGAGCTCTGGCGGCCCAAAAAAACGAAGAGCCACCAAGCGGAGCCCCATACCCATATAGGAAAGAAAAGGAAAGCCATGAGTTGATTTTCTCATGGTTACCATGGCTAGCGGTATTGCTTGTGGGCATGTACGCACAACCACGGTGGCAGGGACGGAGTGCATGGCGGCGATACTCCAAATAATAGGTTGATAGAGACATGCAACCTTGGTTTACCATGTGCTTCTTTGATATTGGACATCCATGTTAAGATCAATTGACACCTGTCAAAACAAGGTATCGCTAACCAGTAAAACGTGACCATATTGCGGGCTCAAGTTTACAGCTCATTGAGGTCACATTTTTTTTGAAGTTGATTGCTGACCAAGTGCTGGGTTTTGATTGGATTGTGGACTTGTGTCAGGTTAACTTGTTGAAAACAAGGCAGGATTTTTCGGAAGCCGGTTAACGCTAACCCAGAATAAAAAGTCAACCAAATTATAACTTTTCTTCTTTACGAATGTTTTTTTGCTACTTTGTTTTGTGTATATGGTGATTATTAAAACTCAAAACAGAAGGCCAAACAATATACAGAAAACCACACCGCAACGTTACAAAACTCAAATCAAATTTCTACCTTTTCCTGGGTTAGCTTAATCGGGTTCTGAACAACCCGGTCCAGGAGCTACGCTTTTAGGCTGGCCTAAATCTATATATTAAATGACATAAAATGAAAAACAAAACAATGGCTCAGCTTCCAGAAAATGTGACAAAACATTGGCCTAATAAAAAAAAATAAAAATAAAAATAAAAACTTGCTTTTTAAGTAGTCTAAACATCGTATTATGCATAAATACAGGTGTAATGTCAACTACAAAAATTACAGACTCTTCATGGCTCAGTATTCCTGGCTTTGGCTAGGGTTCCACGGACTGAAATAGCGTTATCAATGCCTTAACATAGTTCATCATCATCATTAAACCCTTTCGCTCCCAGTGGAGCATAGGTCCACGGAAACCATTGCTCGCCATCTTGGTCTGTTTTGGGCTATCCTTTCAAGCTGCCACCAGGTATAGCCTGCTTTGCTCGCCTCATCATCTACCGTCCTCCTCCAGCTGTTTCTGGGACGGCCTCGGTTCCTCTTCCCTTGTGGGTTTCATCTCAGTGCCTGCTTGGTGACATTGCAATTAGTTTTCCTGAGGGTGTGCCCGATCCAACCCCTCTTTCGCCTTCTTATCTGAATGTTGATCCTTTCCTGCTCAGTTGTTGTCCATAGTTCTTCATTTGTTATGACCTCTGGCCAGTGGATGCCCATTATGGATCTCAGGCATTTGTTGACAAAGGTCTGCAGTTTGGTGGAGTTTGCTTTTGTTACTTTCCACGTTTCAGAGCCGTAAAGAAGGACCGACTTTAACATAGTTACATGGGTTTTTATTTTTAATTGAAATTTGTTGTACTTTTGTAATAATAATAATAATAATAATAATAATAACAATGATTATCATAATAATAATAGTAATAATAATAATGAACTTTATTTAAATCTCAGAAAACCTATTTACAAATCTTCACACATTCTACCATCACAGACTAAAATTTTGATGAAAGCAATAATATCACGAGATCCTAAAATACTAATTCACAAGCTCATGCCATCATCGACTTTGTAAAATTAGAAGAAACGCCTACTTAGCATTTAAATGGCAGACTTTCATATGGCCAATTTACATTCCACTATCCATATACTAAAATTTTGATGAAAATAAAAATATTAGAAAGATCCTAAAATACTAATTCACAAGCTCACGCCATTATTCACTTGCTAAAATTAGCGGACGCACGTGTGGCTAGCGTTTAACCCTTTACCCCCCAAGGCAAATGGCAGTTTTTTCAACATCGGCAAATAAAGAATCTCTGCCTGTGTACATTATACCATTTGAAAGCCACTGATCAGCTTATTTAAGAACTGACATTGGCAGCCACGAAGGAGGTAGAAATTGCTTTAAAATGCAAAAGTGAACGACTTCAAAAACGTATCAACCTTCTACTTCACTAGGTATACCCCTAAACTATAGCTTATTTAGCAGCTCTTAGTGCATGGCTTGATATGAAACAAGTCTTGCATTCCATTTGCATCCCAGAAAAGGAACTAAGAACTTGTGGGGTGGTCTTGAAATCAAGTTTTGGATAGGAGGGAGTCACAATTTTTATGATTTCAATGAGCAGATCTTCACTAGACAATTGTTGTGGCAAAACTTTATAGAAGTCTATCAAATATTCACAAAGTTATGATGTGTGCCAATTGACACTTTTGGGGAGTAAAGGGTTAAGCGGCAGTCTTCAATGAATTCCCGCATGTATGTACTGACCTTAAAATTTCAAAGGAAAGAATGTTCTAATCCAAGTAACAGTAATGTGATAAGGTTCCTCATTCTTTTCTGAGAGCTTCTTGGCTAGGCGTTTGAGAAAGCAGTGCAATTGGCTCCCATCACACTGATGGTTCCAAAACTAGGGGAGTGAAAGATCCCATTTCAACGTCTTGCACCCTGTGTTGGGACTTCTGCTTTTTCTCCTCCCCCTGGTCCTTAAAGATTGTGGATGTTGCTTTTCCCTGGTTACACTTGGAGTTAATATGCATTATTCTGACATCGAAAAATGCTGTAACTCCTCGAGACCAAAAACCCCCTTCCTTCATGTCCAGTCTTGACTCTGGACTTGTCACCGTACTTCTGAGGTTAAGTCGCTCAGGTTGTAGTTGTGGTTCGACTTCTACGTTTGTGCAAACCTTACCAAGAAATCAGGTAAGTAGGTTTTGAATGCCATCATGTTTCTGCACCACCAATCCTCCCTTTTTGCGTGACAGGGCATGGTTGACAGTATACTTCTCACCACAAACACATTTGCTTGGTAAATTGGACAGGGGCACATTATAGATTAAAGAGGCACTGCGCAGTAAGCCACAAGCTCGCACCCTTGTCTCTCGATTGGTTAACTGACCGCAGCAGATCTGAGGGTAGAGGGGAATCAACACTTTCCATTCTCAAATACGCAAGCAGTAATAATAATAATGATGATGATAATAATAAGGATAAGGATCAGGATCAGAATCAGGATCAGAATCAGAATCAGAATCAGGATCAGGATCATAATATGTTTTTTTTAACCATATTATTGTCTCAACGAAGATAATATTTGTAATTGAAAAAAATAAAACGATGTAACTATAACAATTCTATGAGCGCGTGCATAAAAATCAGCAGTTGTATGTAAGAATAAAAATTGTACATAACTAAAGCTAAAGACTAAAATATTTTGGAACAAATATGTTATGTTAAGGTTCCCTCCTGAATAACCTGTCATGTCCCTTCCTCTTTAGCAACCGAACACGTGGCAACCGAAATGTGACCAAAATGTGGCAACCGAAATGTGACCTCGTTTGTGAGACCTTATGTAGGTCTAGTCCCAACCATACACAAGTAATTGAACATGCCTGATCAATGGTGACGCAAAATCTCGAGAAATATCATCAAATAAAATGGACTTCCCATGCTTCAAGTGAAAAAACGGCTTGGCCTAGTAAGCTACTGCTGCAAGAAACTTGATCGGACTGCCACTCTAAGATTTGGGTAGTAATGAGCCAATTAATTGGCTCATTATTTGAATTACAAACAGTGAAAATGTGTCATCTTTAACGTATCTCACTCTGTCTCATAACAAACAGCTGATGAAATTATTTTGTTCTTTTGACTTTCAGCTATCAACTGCCTCCCTTTGACAATTAAATCAGAGGGACTGGGCATTAGCCCTGCATTCTGCACCAATACAAGCGCTGTTATTTATTATGCATCAGAGTGCCGGTTCACATGCAAAACCGGTTATCAACACCACGGACCTGGACTAAAGACTTGTAATCAGTTCAAGACTTGGGCTCCATTGGGCAATCCGTGGTGCAAAGGTTGGTAGATTAATTAACGTTTTTATTACAAGAGCCCAGTTGTGGATGCGTCAACCCAATTTGCAATAAACAAGTTACAGACTTTAAACAAAAGGTTATTAAATCACATTGTGTAACAAAAAGGGCACTTAAACTAAAGAAGTGTTTTTTTTTTTTTACCAAGCACCATCAGTTGAGTTCTAAAGCCATAAATACATTGAAGAAATATGATGCAAGTGGTGTGCGAAGTGACAAAAATGAGATTATTGTAATGTTGCATGGTTTAGGGAAAAGAATTTCAAGGAAATTTGTGTAACAGTGTTACACTGTTACACATGCAGTTTGATGCACATATGTATTGGCCAAAATGCACATGCACAGACATTTGCTACAAGGTTTCCATAGTGTTACGCCCTACAAGATTGAACACGGTTTTAGGTGTTACACAGCATTACAGGGTGCTACATGCTGTTATGTGGTGTTTCGATTGAGGTGTTACATGGTGTAACAAGGTGTTACTCAGAGTCTCAGGGTGTTACAGGGTTTTAGAGGGTGTTACACAGTGTTAAGTGCAACCTTTTAAAACTATTATCTTGGTTGTCATTCATCTCTTGAGAAGTGAAGTTTAATTAACATTAGAAATTTAAAACCCTTTTCAATTATTTACCAAAACTGAAGCAGTTCCTAGACAGGGTTCTTATATACATGTAGAGCCTATTCAGAGAAGGCGCTAGAAATGGATTGGTCATGTTCTGGCATTCCAGTATCCCGACTTTTGCTGTGTTCCGGCATTCCACCATTCCATATTTTAGTACAAGCCCAACATGGAGGACTTCACCATTAACGGGATGGGATTCGCCATTAATTTGAGTCTGCAGGTTAAACCACTGATGTTGGTTTTCCCGGATAGACAACTCAGCTATTTCAAAGGAAAAAAAAAAAGTGAAGTTGCACTCTCTAACCATGCCAAAAAATGTGATTCGGTTTTACATTGTATTTTTGTGGACATTCGAGTGTGCTAAAATAACACATAGCCGGAGAACATACGGGCACTTTTATTTTTAGAGCGCCTTTACAACTGTTACGTTTAATATTAAATCATTGTATTAATTTACATGTACATGGCTAAAATAAACAGATCGATTATTCTGGCAAATTTGGTTATGTTTTTGTTTGTGTACACCAGTATAACACTGTTACAAGATGCCTACCAATCCAAAAGCCCTTCTCTAAATGAGGCTAAAATAAAATGTTTTTCCTGCTGGCTGAGCTTGCGAAAGAGGCAGGAAACAAAGTTCTCTCACACTGAATGGGGGACCTAGGTACGAGTCAGGATGTCAGTTTCACGCTGGGTCACATGATTCAGTTTTCTTTTCTCTCTGGACAGTGCAACAGTTTTCCCACCTTCCCACCCCCTAGTGAGTTCTTGCCTTAAGTTTATAGAAGTGTATCAACATTTGGGTAGTTTTTGCCTGTTGTTGACTCTGATTCTTTTATCATTGTGATGTTGATAGAAATGTCAGTACATTGCTGTACATTGCATTGTCGTGTGGCAGGCAAACGGCATTCAGTGTGTGAGAACACACCTTGAAATTGCTCTGGTGAATTTTGTTTTCGCTCCTGTAACAGTGTAACACCATTGTGACACTGTTACAAGGTGTCTGTTCCAAAAACCTTCCCCTAAATCGGGCAGCATGTGTCGGCAAATGTCAGAGTGACTGATGTTGTTGTGGTTTTCGTTGTTTTACTTTTGTTTTGTTTTTATGCAATCCTTTTTTTTCTTTACATTTTTAGACGTGTCACCACCTGTGTTCCTGAACTGTTCGTCACACATTGTAGCAACTGCTGACAGAGGTAAAATGTCAACACAAGTCACATGGTCTCCTCCTACCGCTTCAGACAACTCTGGCTTCATTCCCAACTTAACACACTCAGGAAAACAACCTGGGGACTTATTTCTTGCAGGGGAACACAATATCCGGTACTTGGCCTCAGACAAAACAGGGAACGTTGCTGAATGCAAGTTTAAGGTCTTCGTTCTAGGTATTGTCTTACACAGAGATGGCGTCTACTTTTAACTTGACATATTGATACTGTAATGCCACTAGTCCAGCACACGTTTGCGCAAAAGTGTAAATTAATTCGGTCATATATTGAAATACCACCTTGGGGGACTAGTGTAACTAATTATATTCAAGAAAATTAATTGACTACTACAGGGAACTGCAAGTTGGAAAAAAGATCGATTTTACTTAATACAATAGTTAATCTGCACCATCATAATTTATTGCAATCTATTTCTATCCCTATCATCCTTCATTGTCACCTCCTTTTCCTATTGGTTCCTGTTTTTTTTTTCTGTCAAAAATCCTATTTATAATGATGGTAGAGTCCTCTTCGTTGGTTTTCTTTTTTAGTCGTCCGATGCATACCTAAGCTGTATGCTCCAGCTGGAGGTATTTTGCATTGTACGAAAGACAATCAGTATGGATCAGAATGCTCCTTTGCCTGTCATAATGGGTACAACCTGTCAGGCTCTGCCCGTAGAGTTTGCGAGAAGGATCCAGTTAAGTCCGTGGGTGTCTGGACAGGAAATGAGACAAAATGTGAACGTACGTAAATGACAATGTTAGAGTAGATGTCTGAAGCCATATTTCCCTGAACATAATACTGTTTCACAGCCTATGGGTGTTTGCAAAAAAGACAAGCAAGCAAATAGACCAACTAATTATACAACATCTGATTGTCAGTTTTTATTATTGTTATTATTATCATTATCATTATCATTATCATTATCGTTATCGTTATCGTTATCGTTATCGTTATCGTTATCGATATCGTTATCGTTATCATTATCATTATTATCATTATTATTATTATTACTATTATTATCATTTATTTATTTATTTATTTATTTTTTCATTATTTTGTTTGTTTAGGGCCTTTTTCATCATCCTTGCTGTGTGCTTCTGTTTGGTAGCAGGTTTTGATGAAGAAACGTTTCCTATTTGTGTTCTCTGAAAAGAAAATGTCTGATCTACAATACTAAATGGGAAATACAGATAAAACCTTTTTCCATTTAAGTAAGATTTTGTACTAGGCTTGATTTTAAACAGAGGCAATAACTTTGAAATGGTAATCCTCTAAACTTTTAGTCCCAGCTGATACCCTTTGCATGGTTCAAATTCTTTGAATACCTTAAAAAAACAGAATTATTACTGAATTGTTTTGAGATGTTTCACTGATGGTTGACAAGAGAAACTAGGAAATTATGTTAATTTAATGTATGCCAGGGAGTTGAGTGAGCATTTTTTTTCCCCTAGTGGTCAAGTGTGCTCGTCTCATTCCCCCTGCCCACAGCGTACAGTCTGGTTGTGGACAAGGTTCCTTTTACAACATGTTTGGAGACAAATGTCTTTTATATTGCGCTCGTGGCTACCAAAAGGTTAATGGATCAACTGAGAGGGTCTGTCAAGCAAATGGCACCTGGTCTGGAGAAGAACCATACTGCCAAGGTAATGTAGGCAGCAGGAAGAGGTGATGTGACTGTTTATACTTGTGACACAGTTTACACGTCTATGTCAATGTCTGACATGCAAAACTTTGTTGCCCCTCTTTGTTTCATAAATTACAAAATTTAGTCAATTAACTAGATTAGCTGATGAAATCGCTTAGAGACATTCGAGTCTTTGTCCATTTGGATCCAATATTTTTAGTGTCTGATAGCTTAGGTATATCTACATTGGCAAAGTATGACATTTGGCAACCATTTCAGGATTGATTTATGTGAATTTGACTGTCTGACAGTTGCCATCCGCAAAGGAAAGCATGCTGATGACATACGTCACCATTTTTAGTGCGACGTCCGTAGGACTGAGGACTATTGGGGTTAGAATGTTGGGAAACGATCGGAACCTCAAGTAAGCAAAATGTTAGTTCCTGATTGAAAACGTGACCTTCAGATGTCAATATTTTGTCAGCTGGACACATTGCGACAACATACTAAGAGACCGTAACAGAAATCTGTTAAACTTTTCGCTGTTACCCTTTTAGTGTTGACGCCGTTAACTTCATGTATGAGTAGCTGAGAGCACATATGAAAAACGCCGTTGTAGGTGAGGCAAGTGGCCCTTTGAAAATCATAGGAAATTGTCTCTTTTTCACTTCTCAGAGGTCTCTTTGGTACCTTTTGTGTTTTGATCCTTTGCATATTCTAGGGGTAAGGGGAAGTCTTTTTCTTCCTTGATCACCTCCAGTCAATCCCAAATATTTTACCAAACTCCGTTCGCTCATGAATGGGGGGCAATAGTGCAATTTGATTGCTTAGTAGACCATCAATCAAAAAGTGACATCAGAAATTTGACATTCTTGCATAACCCGACATCGGGAACATGACAAGATCAAAATACGTACAGTGTGGGCGAAGCGTTCAAATTTTCTGTTCAGGAGACATTGAAAGATCTTTCTCAAAATGGCAGACACATTGATTTAAAACTGGAGCAGGAAACTGCCATTAGAGTCTATTCAGTGGACAGCATGTCCTTGCATTCCATTTATCAAATACTTGTAGGAGTAAAGGAGTAAAGTTCAAAAGCTTCTACATGTTTATATGGCCTGTCCAGTGTAAAATGGGTTTGACGGGCCTACACAACTCCTAGCTACGGTTCATGATATTTGTACATTTGCTGTTCTCTTTTCAGTCTCTTGACCTTTCTTTGCTTCACATGTGTTTATGAGGGGCACTTTATGTTGCGTTGTCAATAAGAGTTTTCAGTAAAGTGGAGGTGCCAGACAGTTCTTTTGCAAATTTTTAGAGATCATAGGTCTACATGGTTACTGCTGTCATCTACATGTCGCTTTCCTTTGTATTGGTTCATTTCTATTACAAGATAGTAATACAAGATAGTCTCCAAGCATTAGCTTTCGAGTGAACATGTATTGTGCCGCCCGGCTGGTTAATTTACAGTAGAACTGTTGCAGTACAGTACATTGCTTCTTATCACGATATCAAGGATAGAATATCTTCATCTGGTTTTTCTTCACAAGCTGCTGCAGCTTTACTTTGAGAAAGCTATACGTTGTATAGAGACGCATTAATTTGATCGAGCTTATTTATCTCCATTTTCCAAACTTTGTTTTTATCTTAAAACAAACAATGACAGACGTGGCAATTGTCCAAAGTCATATCATTATAAAAAGGAAGCAGGACTATTTGCTTTTAGTGGACTCTATCAAGCTTATGCTGGGCACTTAAAACGATTTACCAGGAGTTAATGATCATTGGTTCTCGTGTGACTGTTGACGCCCCAAGGGAACACAGCTTGTTTGGGGACACTTTTTAAAATGTCTGGGATTGAATGCAGATGTTTCCTTTGCTCACCTCACCCTCTTTTCCTGCTACTTATATTTCACACTCGCTAGCAGTTTTGTTCTCTGTGCGTGCTTTTTTGGAAACGCCTGCTACGCAGGCCAAGTCAAAACAAAACTGCACCAAGGAACACTGCAGACAAGTATAAAATCGACTTTCTTCTCTATGTTATGGAAATACTGTATCGCTATTTCAACTGAATATATTTAACAAATAAAGAAGCCTAAGCCGTGTATTACACTGTGATAAAACACGACGGGCATTTGGGAACATGACTGAAATGTAGAAAACAGGAGCCGCAGGCGAGTGTTTTGTACATTTCTCGAGTGTTCTCAAATGCCCGGAGTGTTTTATCATAGTGTAATACACATCTTAGACTTCTTCATTTGCTTTATGATATAGATTTCACTTGGCAAAACAATAAAACAAGCTTTTTCTATGTTTTATACTCTGATAAAACTGACATGGGTTTTTGACCAATCAGAGCGTGTGCAGGGTCCTATCTATGTTATAATGCTTATTAAATTAGTGTTCACTTCAACAGGAATTGCTTTGGTGTTATTTATATTAACTTTTGCATTCTCAACAATGGACAAACTGCATTTGGATAGTAATAATTAAGCTTGCTTTTGGAGAACGTTCATTGAATATTGAGTGTCATTGACAGAGAAAACTGGGCAGGACCAAAAGATCGAGGTCGGCTGTTTACCTTCATCATTTCACAGTATAAAAGCTATCCCAAAAGATTAACAGCCATGACATTTGTCGAGGTAGGCGTTCATTTTTCTTCGAGATATCACCACATCATGATTTTGGCCTTTCAAGCGGCCGAAAATGGCCGAAATTTCAGGCAACTGAGCTAGGCCTAAAAGATACTTCGTACAAATTCCAGAAACCCTTATTTTCGTGGTATAATATTTGTCCCTTTATTAGTTGACTGAGATATATTTGAGGTCTTTTGCTTTAATTCGACGGTTTTCACGAGGTGCCAAATATCGCCGCCCAATGGTTAACTGGTGTGACCCAACTTTTAGTCAAGTTTTCAGCAAGTCGTTTTTCAAACCTGTGCCAGTTTACTTCCATGGAAAAGCAATTTTGTCATAGTCTCTTGCACTGTTATCAATATCTGGTTTAGTTCAAATTGGTATCTACAGGGAAAGCAGAGTAATCGTTCTCACAAAATCCAAAAACAATCATTACTCTAATATTTCTCGCGAAATGTTTAGCGAAGAATATCACCTTATTTCGACTTTCTGCGATTGTTATCCATGATTTACTAAAAGATCTTCAGAAAATAGTTAGCTGGACTGCAGAAAAGAAATTTTAAGCGGTGACATTGTTATTAACCAAAGTAAACATTTTAAACTCACCAAATCCTTACCATTGTCTAGGCTAAATTTTTCGCGAAAATCTATTTTTAACGTCACGCTGCATGGAAAAACAATTTGGATCCTCAGTTCGATAGTCTTTTTTGCTGTCGTGTAGAACAAACTGCGAGTTAATAGTGAGCGAACCTTTACCCTAAATTTAATTTGGGGAGTTCTGTAAACTTCTTGTTTACATCTATTTCTCGTTTTGGAAAGGCGTGTTACGTAACAGATTTAAAGGTCAGACAAATGGACTTCGAAATGTTAATCTTTTCTCCTTGGTTTTGAAAACGTGCAGTGTTTTCTCGGATCAGAAAAATCACATAGCATTGTGGGTGGCGGGTCAGTTTTTCTTCTATTATTTGCGTGCGAACAAGAGGGTCGAGGAAAGACGTCAGATGTGGTGTCTATTTGACGCAGCCAAATGTAAACAATGAGGAAATACAGGTTATAACAAAACTTCGCTGCTATCCGGCCTACGAAATGATCAGGACAGACGACAAACAAACAGACAAGGACAGACGACTGGAAGGACAGACGACTGGAATAAACATCTCAATACATGTGATTGTTGCTAGGTCAGGATTCCCAGCGGAAATCTTCCTTGCTTTCACTGTTGTCGTTTGTATTGTCACAGGTGTGTACACCATCTTGTTTTCCGTTTCATTTCCTTCCTCTATTACCTCGTGCACGCAATTGGCACCACAGGATACTAGTACACGGTGTTGTTTTCCGCTCTGAAACGTTTACTTTCAACAAATGTAATTTAATGTTGCTCTTGTCAATATGACCACAAAACCCCCCAATGCAACGAAATTACATCCAAATTAGTATTGACAATTTCTTGTTAATTTTACTGCCGTTGAAGACAACTATTTAAAGTGCATAAAGAATGAGATTGCATGTTTGTGATCCGTGAACGTAAATTTAATTACATTTTGCGCACAACTGCTATCAGCTTGAAATGTAGAAAAATATTTTGGTGGGTAGGAGAGTCAGTAGGGGAGGGGTAGGGAGTGTTGGGTATTTATCCAAGTGGCCACAATGAGTGCAGGCTCCTCTTCTTTCCCGCCAATTGTATCATGTGGCTTACAGCACACAAACATGGACGATTCGGACAATGAATGTTAGCTAATTCATTGCATTTCATTACTTGTCCCTGATTTCTTCGACATCTGAGGTGTTCGTCTGAGCATCATGCAGTTGCTTGTTAAGTCAGTAACCATAGTTTTGTCTTTACTGTTCCGTCTTCATGTTGTAATTATCATCCCCAGTTTTCATGCTTTCCGCTAGGAACGTCTGGCACTATGACCCACCAAGTGCAGACTCGGCCTTTCCCACTTATGTCCAGGATTGAACGCAAGTATTGTTTAATTAGTACTTCATATTTGGCAGGGTTATTTGACATTTTCATATTACTTCATAGTTGACAGAATTGTGTGTGTTTTGGTGACTTTTTACTAACGAGGACACTGTGATGCTTATCATAAAGGATTTGAATTTCATTAGCATTCAATCCTGGACATATCTGGCCTTTCGCGAAGCCCGAATAACAAGCAAGTTATTATTAATAAACTAGTGGTAATCACAGATTAGAATGATGCGTTCACGCGTGTATTACAAATGTTTCGTCTACTCTGGTGGTGTTTGAATGGTTCGACAGAAAACTCAGTTTGATTGAATGTCAGATAACGATCTGCATGTGAAGTTGAACTAGCAATGAACAGATTATAGCCTAAGGTAAAAGTGATTTTGATTAATTAAGTATTAACTTGTGCTGGACAAAACATTTTGCAGGAAAAATATATGAACTGTCACCTTGCAAGGACAGCCTTTTCTTATGGTACGTATGCCTTGGTGACACTTACGATTCAGTTTCAGATCGACAACAATTGTAACAAATACTTCTTGAGACAATAAAGTTTTGACCAGCAATCCTGCAAGACAGCGCATCGCCAAATGTTTCTAAATTTTGTGTTCGTATTTGTGTACAGTGTCATCAGAGCTCGAGCAGTCCAAAGTAGTTTAGACAAGAAATTCAATGCTGAAGATTTCTATTTCTATCTCATGGAGAAACTATTTCTTCACGAGAAATCGTGTATACGCATATGTTTGAAATGACGTAATGATTTGAATAAAGAAATCACATGGGTGGACGTAGGGTTAGGGTTAGGGTATTCTTCGGTCTGATTTAAGATTCCAAACACCACCACCTTGGTTTTCTATGAACAATGAAATCTGGGAATAAGTGACAGTCACGTGATTAAACTGATGGGGAACATCTGGAAGAAATGGATCAGTCTTCTAAGTTGCGAGTCTTTGCTCATTGCAGTCATTTTCATTTTTCCTTTTTTGTTTATTTCGTTAAGTTTTTGTTTTGGTTTGTTTTTTTTAATTTTCCAAGCTGATACCAGTTTATTTTTGTTTAAGTTAATTTTTCGAAAATTTGATTTTACATACTTTTCCCATGATTATAATTATGCGATGTTCCAGTATGTTCGGGAATGTTCCGGGATGTTCCATGTTCCTAGTTTTATCGACGGCCCAACTGAGTTGCTCTGAAGATTAACTGAGATAGTTTTGAGGTGGTTTATGACAAAAAAAAATCTTGCCGAGGCAAATTAATTTTCATTAACCCGGCCAAAAGTGTAGTTGCATCCGTGTTAAGAGAAATGGGATGGTGATGAAAGAATATCTATAAAAACAAGATGGTTCCAGTAATCTGAATGCCAAAAATAAAACGAAATAATGGAATGGATCGTTAAAAAAGAAACGATCATATTTGTCCAGACAGTAGTGTGGGAAGAGGGTGCAGAGCGGAACTGTGAAGCCGTGAAGAAGTACCATTGCGTAGTGGCAACGGAGAAGAGACTACCCCCTACTCACCACCACCCACACGCTGTTTGCAAGAAGGTGGTAGACAAATCTGCTGTCCTAGACGACATTTCAATTTGATTTAGTTTTCTAAACGCGTAAACCAGCTGAGTGTTTTTTTTTTTTTTCATCATTTGGTTTTCTGTGGATTTTCTTGGGCAACTTGCGAGATTGAAAACTCAGACCTCAGACCTGTAAAACTGAGACCCTCAAAACGGAAATTCAGACTTGAAAATGTCAGACTCTCTGCGCATCTCGAAAACTCAAACTCGCAAAATATCACAACTTTTTATTCGCAGCGTGTTTACGGCGGATTGCTTCAAGACCTTTTATTTACTGTTCTCCATGAAATGTCACAGGCACAATCTGCAGAGAGGGGAAAAAACAGCTCACGATGGTAGATTCCTCTGCGCGGATCACGAAAATAATTCGTATGTTTTTGTTTTTTTTTTTTTGGTTGCTTAATAAGTGTAAACCAAATTGATGAAAGTTATTTTATACTTAAAAGCCATTTAAATAGCTCGAGGTTTATTGCGTGACAGTTTCGGATATTACATACTACAGATTGTTATGCTTCGATTAATTCTACTAAATTAAGAAGAGTTTTCCGGGTCTAAGTTGTCGAGACGCCCAAAGATACCTTTGAATCGGCAAAAAATTATCACAAGCTTCATAGCAAGTGGTCGTAATTCAATTGCATGCACGAGGTAATAAAGGAAGGAAATAAAACGGAAAACAAGACGGTGTACAAACCTGCGACGATACAAATGACAACAATAGCAAGAAAGATTTCTGCCGGCAATCCTGCAGACCTAGCAACAATTTTACGTATTAAGATGTTTATTTCAGTCGTCCGTCCTTTATGATCATTTCGTAGGCCGGATAGCAGCGAAGTTTTGTCGTAACCTGTATTTCCTCATTGTTTACATTTGGCTGCGCCAAATAGACACCACCTCTGACGTCTTCCCTCGACCCTGTTGTTTGAAAAACTGACCGGCCACCCACAATGCTAGGCTTTTTTTCTGATCTGAAAGACCAGTTACTGTTTCAAAAACAAGGAGGAACCTTTAGGTAAGATTGACATTTCAAAGTCTTACCTTTAAATCTGTAACGCATCATGCCTTCCGAAAAGATAAATAGATGTAAACAAGGGGGTTCGCTCACTATTAACTTCCAATTTGTTCTATACAACAGAAGAAAAGACCATCAAACTGAGGATCCACTTTGTTTTTCCATGCAACGTGGCGTTAAAAATATAATTTTCGCGGGGAAATTTAGCCTAGACGGTAAAGATTTAGTGAGTTTAAAATGTTTACTTAGGTTAATAACGATGTCACGGCTTAAAAATTCTCTTCTGTGGTCCAGCTGACTATTTTTTTTTTGGCAAATCTTTCAGTAAATCATGAATAATAATCACAGAAAGTCAGAATGAGGTGACATTTGCTAAACATTTGCGGGGGGGGGGGGGGGGATATTTTTGAGTAATGATTTTTTTTGGACTCTGCAAAACCAGTTACTCCAGTTGCTTGTAGATACCACTTTTAACTAAACCGGATATTGATAACAGTGCAAGAGACTATCACAAAATTGTTTTTCTGTGGAAATAAACTGCTGCTCTTTTAAAAACTGACTGGCTGAAAATGACTAAAATTTTGGTCACGCCAGTTAACGATTCTGCAGCGACATTTTGCATCTCGGGAAAACCGTCGAATTAAAGCAAAAGACCTCAAATATATCTTAGTCAACTAATAAAGGGACAATTATTATCTCACGAAAATGAGAGTTTCTGGAATTTGTACGAAGTATCTTTTAGGCTACAGTTGCCCGGAATTTCAGCCATTTTCGGCCACTTGAGAGGCCAAAATCATGATGTGGTAATATCTCGAAGAAAAACGAACGCGTACCTCGACAAATATCATGGTTGTTAATCTTTTCGGATAGCTTTTATTCTGTGAAATGATGAAGGTCAACGGCCGACCTCGATCTTTTGGTCCTGCCTAGGTTTTCTTTGACAATAGAGACCTTAAGCAAACACTTGAGGCGGTTAGGTGGGGGCGGCGATGGCCGCGCGGGAGTTGGGTTGAGACAGCCTCCTCTTGGCGCGAAATTAGAAAATTTAGCTTTCGTAGAAGCGGCGGCGAGCAACGGCTGTTTTGCTTTCGTTTTCAGTGGTCCAATTTGACTTTGTTCGGGGATTTTACGAGCATAATGGCAACTTTTCGAGAAGCCCGAGACCTTCTAGCTGTTGCATGCTTTGAGGACATCATAGACTAGGATGAATTTCTGTTGCTGAGGGATCTACACACGTCGAAAAATCTTTACTTTCCTTACGAAGACTGAATCAGCCTTTTCTTTACTAGTGCAACCAAGGTCACTGGCCTCTGCCTCCTCCCATTTTTCTGATATTTCTTCCATCAGAATATCCATCTCGCTATCTTCGATGTCAACTCCACTCAGTTTCGCCTGATATTTTCGTTTCGCCTTGAATTTGTCCAGTAGTAGTTTGAAATGTTCATGTACGTTTTTCCGCTTCCCCTGAAACTTCACGGAGGTTTCGTCATTCAGACGATCCGTGATGGCATTCCATACTTTTCCTCGATCTACAGTCCTTGGTTTGAAGATCCATGGTTCTGAAGCTCTGACTTCTTTCGCTAGGATCAAATCATGAGCTTCTGTCCATTCCATGATCGAGCTAGAAGAGAGAAAACAAAAGCTTATTAAAAACAGGTCCTGTCTATCGATTCACCTTTCGGAAATAATCCAAAGTTATAGAGACAAATTGGAAGAACAAAATAGCATTTTGCACCAGCAAGTACTTGCAATCTAAAGGTTTAAAGTCTACAAGAACATCACTCAGAACGATGTGAATCCAGGAAACTCACCCATTTCTTTTGCTTTTCTCTCCTTCGCTTGCCATTTTTCTTCTTCACTCACACCTCCAATGTGAAGTGAGATTTTCGCTGTAAAGTAAACGAAATATCAAATATCTGCAAAAAAAAATACAAAGAGACGTGTCAAAAAACATTTTTTAACTTTATAAAAGAGTTTCTGTGTATTTTAGGTGCTACAAATGGGAAAATAAAGCGACCGTCTCTCGAGGCGGCCAAACCTACCTTTCTCGCCGCCGCCACTGTTGGAAGACGCGGGCAACACTCCACGTGATTATGCCAATTAGCTCGAGAGCGGGAAATTTTACTTCCGGTTGGCGTCCACCTCGCCGCCTCCAGTGTTTGCTTAAGGTCTCTAATGACACTTAATATATCCTAGTCACTATTTGCCAAAGGCAAAGTGAAGATTGGTGAATATTCACGAATCGTCATAATTGTTTTAGTATAATTTTTAGAGGTGAATATCAAGAAAGTTCTACCGAATAATGGACAACTTAAAATCACATAAGCCATTGTTTTTTTGACATACACATATACATTGATTGTGAATCAGTTTACCCATCGAGTTCGGCAGTAAAACAAACAAGTGAGACATTATGAAAAATAAATTCATCCAGTACCTTTGTTTTATCCTTGTTGACTTCATCCACAGTTGTCATCATCTTTTAAAAATGAGTAGCTTTAGTATGCAGAAAATCAAATTTTCGTCAACTGATCTGACCTGCTGGCAATCAAGGGAACCACTGTATTTAGGATTCTTAAATGCCTTGAATACGAGCTCCTGAAAAGATTGCTGTTGTAAGGGTGACAGCAGTCATTTTGGAAATTCTTCATTTTTTTGAAATATTTTAGACTTGTAGTGGTGTCTTTTGAACAAATGAAAATTTCATTCAGCAACTGTCTGTCATGTTTATACTTGCTGAGATGGCAAAGGTGGTAAAGCTTACTAACCAAACTCAGAATGTTATATTCACTGCCTAGCGCGGTGAATACAGCGTCATATGCTGAGCTTATGACCAGTCAGAATGTAAAAAATTATAAGAAATTACAATAATTAAATTAATTAATAAATTAATTATGTAATTGATTGATTGATTGATTTATTTATTATAGAAATTACAATGATTTTCATGAACACGATCTTTATGCGGGGTTATAATTATTAGCCTTATTGCTGCCGTTAAGTGAAGATCATTGATCTCACACTTTCCAAAGGTTGGGAACAGCTCGTTACTTTTTTTCATTTTGGTCATGTCGTTTTCTGGATTGTTTGTATTTACTTTTTCCCCCTTTTTTACAGTTGTCCGCTGTAAATCCCTGCAAGCTCCAAAGGATGGTCAAGTCACACCGAGTTCTTGTGAAAGTTCTCCAGAATATGACACTACATGTCTCTTCTCTTGTTCCAAAGGCTACAGGCTGCATGGAGAGCCAATAATGACTTGCTCTAGTAATGGACAGTGGTCGAAAAACACCACGTCTTTTTGCAAAGGTTGGTCTCAATCTTTACATTCATCTATGTTTCTTTGTATTAATTTTGTAAGAAGTTGTGTACAAATGAAAGAGGGAAAGTGAAATTTATTGACCCAAGTGTTTCCCTTATACTTGAATCTGTGAAAAAAAAAAGAAAAAGAAAAAGGAAAAAAAAAAAGGTACTAGATATGAGATGAAGAGACCCATGACTGATCATTATGCTTTACACGCTTGTGTTACTGTTTTGATCATGTACCGGGCATAATTTGAAAACCAAATGTGAATATTCCATTCTTATTTCGTTTTAAGGATGTTCGTGCTTACTGTTACTGCACATCCTTTCTGTGTACGAAATTTGTGTCACAAGGTCAGGCCATGTTATACATCGAGTGCATGCGCTAAGGAAGAAATGTAAGCTATTATGGGGTTTAGCACCTGTTGTGCTAACTTCGCCTGAAATTTACTCTCTTGGATGTTTTGTGACCCCCATTTTTCTTTCTGTAGATCAATTCCTTGTGAGTGGGGTTGGGCTGAGATCCCACCTTCGCCCAATTCCAATGTTGAAAGGGAAATATGATGTCATTAATTTTTGATCTTTCTCTGATATCATGCGTAGAACCTGGCAGATGTGATCTCAGCAAGAAAATTAATGTGCGATATTACAGTTACAATCACTGACCACAGAATTGCTGGTTTTCAGTGCCACGCAATTCAAAATAGATCAAAATAAAAATCAAAACCGGTCAATAGATAAAGTCCAGAATCTGGGAAACGAAAGAAGGTAAATATGCAAAGACTCTCGCCAAAACTCTGGTCACAGCAATTTATCTTGTGCGAGATATGCGGAGAAATTTTTTACCCAAATTTATAGAGATTTGTATGGAGACGCCATGCTGGTGCCCATCCGTATGGGCACCAACACGGCGGCCGGAAACCAGCAGAAACATCTGTCACTGAGTTTTGCTACAAAAGCGTGAATTTATCCCTCGAGGAAATCTAAAACGTTAAAATAATACTTTTTCTAAGACATGAACTGTTCAGATAGTCAAGTTCCCCGAAATAAGTCACTTTTTTAACCTTCATGACAGCTCTCTAGGCAGCCATGTAAATGCCGCGTCACGCAAAAGCTAAGAAATTCAAGCGTAGTGTACCACATAACCAAGAACCCATTCGGAGCGAAAATTTGTATGAATATTAGTTTTCAGCTGCTCTTATACATCATTTAAGTAAAATCCCAGGAAGATCAACAGTTTTGTAGTTCGAATTTTAGTGACGTCATAAGAAAAGCAACAATAGACCTAAATATAGTAAAGGACAAAACATGACAAAATCGATCCAGCCCTGATACAGAATAATGATAACCAAATGCGAGGAATAATCCTCAGTGTAAACCATGCCCAGGGCCGGGGCAGAAGAGTCCTGAAATTTTCGTATAGGCATCATCCAACAAAAAATGACGTCACATCCGGTTTAAACTGCGCTTCGCGGCTCGTTTCACAAAGCGAGAAAATGGCGTTTCAATTACCCATGATTTCCCTCTATTTGTAAACCATCAGTTTCGTTTCATTTTATATTGAGTATGGAAGGATGTTGCAGACACATTACTTCGACTTTTGAAGCAAAAATTTCGGGAAAAGAGAAAAGTTTATTATTCTTTTGAAGCAAAATATCGGAGAGCCTTCCGTCATCGTCGGGCCAATTTTACACATTTTCAAAACTGGTGTTGTTCCGACTTTTGGTTCTTGTTGTTCGTGATTTAGTGATAACAATAAGTGCAATAGCCTATAATGTTAACAACAACCTGGATGAAGTATTGCTGGCCATAGTTTGCACTGTGTACTACGGGAACATAATTAACAGAAGCCGTTTAGCTCCGAAAGTCGCTGTCACCAGAGCTTTTGTTGCTCTTGGCTCACGTCTATTGGTAGAAGAGAGAAGCTGGATCGCATGCTGAAGGTCAGTATCCCACATTCCTACATCTCTCGCTGAAGATTGTTGTTTTCAGTGAGATACAGTACATATGTATCGGTAGTTTGGGGTCATCAGTCTCTTTCTCTTCTGTGAGTGCTTTTAAAACGCCCAGTAAAAACTTGATTCACGGCATGGAAGCTTATGCCTCACTGGATCGAAATTCGAGCAAGATTTTTAAGTTCTAGTCCCCTTTAAAAGTAATTAAATCAATTATTCAAATCCAAGCCATCAGAGGGAATCTGCCATTGAAGCTGCCCTATGTTAAGGTCCTGTTTATGGACCTTCCCCTTTGAAAATCGTGGGGGTGTTCTTTGAGGCAACACAGGTCCCATTTGTATGGTCTCGGGTACCCGGGATAGTCCTCCCCCTGAGGCAACTTTATCAAGTGTTTGTATGAGAAAATGTAGCCCCTGTAGGCCGAGTAAAAGTTGACCCTGCATGATTATTCGTAACTCTTATTGAATAATCAAATGTGTAACTATCCCTCTTTGTTTAAGTTTCCCTCACTCATTTGATCACAGTGGGTTTTGCTGAGTTAATTTTCTCTTCTTTGATACAAATTGCTGCTTTAAATCTTAAATCTAGGCATTACGTGACACTCGCCATGCCGAGAGTTGTTCCAGTTAGGTGAGCCAAAGTGTTTATGTATACTCAAAGAAAAGTTGTTGGTTACTTTAGCTGCCAAGGCGAGTCAACTTGCCCACCTGAATTGTCTCGCCCCCAAGTCTGGTTCGTCATCCTCGTGTAAACGGTTGGTTGAATTTTGCAAAGAAATAAGTGAAAAGTTAGCTCCGCCAGGGTAACTCGGGGAAAGGGTTGTCTCTGGTACACAAGAGCCATTCTATTTTATTTCCATTTTCCCTCTTCCCTTTTCAACTGATTATGCAAAATATACTGTCCAAAATCTTTATGGGTACTGGTGTTTGAGAGTGTCATCTTTATCACTACTGTGGAATGTACCTCACCATACGGCCACCCTCGTTAACACAGCCACCTAGTTATTATGGCCACTCTATTCTGGCTCAAACAAAAGCTCAGTCGGTCATTTTCTTATTTATTAATTATACAGTCAGATTTTTGTGACCTGTTGGTGACCAGATTAACAGAATTCTGGCACATTGTAGGAGTAATTTATATACAATTTACAGCAAGCAACAGGCATCATTTTGTTAGTGAAGTCCCATGCATATATGTAACTCTTGATTATTTTAAGATTTTATCTTTATTATGTCATCAAGGCAATAATATTTTGATTCCTGCTCCAGCGGTAGGGGGGGAGGGGGGGAACTCTCCTCTATGTGCTATATACAGCTGTGCAGCCCCAAAGGGTATGGTTATTCAGTCGTTTTGGTCATAAATACTCTAGGGTAAGGCTTTTGCCCTCTAGTCTTTAATTTGTTATGTTTTTTTAGAATAAGCTACCTCAATTTTCATCATTATTGATAAGACCATCAACAAAAGTCCTTCAAAACGTATGTTTAGGGCAACTGTAGCAGTCGCAACAGTCATAAATGGGGTAGGGAAAATCACAGATTTTGGTCATAAATAGGTTAAGAGTTTAACGTTTGTGAAGAGGGCTGCACTGACCCCCACCCAATTTTTCTGGGATGTACAAAACACATTTTCTTAGCAGTTACATGTACTACAGTCTTGCTTTAGTAAATCAAAATAGTACTTGCTGCCAGGTACTTTATAAAAGTATAACCCCTCCAGAAGCCTTCACAAAGTTCATGTAATATCAGGTGCTAACAATTTTTTTTTTGCAGCTGATTAAAATTTGGTTTTAAATTGCACTGAACTGGTGCAGATTTAATATACATTATATTTTGTCACACTTAGTTCACTTATTTTAAGACTACTCAGCAGCAACTAGTACCTCTTGTATGACCATGCAGTAGCAGTATATTCCAAACAAAAACAAAAGTACATGTATATGTATTACTATCCTGCCTGGAAGAGTGTGTAGAGAGAGCACACAGTGCAGTGCCCTACTGTATGTCTTTTGTTAGGTATAATAATCTTAAATTTAGAAGACTCATATTGATCTTAGAATTCACAAAAAAGTTGATTTCTTGACAACTCTCCTTTAGCTGTGTCACTTCATAATAAATTAGCAGTTTGGTATGTTGTAGCATAGAACTTTAATTAATTAAGTTATCACACCGGTATCACAGAGGTCATGGGTTAGAATCCAGTTCACACCTAATTTTTTTTTCAGGCTATAATTTCACCTTTGCTTAAGTTGTGTATAGTACGTTGCAATGATCAATCATGTCTTTATAAGTTGATCAATGTATATATGTCCCACTGACTTATACTTCAACATTTTATCTTAAAGTTTGTTTATTTGTTTTATTGTGTGGTTCTAGAAAATGTCCATACCCACCCCAAGGAGATTATTGGAAATTCCAGGGATGGGGAGGGTCTCAAAAGCCAAACTTTTTAAAGAAAAGTATTAATAAAAATTGGAATTTCCATAGGGATGGGATGGGGAGATCTCTGTTAAATAAATACATAAATAATATGTATAGGCCCATTATCTGATGTGAAGACTGTGCAACATATCCTGGCCAACGAGTTGCCAAGGTGTAGCATCCTTGTTATCAATTTCAAGTACCAAATTAAAGAAGATCAGCATGTTAGATGGGAGAGGGGAATTTTTCAAAATATCATAGACTAAAAATATATATATTTTCCAAACTCAATCATGTTAGTAGTGTTAGTGTCTATTTATTTATTTATTTATTTATTTATTTATTTATTTATTAATGAATACCTGTGAAGAGATAGTCATACATTCTTGCAAATATTCTGGGAGTCTCCCACATACCAGTTAGATCATCCAGTCCCCCAGAAAAGTTATGAAATTTATTGTCCAAGTAAGCTACTGAACCATGGGCTCCAGTGGGGACAGTGCTATTATGATGCAATTTGCAGATGTGCTACATGATATGAGCTCAACAGTTTTGTTACCATGGCAACAGACTGCATTTCAGACCTTCCCTGATATTCTAGGCTTTTCTGGCCACCTCATGGCCTTGATTAATGTTTTTCAAGCTGAAAATCACTGCATTATTGAAATTGGGTTAGAGGGGACTGGAAAAGATTGAGTTGCCACTTGGGAACATATTTTTATAGCCATATTAGTGTGTTACCTGTAGAACTATAAGGCTACCAAGTTTCAATGATCTCTGCTGTATATATGGTCTGCACTTGATGTAATATTGGGTTTGGTGTATGACATCATCAGTCCTCTCATTTGCATATATTTTACACATTTTAAACTTAAATATCTCCAGAATTAATGCAAATATTTGTTAAGGTAAACAGCATTTGTAATCTATAGCGGAATTCTATTTGATACTCCTAAAAATTCTGAATCAAGGGGTAAACATTTGATGATAGTAATATGCCAAATCATTGAGTTGAATTTATGCTGCTGACATTTACATGTACTGTAAGGTGTTGAAGAGAATTTTGGAGGGGAATTTGGTGTGTTTATTGAATTGCCAGAGGTTGGTTGGCTGGTTTTGTTATTGCTTTGTCATTATCTTCCACGTATTTTTTTTTTAAAGCAGAGTGCTTGGTGGCAAAAGCAAAACTGGCAATATTCTCACTTACCTGTGTTTCTAAAGTCATGTTTTTAGGTTTTTGGGGTCAATCTATTAGTAGTTGCACTGTCTTAAATTACAATAGAAAAGATATGATATTAATTATGTAAGTTATACTTTGGTATCGTTCATACCAAAATTACAGTAAGTTTCTGGTTCAATGTTTGCCTCCGCATTAATTTGATTAAACCACTGTAGTTTATTTTTTAATGGAATTTAATTCTGTCAAAAGGGAGGTGGGAATCTGAGAGCAATAGTGAACTAGACCAACAAATATACAGAAATCTACCACCATTGCTTTCATGGCTGAGTGGAGATGAATCTAAGTCAGACCAAAATTAGAAAAAAAATTACTGATTTATTGGAGAGTTTAAATGGGATCCTGGCTATAGGAGTGTAGGAATCGGGGCTGAGGGGGGTGGGTGGTGTGCTTGTGAATTTAAGAACCTCTCTGAAAGTGTAAACAAACTGTAGGTTTGAAAAGTTTAAAGCGGAGGTAAAAATTATACTTTAATATATCTTGTTTATTAAGGTGGTAATGAGCATAATACCCACTTAGGGTGAGTCATTGAAACAATGACATAATTTATGTTTGTCTTTTCTTAGGTGGTTACCTCCTGGCATATACACCCCACACAGGCATACAATGTTATGATTTAGATGATGCAACCTGCTCTCCCATGTTTAACATACACGTAAGAGTATTGATCAGTGGACCAGTGTACAAGTGTGATTTCTCTACTGATAATGAGAATTATAATAAAGATACAAAGCCACTCTGGTGTGATTTGTTTAATTATTCCTTAACGGTAAAGTGAACCAGTTAAACCAAAGGTTGCACTCTGTAAGATCAGGTGTACAAAAATTAAATAGACAATTTCACTACATCAATTTTATTAATTAAGTATACTTCTCTGCAAAATATAGTTGGTATGTTGTTGTACTGGTAAGAATATAATTTGGAAATTTTTTATGCGAAATGTTTCCATTTAAAAATGTAGCTCAGATGCCACAACTATAGTTCTCCTTTCTGTGGTGTTTTCTTTTGTGGTAAATTGTGAAAACAAATTATGTTGACCTACATGTAAGTTAAAAAAATATACAAGTAGTAGCTCTTCTGAAAAAAGAATAGTTAATTTGCTGTTGTTTCTTCCTGTTCATTTTTTCCTTGAACATTTTTATTTTCCTTATAAGTAGTTTAGCTAGCCATAAAAATGTTTTGTTGTCTCTGAGACCATTTTCAAGATAAAAAAGTGATTTGTATATAAAATTTGAATTTTTTGGGGTGGGGGTGGGGACCTTTTCAGAATTTCCCGACAAAGGTCACAAGGTACAAGGGAAGAGGCAAAAATAGAATTTTAAGTGTTAAAACATATGTTTTCATCATCAGTTTGGGCCTCTCTGTGAAGCTGCATAGTATACTTGAGGATCATGTTATACCCATTTTAATTCAAAATACACATGGAAACTTGCATTGACAATCACTTAATCTCTTGGCACTGTTTTGTTTTTTAATAATTGCCTTTTTTCACAAAACAATAATTTGAACATCTTTGTTTCACAAGCTGGGAGAGGGGGGGGAGGGGTATTCTACAAAGTTTTAAATGGAAAGGCCTTATCTCAAGGTCAATTACCCCTTACCCTTTTGTATATATTTGTACCATTTTGATAGAAATGGCACCTCTTTTGTCGACCTTACATTGCAAAAGGGTAAATGTACCCCTTTAACAAACCTATTTAAGAATACTGCATCCCTTTTCTATTCCCTTGGAAAGAAGTTAATAAATAATATTACAGAATCTCTTCATTCTGGCTGAGGAGAGTAAATGAGAGCTTTTCAACAACATTTTAGAACCAGAAGAATGGAATCCCTAAATGACAGATTTTCCTACGCTTTCATACACCTCAACTTGTGAAATCCCTATCATTAATTTTATACCTGAAGCCTGAAAAAGGTACTCATCGTGAGCTGAGCCTCCTCATATAGGTCATTACAGAGAGCCTTCCCACATACACAAGTCAGGAACTCTTGACAAGTACTGTAAGTAGATGCTGGCTTTAAGGCTGGTCTGAGCCAGCTTCTTCAGTTTTTTGGCACAAACTTGTTGCTCTCCGTCAATTTCTAGTACAAAACCTTTTCTTTGCTGATCTGGTCCAAGTTCACAGACACTAGCATCACTCTCACGACACTGACTCTATCACTGTCACTCACAGTCTGATTCTTCAGTTTCACTGCACCATGCTTCATCATCACTCATCGTTGTTAGACATGAGTTCATTAGCTTGTAAAATTCACCAGCCTGGCAGTGTCACTGTTGCTATTGCCTGTTCCCAGACTTCCTTTTATGGCTAGGTGTAGGGGCATGAAATTTCACTACTGTTTACGAACAATTTGTTTAGATGACGTATTGAAAGTGATGAATTACTGAAAATTGTCGGTATTGCTAGTGTTCTCTCATTTCCTTAGGGATTGAAATATCTTGATGTGAGATTACAAAGAGAAAGCACACTGAAATATAATGCACAGTTTTTTAGTAACCTTTCAAAATGGGTTGCCAATATGACAGGGATTAATAGATGAGGAACTTGGTCTGCAAACAGGGCAAATGAGAGGGTTTGAAGAAATTAAAGGTGCATGCTTGACCTCAGTGGGGGGGGGGGGGTATTGGAACTTAGCGCTGCTGACGTCTAACACTGTTGAAACGGAAAAATAAATTTGATTATAAATGAGAAAAAACCACGACATGTCCAAATTACTTAATCGCCGTTAAAACTAATCCTCTTGCTTTTTTTTAAGGGGTTCACGGCCTGCCTGTAACGAAGCGTTTATCAATTAAGGGATTGCTTAGGGAAAACATATCTTGTTTAAGGTTCTTAACCAATCGTAACATATTTTATGGCATCCGTTTGAGTCATGAGCAAACACACGAGTTTGTGTTAGTGTCGATCGGCAAGAAAGTTCTGCAAAGCGCGTTATGTGTGTGGGTTTATTCTTGCAGGGATACGATTAACAGCACTTAAGTACTCTCGAGTGTTTGGCAACAGTAAATTTTAAAAAAAGGCGCTTCTGTTAATAAGGTTCCCCCATGTCTAGAAACCTGTCATTGTGCATTTTTCTTAGTGTGATGCCTACCTAAGAGAATAGGATATTTGAATTGAGTGCAACTTACCTAGAATTCATTATTTCCACACAAACGATAACTCCTGTGGAATTCAGCGAGGAAGAAATGGCGACATTTCGTAAAAAACACGCCTTCAAAACAGCGTGTTTTTGAATAAATAATTACCCTGTCCTTCAAACAAACTGATATGACGAGGAAGAAGACAAAATTTTGTTTATCGTGGCCAAATAAAACGTTAAAAATATCCGGCCGATTGCAAAATATTACCATTTTACTTACTGAGAGAACGATTATGCCATGTTCAAATTTGATTTTGCCGCTCAGCGCTCTTTTTTACCGGATGTGACGTCATTTTTTGTTGGATGATTCAGATACACAAAAAGTGCCAGGCGTCGCAGAGTGTTCTCCCCCGCCCCTGACCATGCCCAAACTAAAGTCAATGGAAACGGATTTCCCATGACTATCCTAGGTTTAAATTTTTCGACTCGCACAAAATATGGCGAATCGGATTAAGTAGCAATAATATACCTTTTAATTACATGTACATTTAACTCTAGGGAGGAGGGAAGCCTGGGGAACATTTACCTGAGTCTGCACAGTAGAACTTTGTAAGAGTGCTGCAAGTACTCTGAACATGTGACTGCCCCTTCCCCCTTACGGTTACTGTAAGGTTCTTGGGCAGTTTATTTTCAATAAATGGAAGGGCATGTCTGTCTGACCCTTTCCTCTACGCTATGTACCTGTTGTTGCTTTAGTCTCCCGCTGGAATTAATTTGTGCGAGGCATAATGGTTAGTCATGGGTCTTTAAAACTTCTACCTTTCATACTGGGCATTTTTTTTGTGACTTTATGACTTTTTTGAAGCAGCCAAAAGATTGAGCCATTAGAAGACAGCCTGAGATGTCTTTAATATTTTTGCTCCAGTATGAGGGTTAGCACTTTCATTTTTAAAGATACCTGACTTTCTCCCAACTTCCCAATTTTCTAAAATTGATCTAAAATATGCCTTCACTATAACTCCTTTCAGGTTGATGACTTATTTTTTCATGTTCATATTGTATTCTTTCAATACCTACAGATGTGGAAAGCCCTTCCTTTGGAGTAACTTGCCCCAAAGATATCAAGCGTTTTGCAGACAAGGCAAAAAACTATACAATGGTAAAATGGGCTCCTGTTGTTGCCACTGATAACTCTGGTGTTGTACCAACTGTAATATCTACTGGTGTGACAAACATATACTACAAAGGAAGACACGAGGTGGTTTACAATGCCAGTGATGCAGCAGAAAATTACAGAATCTGCAAATTTTATGTCACCGTCGATGGTAAGATGTTTACAATTATTCCAGTAACTGCAAATATGACCAATTCCACAAAAGATAGCAATTGTTTTAATTTTTGCCTGTCAAATGCACCCACAATAGAAGCTCCTTAAGGTTACCGTATACCTTCAGGGGTGTCTCTCGTGCAAGCAATTTAGCGCACGCAGTTTAAGCGGTACATACCTATTAAAACCCCTATATCAAATTATAGCTTATAGAGCTGGCTATAGCTATCAAACTATGCCAAGAATTTTAAAATAAAATGAATTGTTGAATTTTTCACGACCACAAAATGAGTGCCCGAATCATCTTTGGAAAGCTACAAGTTGAAGCAAATTCTGTTTTTTTTTTTTTTTTCTTGCCAATTTAATTTTTTTCCTCGGTTTCAGGACCCAAAGTGCTAAGAAACGGTGTCTGTGTTTTGCCATTTTCAATTGCAGTAAAAAGTTACAGAACATTTTCAAAAAAGGATTAAAAGAATGTGGAGTGATCGTACAAAAATCGCTCTCGAAGAAAAAAATATTTCAAAATTAACAATTCGCAGACATGTTTTTGTAGTTCATATGTCAAACTTGCTACTGTCCAAATTTGAGGGCAATTTAACAAATTCCCTTTGAGTTATAACTCTTTAAAGTGCCCGGTTCAAGCAAAAAAAATTACTCGAGAAAACAGCGCTAAGAAAAATCTTCTGCTTTGCAAACAAGCTCCACCCACAGACACCTCTGACTGGGTTCTCAGATAACTGAGCCAATCAGTGCAGGGAAAGTTTACAATGCGCTCAAGGTGCCAAAAAGGGTGAGAGAGAATTTTTCTGTGGGTCGGTTTTTCTTTAAGCTGGTCTGGCAAAAAAGGAAAGATGAAAAAGTATACAAATGCCAGAGGCTGGGCAGAGAAAACAAACAAAACAAAGCAACTGTGCCTAATCAACTGTGCATGGATAATATTTTAATGGGTCTCAATAAGTCCAAAGATTCGTCGATATCGGGCTCATCAGACGACTCTCTTTTGTCTTGCCTCGGTGTTTTTGCCCGCCTTATACGTTAGCTATAGCTTCATCTGGAGGGCAAACTTTCGCTTCTTCACTCATTGAGGTATTTTCTTTCATTTTTCGCTGTTTTCACGTTTACAACTAGTCCATGTTTTTAATGTGGTGTAAGTGTAGTTAGAATGTAATAGAATTACACCTAATACCAAAAATGCTTGGTAGTCAGGGCAACAATGCTGATCAACTGATTAGTCAATTCGTGACATCCGTACAGGTAATTCCCACGAAAATCGTCTGGGTTCATTGTATATGTGCCATAGGGCTGTCAATTAAGAGGTGCTGCGAATTAATTTCGCCTGATTCACGCGTGCGAATGAACTGTAGCAGCAGCGCTTAGGCGCCTTCGCGATTATGTTAATGTTTTTTCATTTTTTTTGTTATGAAAGATTTTGTATTCATATTTTTCAAGTATAATGTTTGGTTAATTGTCAAGGAATAAACCGTTGCAAGTTATTTTTAGTTGGAGTCGTTGGAACTTCTTGAGACATTGGTGCCGGGACCAGGATTCCGTCGAGGAGCTGCAGAAAATGGGCGAAGATTTGAAGCGATTAGCGTCAGAGGGGCATACCGTGGACATTGCATAAGAGCAGTAGAGGCGGCAAGTGAAATTGTGGTGTCGTATTCGCCTAACTTGTATGCGCTTGAAGATGTGTTCGAAGGACTCCGTAGCAGAATGGAACAACTCTCATTACAGAATCAGAAGATTGAGCTCGGTGTCCCAGAAGATAACATTAAAGAGGAATTTTTGCAAACACTTGAATACACCGATGATTTGACGGGAGAAAAGAACAAGATTGCAAAATTCCTTTGCGATGCAAAAGCTCAAGTTAAACATGAACAGGTTGAAAACAAGTCGGCAAGCTTGAAATCTACGATGAAGAAAGAGGCGATTCATGTTAAATTACTGAAAATTACATTGAAGTCTTTCTCTGAGAAACCCTTCGAGAGGCTGTCGTTTTGAGACAGTTTTCAAGCATCTGTTGACAAAAATACCGACATTAGTGGCGTGGATAAAATGAATTATTTGAGTGGGCTATTGAAAGGAGAGGTCGCAAGAGTTATGGAAGGTTTACCATTGAGTGAAAGCAATTACCAAAGAGCCGTCAACCTACTCAAGGAGCGTTTTGGGCAGACGCAAGTGTTAATCAACGCTCACATGGATGCTTTACTGAAAATTCCCTCTGCCGCAAATGATATAAAGAATATGAGGTCCCTTTACGATGCATGTGAAGGATAAATACATGGATTGGAATTGCTAGACGTTTATCCAGAATCTTATGCAGACTTGCTTATTGCTATCGTTATGAAAAAATTACCCGGAGAAGTGAGGCGTATCACAGTATTGTGGAAGAGTAATGAGAGCGTAATTCGAGGAAATTCGCGAATTTCTGGGCTTTTCGACGAAAAATGGCGAAGTTTTTGTTCACCACGAAAGTTCGAAGAAAATTCAACGAATTTTCTCGCCGCCCATTGTTTTAAATGACCCGAATTTTCGAGCAGTAATTCGTGTTTACTGATAATTTATCCCGATTTTTCGAACAGAAATTAGCTCTCCTCAAATTTTCCTTCGAACTCTCTAGCAAAAATTCACTGTGTTCGTTAAGTTTCCCATCGATTCCCAGTAGTGAGATGAATTAAGCCAGAGCAAAACAAGAACGCGCGCGATAAAAACGTTAATATCATCGTGAGTGATAGTAATATCTCAAAGCCTGTTCTCACAAACTTATCTTGCTTACGTCCAGAGAAGGTTGATATCACTTTGTTTGTTACAGTCTTAAAGCTCGCAAGCTCAAACGGTCTGTTTGCCAACCTGTTTTCAATGAACAAGAAATGCTACTCATGAAAGTACTCGCGGTGCAGCCACAATGAACCGCAACCTTGCGATATTACTGTCGAAGTTTCGAATATATTATTGAACTATTCAGGCCAGTCTCTTACAGTGGGAGTACGGTATAAGCTTAAATAAGAGCATCTCATTTCTGCTCAGTTCGCATAAGAATCCTTTGGCTCGTGGCAGCCGTGTCTCTCCCTTTTGCACTTGCAATCTGAACGTCTCTGCACTTTTCCTTCCCTAATCCCGTTTCTTTTGCACTTCCAACATGCTCAAGCGCGGTTGCATGTCTCCATCTCTTATTTACGAGTGCAAAATAAAGAGGGAGTGTCGCGAATAATATACTATCCATCATGGCAGGCGGACAAGAATGTGGCGAACGTGGTAACAGCTGAGGGGACTGGGCACGTGGTGGGGCCGTATGGCGACCTGGCACTAGATAAACAACACGTCTGCTTGTCCATCAATCACTGAATTTAATGTCGCGTTGGATGAATTTTGAGGTGAAGTAGCCTTCAAAAAGACCTTATTAAAAATTTTACTTTCGTCCAAGTTTACCTGGACTAGTGGTCCGACTTGTACTGGCCTTGCTGGCACGGTGACGTGGCAAAGCTTGAGTTAGGAAGTTCGTCTCATTGAAAACGATCAAAGGATTCAAATTCTCTACGTTCTTCCCGATGAAAGACGGATTAACACATTAACAACAGCGAATTTTATAGAGGAGTAAAGCGTCAACGTGACCGCGATTGTTCACAAGAGAGCGATACATTGATGGCTCGATACTGGTCAGCGCACTGCACTGCGATATTTCGCATACTGCAAGCGGAATTATCCCTTTGGTAAGGACTTCTCGTTTTGGTCTTGAAAATGCCGCGAATTTTTGTCCTTTTTTTAAGAGAAATAATGCTCAAGACATTGCGAAAAGACGCTTGAATTTTTGGGTGAACTTTCAAAGAAAGTTCGCAGAGACAAAGAATGAAATTCGTGCATTTCGCTCTCATTACTTTTGCACAATACTGTATGTTGAGAAGTCATGATGAAACGACGTGGACCTTGGCTGACCTTAGAAAGCAACTTCGGCATGAGATGGAGACAAGGGAGAAGAGCAGTCTAGGACAGTTTGACAATTGCAAAGAAGTGTCAGTACCAAATCCCGCTTTCAATTCCAAGTTCCCTACTGCTGATGCCTTGTTCTTTGGTGCCCTGGGAAGAGAGAGCGCCAAGAAAGACTGTACGTTTTGCGATGGGCCCCACCTCTCGGAACCCTGTAAGATCGTCCCAACAACTGACCAGAGACTTGAATTGCTCCGCAATCAGAAAAGATGCTTCAGGTGCTTTAAGAAAGATCATATGTCAAAGGCCTGCTACTCAAAGAAGCGTTGTTCGTGGTGCAATTGAAAACATCATTTGGCGTTGTGTAAATCCACTGGAATTGACGGGCATAAACCTTCTGATACAGATGCAGCCGAAGAAAATACAAGCAAGAGAAATCCTGAGAAAGAAGATTAGACCATCCCAGAAGGATCTACACTTGTCGGCTCGACGCATACTTCTCAAGATACCATCTTACTGCAATCAGCACTTGTGGGTATCGCCGCAAGTTCGAGAAGTTGCCAAGCACACGTACTATTTGATAGTGGATCAAAGCACACGTTTATCTCTCAAATTTGGCCAACAAGATTAAAGCTCAACCGTTCAAGAAAGGAGAATTACTGCTGAGCCCGTTTGGTCATGACAAGAGGACCAAGGCAGACTTCAAAATGGTCAGAGTCTGCCTCATGGCTGATGGAGAAGGAATCAGCATTAATACCTTGGTGTCCCCAGTAATCTCACCTCCTATCTCTGCACATCTTCAGGATGAGTATCTCAATTTCCCTTATCTGCAAGGACTTTGTTTAGCAGATCCAGTGAGTATGAGAGGACCACTGGAGATAGACATCATCTTTTGCAACGATAATTATGGGTCGTCAGTAACTGGAGAGATAATCAAGGGAGATGGACCCATGGCTATGAATAGCAAGTTTGGCTGGCTCTTATCAGGACCAGTGATCCAAGCTGAACGGCCGACAGAAATTATTGAAACACATTGTTACAGAATCGAAGTCAAGCCTGCTCAAGACCATGAAACGCTAAACAAAATCCTTCCTCGATTCTGGAAGTTAGATTCACTCGGGATCGCTGACTCGCCCAAAGTTGAAGATGAAGTGCTCAAACATTTTAACGAATCAGTGAGCTTCAACAAACAAGAAGAAAGGTATACAGTCCAGTTGCCATGGAAACAAGGCACGCCGCCGTTGCCATCTAGTCTGGGACTTTGTAAGAATAGACTGTATACGTTAGTGGGTCGTCTGGGAAGGAATCCAGGGCAGCTTGTGAATTATGACCAAATCTTCCACAGCCAGTTAAGAAGAAGGGTTCACTGAAAAGGTGCAAAACTCTAATCGTCACACTGGAACCTTGCACTACATCCCTCATTACCCTGTTATTAAAGAAGAAAGAGATGAATCCAAGATACGAGTCTACGATGCCTCTGCAAGAATTTCATCTGATGCTGCTCCCAGTCTAAATGATTGTCTTCACATTGGACCGTCACTTCTGCCAGACCTGAGTGTGTTGTTGATGAAATTTTGAGTTCCTCAGATAGCCATGACAGCAGACATCAAAAAGGCCTTTCTTCAAGTTGAATTAAGTGAAGTCGACCAGGATGCAACAAGATTCCTATGGATTAAGAACCTTCAAGAGCCAATCGATGCAGAAAGGAACATTTGATCCTATAGATTTCATCGAGTGTTGTTTGGAGCATCTCCCTCACCATTTCTCCTTGGAGCAACTCTAAGGCATCACCTAGACAAGCAAAAGGATGACTGGGTCGCAGAGGACCTGAAGAACTCCTTGTAAGTGGACAATATCCTCTCTGGAGTTAGCAACGATGATGACGCGGAGCACTATTACCGCCATTCACGACAACTCTTGGCTAGTGCAGGAATAAACCTCAGGCAGTGGACAACTAACTCAAGTAAACTGAAAGAGAGGTTTGTCGCTGAAAATACCATTGCTACTGACAAAAAGTTCTGGGCCTGGAGTGGGATTCAAATGCCGACACAATCAGTTTTCCTTTAATGAAAGTCGTGTCAGAGACTGAGGCGCTTCATTATCAGCTCACAAAGAGAGGTGTTTTGAGTATTGCTGCAAAGGTGTTTGACCCACTTGGATTACTTGAGCCATCCATAGTGAGAGCCAAAATGATGTTACAAGAATTGTGGAAACAAGATTAGCTGGGACAGCCAATTTTCAGAGGTGCTTAAACCTCAGTGGTGGACATGGTTTGAGGAGTTGAAAACCATTCTGCTTATCCAAATTCCAAGATCATACTTTCCATCAGGAATCTTTTTTGAAGATTCCAGCAAGAAGGCTTAAGGAGCAGTGGCATATCTCAGGGCATAACAAGACAGTGGTGTGCAAACTACTATCGTAATGGTTAAGAGCAAGATTACCCCTATGAAGTCTGACAGACCACGCCTCGCTGGGAACTTTTGGCATCTTTGGTAGCGGCACGATTGCCCCATTTTATCTCGAAAAAACTGAAGCCTAAACTTGGACAGACGGCTATGGCTATGGCTATGTTCTAAGAAGTTACCAGATTGGTTTGTGTTAAGAAGGATTGAAGAAAATAATTAAGAAACTTACGAACCAGCATCAGGGGAGATATTGCCCTTCTGCATCTAACCCTGCCGATCTGCTTAGCCGTGGAGCTGCTATTGGCACCTTGGTTGATAAATGCAGCATTTGGTGGAAGGGCCCTGATTGGCTGAGTGAGTCTGCAGATAAGTGGCCTGTTTGGAGTGGTTCCAGCAATCATGTGGAACATGAGATACATCAGGAAGGCATGGAAGCTGTGTGCATGGCTACAGGGGAACCAAGCTCAAGCTTGCTAAATGTCATTGATCCTGAACATTACAGCTCTTTAAACAAGCTCTTGGCAGTAACGTCTCGTGTTATTCGTTTTATAGCTATATATGTTTTATAACTATCTCTCCCACTTGTCCATCGCTGCACTTATATCTTGATGACAATGCTGTTCTTTGTTGCCAAGGAAGATTAAAGAGTGCACCCCTTGATGATCAGTCCAAATTTCCAGTGCTGCTTCCCAGAAATGAGCATTTCACAAAGTTGGTTGCTCACACAAGTCAAACAGAAGTACTGGGTACCTCGTGGGCGTCAGTTCATTAGAAGCCTCATATGCAAATGTGAAAACCTGTCAAAAAATCAGTGGACCTCCGTATCGACCTGTAAGTTCCCTGCCGCTGCCTTCGTCGCGAGTGTGAGAATGTCAAGCATTTAGTACAACTGGTGTGGATAATGCTGGCCCCTTGTACATCAAGGGCTTCACTGGAGAAAAAAGTCCCACAAAGGTCTATATTGCCTTATTCACATGCGCAGTAGTTAGAGCCGTCCATTTAGAATTTGTGGAGGATCTGTCATCGGAGTCTTTCATTCGAGCCTTCAAGAGATTTGTAAGCCGACGGGGAGTTCCAGAAAGACTTATTTCAGACAACACAAAAAACTTCAAGGACTGTAGCAAGAGGATCACTTCCCTGTCTAGTCAGATTCTGGAGGCAGAGAAAATGCACAGATACTTGGCAAGTCATGGAATAACGTGGCAGTTTATCATTGAAAGAGCACCCTGGTGGGGAGGGTTTTATGACTTGTTGGTTCGATGAAGCAGTACTGAACAGTCGACTGCTGACGTACTTGTACCCAGACATTGAAGATAATTCGCTTTTATTTAACACTGGCAGATTTCCTGTGTGGCGACAGACTTACCACTCTACCCAATTTAGCTCACGATGAAGAAGATGCTGACCCTTTGTTCATTCCCCCATCTGAGCAAGCCCCATGATCCGGAAAGCAAGAACTTTCAAGGAGAATTAAGCACTATAAATCACTAATGACAACGTTCTGGATGTGATGGAGAAGAAAGTATTTGCTGACCCTGAGAGAATTTCATCGCCAGCCACTCAAAGGACCCTAGGCAAGGAAAGACAGTTCTGTCAAGATCGGTGATGTTGTTCTAGTCCATGAGAATCTTCCGAGAAGTCGATGGAGGTTGACTCTTGTGGAGAAACTTATTGAAGGAAGAGATGTTGGTGTCATGATGCTCAAGTTAAACTCACCAATGGAAACCGGATTCAATGTCCTTTGCAGTTGCTTTTTCCGTTAGAAGTGCAAGACAGTTTCTGATCATAAAGATATGAAATCTGAAGATATCAAGTCAACTGGTGACCCAGCAGGCCCTCAACAACCCTCTAGAAGGAAGCCTGCCACTGAAGCAAGACAAAAATTCACATGTGGACTCAGTGATACTTTTGACTTAAATCAGTTACTTAACTAAAATAAGGATTTCTTATTATTGTTGTGGGGGAGGATGTTGTGAATTAATTTCGCCCGATTTGCCCATGTGAATGAACTGTAGCAGTAATGCACGGCCGCCTTTGCGATTATGTTAGTTTTGTTTGTTGCAGAAGGTTTTGTATTTATATTTTTCAAGCATATGGTTTTGTAAATTGTCAAGGAATAAACCGTCTCAAGTTATTTTAAGATAATTTGGTTTTATCAACTGGGTTGATAATGTGAATTGGCCACCGTAAAGAGATTCGAAAGCTGACGCTTCAAGCGTTAGCCCTTTGTTGGAGCAAGTTTTATTCGCTCTGACAAAGGGCTAACGCTCGAAACGTCAGCTTTCGAATCTCTTTACGGTGGCCAATTCACATTATCAACCCAGCTGATAAAACCAAAATTAATTATCTTGTTATATTCCCCACCGAAGCAGCACCACGGTTTCTTTAGAAACTCATCCCCTCTAGTCAAGTTATTTTAGTAAGTGTCGTTGGAACTTCTTGAGACAAGAGGTAAACTTTTACCTCCGGCGAAAACGTAAAACCGCAATTTCTCCGCCAATATGTAGTCTTTTTCAATTTCTTTTTTCAGAAGTTAGAGATTACTCTTCGACCACTACTTTAACCCAAAAATCCAAATTTGAAGAAAATTACCGACCTGAAGGTATACTGTAACCTTAAGAATCATTACAATTGGATATTTTATTTTCCCTTAAGGGCTATGGCTCTTGGAACTTTTCTGGGAAAAAAATATATATTGCTTTAATTTACGTTTATCAGCAGCAAATTAGTCATATGATGGTTAGGATAGATTTTTACCCCTTATTACTTCATATTAACAAAATAATTTGGCAACTTTTTAAAATAACTGTCTACTCCTAGGAAATCGCAGTCATATGTGACCTTTTCTCTGTTTTATTTCAAAGTTTTACGATGTCAAGTGTTGCTCCCTCCCTTGAATGGCTTTCTAGTGGGAGACTGTGACAACGCTTATGGTTCGACATGCAGAATGAGCTGTAATGATGGATACAGGATGCTTGGATCAGAGAACCTTACCTGCCTGAACAAACCAGGCCAAATTGCAGGATACTGGGACAATCTGGCTCCAGTATGTAAAAGTAAGTTAGGAACTAGTAATTCTCAAAGAGATATTGAATGTTGCCTCTTTAGCCTGGAAAGGTACAACAGTAATTAATGTGCATTTTCAGGCACATGTACCATCTTACATTTCTAGGTAAAGGTCTATGTGGCTGCAATTGTTGCACTAAAAATGGAAACTTGTTTTCTTTGCTTTCTGGATATTGTTCTTTGACATTTCTATTACATTCGGTAAAGAAGACATTTGCTACATTTTTGCACTTCCAACGGAAGCTTATGAGCTGTATTTGTCATTGTCGCCATAGTTCCCTCGTCGCCTGGCATCTTTTAGGAGACGATAAAGACTCACTGACAAACGATTCAAAATAATTTATTTTTTGTGGTAGAAAGTCTGCTGACACAAGCATGTAACTATGATAATTATTGAAATCTAGCTCTACACATCTTAACATACAGTACTTCTTGCTTTCTTAACTGCAACTTCTTTGGACTGAGTTTGATGTTCTTCTTGCGGCAACGCTCAAGGAGGGCAATTAAGTTCTAATGATGATCCTGAACTGCACTTTCGTAGGTATCACATTTATGCATGCAGAGTATGTCATCTACTATGTCTTCCTTACCACTGAGATTCTGGAGACTTTCATGAATTCTCGCTGATACTCTTCGGGCATGGTCTTTACACCAAATGGGAGGCAGAGCCAGTGAAAGCGACCAAAGGGTGTGTGGAAGGTCACCTGCCAGAATCCGTGCCTGGCATCTAAAACAGAGAATACTTTTTCCTTGCTTTCCTTGCTTACATCTTCAATTGTTGGAAGAGGATAATTGAATCTCAGCAGAGCTTTGTTTGGGTCTTTTGGATCTATACAGGTTCTTAAATTCTCTGGCTTGTTGACTAGAACTAAGCTGGACACCCACTTGGTAGGTTTTGTCATGGGGGTGATCAGAAAAGAATTCTGTAAGGCCCAAGAGAGTGAAAAGAATATTTGGATGCCAGTAAGGATGAATTTAAAAAAACGAAAGCTTGCCAGCTTGTGACCGAACTTGAGGAGCGATTAGGTGAAAAAGAAGAATCTGGCAAGCGTGCTCAAAAGAAAATGGAGGAAGAATATGCCCGTTGTCAAAAAGGAGATCGCAAAGAGAAATATTCGAAGCTCGAAGGTGCTATAAATGAAGAGCTTGAGTTGTCGCCTCCAAGCCCGCCAAAACGGGATGTTAAGCCAGAAGAGGAGTGAAAGACTGTTGAAGAATCGCCCAAACATGAGCTCGGGAAAGACATGTGGAAACAATTGATGAGGGGTTCTATTCCGTTATTTTAGTGGAGACAAGCAGTTGTATGGAAGCTGGAAGGCAGCATTTATGGCTTGTGTTGACAGAGTGCCAGCCACTGCAGAGCATAAATTGTTGCAACTAAAGAAGTACCTATCTGGAGAAGTGTTTGCAGCAGTTGAGAGCTTAGGACATTTCGTTGAGGTCTCGGAAGCAGCCAAGAGCAGATTGGAGAGAAAATTTGGTGGTCAACGTCGTCAGATCAATTTGCACTGAGAGGAATTGCACCAGTTCCGACCAATTCGTCCTGGAAATGCCAAGGACCTAGAAAGGTTGGCAGACTTACTGGAAGTGATTGTCATAAATCTGAAAGAGGCCGGAAGAAAAGAGAAACTTGGCAATGAGTCCTTGTACAAGAAGGTACAAACAAAATGACTAATACCATGCTTGCTAATTACAACAGATGTGTTTTTGAGCAGAAAAAATTGGAATGCGTTGAGACACTTCGTGAGTGGATCATACAAGAAGCTGAATTCCAGACTGTTGTGGAAGAGACATTGTGTTGGCTGACACGAAAATGTAGAGATATCTCACACACATTCTTTGGTCGGACAAGCAGTTCAGGAAAGTCTGTTAGCACAAATTGCCCACTTTGTAAGAAAGATCATCCATTGTGAAGCTGCGAAGAGTTTGAGAAAATGGATGTGCAAAGTAGTTGGCAAAAGGGTAAATAGCTAAGACTGTGTTATCATTGCCTCAGAAGAAGTTACAAGGGAAGGCAATGTGCTCAAAATAGTCGGTGTGGTATTGATGGCTGTCAAAAAATGCACAATCAGGTATGCATGGAGATCAGTTGTAAATGATGGTAGTGCTAGCAAGTCAAAAGTGATAGAGACAGAGAGGAGCCTACCCTTGGACATGGGAGCTAGTGAAAACAATGCATGCAGTTTTCGCACGGAGGGGGAGCGGAGTACCCATCCTGAACACTCCTTAACAACAACCATGGCAACCACAAAAGTTCCATAGCCAGCAAAGTATCTCACCTTGCGTACAGTACCAATAGTGGTGAAGAATGGGGAGCAAAGAATGATTGTAAATGCCTTACTAGATGACGGAAGCACAAAGACCTACATAAATGGTGATGTGGCTGCTGAGCTAGGATTGGAGGGAAGTACCCAACGGATCACAGTTAGTGTGTTAAATGGTGAGGAAGATTCCTTTAAAGCCATGCCAGTGGAGTTTGACCTGAAGAGTATCGATGGCAAGACTCGAGCAAGATTTTCAGCATTTACAGCAACATGGGTGACTGGGAACATGAGACCAGCTAACTGGAAAGGGCAATCGGGAAGTGGAAGTACCTGCAAGGTGCTAACTTCCCCAATCTTGACCCTCGGCCAATCATTGACATGTTGATTGGCACGGACTATGCCGAGTTGCACTTTTCCATTAGAGATGTCCGTGGCCAACCTGGGGAGCCGGTGGCTCGATTGACACCTTCAAGCTGGACGTGTATTGGTTCACCTGGGCTGACAGAGGACAGCGTGCCACAGACAAATTTCAACATGGCCTATTTTGCTCACTAGCAAGAGAAAGAATTGAGCTCTATATTACAGAAGTTATGGGAGGTCCACTTATCTGGTTCAATCACAGAAAAATAGCTGCTGAAAAAAAGAGGAAGCGTCAGCAATAAAAACATTTGAGAGCCTAGTGCAGTTCAAAGGGGAATGATATGAAATAGACATGCCATGCCATAGAAACCAAATGCCCCAAGTTACCAAACAGCTATGAGATGGCAGTGAACCAGTTGATCAGCACTGCAAAGATACTTCTGATGGATCCTCAGCTAGTGGGGTCGTATTCAGACGTCATCAGCAAGTACAAACAGAAGGGCTTAGTTTCTAAAGTAACACCCTCTAAGACAGAAGAGAAGGCCTGGTATCTTCCAAACTTCGCAATTGTGAGACCTGAAAAGACAACTACAAAGACTAGGGTGGTTTTCAATGCCTCTGCAAAATTTGATGGACTGTCATTGAATGACCTCATCTGCCAAGGACCAAAACTCCAAAGGGATATCTTTGATGTACTGCTATGTTTTCGATGGTTTCCAGTAGCCCTAGTATGTGACATTGCAGAGATGTATCTTAGAATTGGGATATCACCCTCAAGTAGACCGTTACATTGTTTCTTGTGTAGGGACGTAGATCAGTCAAGACCTTGAGATGTTCATCAGTTCATTAGCTTTGTCTTTGGAGTTAACTTGTGCCCCTATCAAGCACAATTTCTTTCTCAGAAGCATGCAAAGGAAAAAACCAAGAGCACTACCCGAAAGCTGCCAAGAAGATCTTGGAGTCTACATACATGGATGACAGCATGGACTCTTCCACTAGCAAAAAGGAGTGCATAAAACTTTATGAGGAACTATCAGCACTGTAGGGGTCCGCAGGTATGCATGCCAGAAAGTGGCTTCCAACTCAGAGCAAGTACTTAAGAAGATACCTGAAGAGGACAGGGTTGCAGAAGTGGACTTGAACAAAGGATATTTGCCGTCAATGAACATAATTTCATGCAGCTCAATATGTCTTTGAATAATGAAGCCTTCACGTCTGCACACTATGGTGTGGTCTACATCAGAAACATCTCCACACATACAAGAAGACAGAGTGTTGCTTATTTGCCAATCATAATTATCTCAAATGAATAGCATCCTTGAATTCTCTTTTATTTAAAGTGAAGTCCACATCTTTAACTGGGATGACTGTAAGCCAGCTGGATGTCCCTTTCTCTGCAGCAAGGTTGGCAGCTCTTTCAGTTTGTTCAGGAAGGGCATTCTTCACTTCCTCTAGGTTTTCTCTAAGGTGCGCATCCTTATCTCTATGGTTACATTGCTGCAGAGATCTAATAATCTTCCACGATCTTGTGCATCTGCACCACTATCTGTTCGACTAGTGGTTCAGTCATTGAAGTTGAAGCTTCGTTATTATTATTATTATTATTATTATTATTATTATCATTATTATTATTATTAGTAGTAGTATTGTTGTTGTTATTATTATTATTACTAGTACTACTTTTATTGTTATTATTATTTTTTTTCTTTCAGTACGTTCATGTTCTTCTCTAACAGCCCCTCAGAACGGTCTTATATTCCCATACATGTGCACGTCTCTTCCGGTCAGCGGAACTAACTGTTCTTTCAGATGCAGAGATGGCTTCGTAAGCAACAACGGCATTACCTCAATTTATTGCGGGAATGACGGAAAATGGAACAGAAATGAATCGTCAATTTCAAAATGCATTGGTAAGCAGTTTTTCAGTTGTTTGGCATATGACACCAGATAGCCAAGTCATGTCACTTTCTTTTGCCCAGCTGTAAACACAGGCTTGTTTTTTTGTGTTTCGGTTGCAAGTTAAGATGACGACCAAACACATCTGCCAATAGATCTTAGTGAAATATTGCGTTTGGTTTTCTTATGTTGAAAATATGAAGAACAATTGTTTTATTTACTGATGTTTGATGAATTAAGACATAGGTTACATCACAAGGGGACAAAATCAGCAATCTACCTCAATTTTAGAAAATGCTTTTTTGCCTAGCATTTTGCAATTCTGTGCGCCACTTCCTAGGTAAAAGAGGATAAAAATTATAATTCAATTTTCTAATGCAGAGCTATAATAAAAATGCTTAACATAAAATGTGCTATTTCAGTCGCAACATATTTGCCTTGAAAATGTTTGCACATCTAGGGAGCTGTACATGTATTACGCTGTATAACAAATCAATGTTGTGACTACTCAATCTACTCAGTTCGTTTAGTTCTTACTATTTTGAGTAGTTTTTTTTTTTTGCTTATTTAAGTTTAATTTATTTTTTTGCTATATCATATTCTATGTATAAGCAAATAAAATAGTTGTTGTTGAATGACCTTTTCTATGTCAACTGATTTCTACAGGAGTTAAATTAGGCACCTTAGGTAGAGAGTATGCTCCCTAGTGCTCTCATCATGAGTAATAAGTTAGTTATTGCTTGTAATATTATATTCCCACAGATGTTACTTCACCGGTGTTTATGAAGTGTCCTTCAGATATTCGTACAAGCATGAACATAAATTCTACAGCATTAGTCAATTGGACCGAACCTGTTGCCCTTGACAACAGCAACCTGTTACCACAAGTAACAGTTTTCCCACCAGGGATTAGCCCACCACACATGTTTAATAAGACTACTCTTGTTGTGTACACTGCAACGGATGCAAGTGGGAACAAGAAGGATTGCTCCTTTAGAGTTGTGTTGGAAGGTGATTCTGAAATATTTTGTCAACAGAGTATGATTATTATTAATATTAAATTGGTTGAATTAATTTTCAGTGTTTCTCCAGGTATCCTGAATTGTGTGGTATGATATTTATTTATTAAGCTGGTGATAGAACATTTTCAATAGTAACATTTCCGTTGATTTATTTCCATCACAGATAATTTAGGCCCACAGGTGGTATACTGCCCCCCAGACCAAAACATTACCGCTACGAGGATGAAGACAGTGGTAACGTGGAATGACCCTCAGTTTAAAGACAACAGCAACAGTCCATTGGTGATAACATGCAGTCATCAAAGTGGAACTGAGTTTTACTGGGGAACCTGGAATGTGCATTGCTTAGCCTTTGATAGTAATCCAGATAACGATCCAGCTGTCTGCCAGTTCACACTCATGATTAAACGTAAGGCAAAAGTTCAAAAATTTAAAACAAATATTGAAGATGGACTACACCATGAAACACCGCACAAAACCACAAGTTAGTCTACATCCTTGACATGGAGGTCCATCTTAGCCACCCTTTTTGCTGAGTGTTTAAGCAACTTTAATATGTTAATAGTTGAGAAATTACTCCTCTGCTTAAATTCCTTCAATTCAGAAAGAATTACCTAAGTTTCCACCCTGAGTATGACATCGCTAATGTAACTGTGAACGCTATATCATAAGGGGAGCAGGGATGATGCAGTGGTGAGAGCGCTCGCCTCCCACCAATGCGGCTTGGGTTCAATCCCAGCCAGGTGATATACAGTGTGTGGGTTAAGTTTGTTGTTGGTTCTTGCCTTCCTCCGAGGGTTTTTCTCCCAGGTCTCTGGTTTTCCTCCCTCCACAAAAACCAACATTTCAAATTCCAATTCAACCAGGATAGAGGACGTGCAACAAAACATGCTAAGGCTGATGTGGCTTCCTATCTAAATATTTTTTAATTAAATATTGTAATACACTCTATACATTTTAATGTTCCTTATAATTCTCTCTACTTAGCAAAAGCATGTAGTGATCTACCAGCTCCCAAGGGAGGAGCTAAAGCTTGCGCTGACTGGATTTTTGGGATGTTTTGTACACCTTCTTGTAGCAACACAACGGATTTTGCTCAGCCTTTGCTTACAAGCATGTGGGTTTGTGGAGGAAAAGGAACTTGGATGCCAAGCAATCGGTTTCCGGACTGTACAAGTAAGTAAACTCTCATTACAAGCAGTATTAAATTATAGCATTGACAATAACATGCAAATGCCACGTCTACTATTAACCCTTATACTGTTGTGTTCCGAGGAAAACTTTGGTTTCTCAAGATAAAGTGCATACATACATATAACTCACATTGAGTAAAATTTAATATTTCGGTGTTTAAATGGATCAAAATTTAAACTGGGGACCACAGATTCAACGTATTGAAGCAATTGTGTTACTTCTTCATTTACCCATAACTAACCTTCGGTATATAAAGATATGAATGATCATCACAGTTATGTACACAACTTATGCAGTTGTGATATTAAAGCATAAAAAAAATTTAAAAAATAAAAAAAATTCAGGCTTAAATGGGTTACAAACCCATGGCCTCTGCCGGCTCTGCAATTTCCATACAGAGCTCTACCAGCTGGGAGCTTGTAATGTTGTGACCAGTTCCCAGTTGGCTTGAATTTTTTCTCTTCAATGGACAGATTGAAGTGAATTCTGTTTCTTACACTGAACCAACTGATAACCACTTGTGTTTCACATGTACAAAACACATGCAGTCTTTTAAAGTGTGGTCAATGGAGGCCACAATATAGACAGTCACCATCCGGCTGGATACCATAACGAAAAAGTTCTCTTCTTGTAACTAACTACAATTTGGTGCATAAATGTAAATTGAAGTTCTTTCAGCTTGGGCTCTTTACATAGCAGTTGCTTCATTTTTGGGGGCCCTTATGTTCTGCTATGTGTCTTAGTGTTATTTAGTAAAAATTACTTGTTCGAATTTTAATCAGGTCTATTTGTGTACATGTGGATTCGTCAAGTTGAAGATAGATATATGCCTCATTTCTTATTGTACTAGTTAACAGGTGTTTTGGGACGGCACTAATGACCTGAAAATTGAAGGAAATTAGTCTTTTTACAGGGATATGAGCCCTTTTTACAGTTCCTGGCACCATTTTGTAAAAGTAACCACCCAAATGATAATGAGGTCGAGGTTGACTCGGGTTGTAACTCGAAAAGAGATTTCAGTACGTAGGGCTGTTTCCGACGATTTTTTTAGCGAATGGATAGTGCTAACAGCATGTGGAGTAGCTATCTACTGTTTCTACTAAAAGAAAAGGGAAGCAGTGTGCCACTTTTGGATGTTCGAATGCATTGTATGGTGCAGACGGCTTACCAACACATTTTCATTTCTTCCATTTTGCGAAGGACGCCAAGCAAAGGAGTCAATGGTGCAACTGTACCAAACTTCAGTATGGAAAAGATGGCTTTTTCGTAACAAATTTGACGGTGGTTTGCTCTAAGCACTTAAGAAAAGAAGACATGTGCAAGAGTTTGAAGGGTCGCTGGTTCTTAGTGCCAGGTTTCTCATTCAGCATTTGTTTATGTTGACTCGTGTATGCTTATGTTCGACTTGTGTATGCTATGTTTGAGGCATTTAAGCTTAGATACACATGGTTGTTATTTTCACAAAGACACATTTAACTGAATGCCACAGTGAATCTAATTTCAGAGGACTAGATATAAAATCTCACGTACATGTATAACCTGGTATAATCATGACATTTTATTATAAAATTTAGTTCTTTATATTACAAAACAATTAAAATATATTAATGCGTTCCTCAAGTGCATGTATTTAACATAAGAGAATAGGAGCCATTAGGAGATCTCTAAAAGAGGCAATAGACCTCGACCACCTATATGTCATATAATAAAAAGACGCATTCAAAAATATGTATATACAAAGAAAAAAGGAAGCAATTTTATAAAAAAAACTCTTTTGTTATTTGTGTCTAAGTGCTGAACACTCACAATGTTCATGGACAGAGGAAGCTCCTAAACGAAAGGCTCCAACAAACAGAGAGCCTGTGCCAAAATAATCAAAAACAAATGATGTTGAAACTGAGGGGTTGTATATTGAAACTGCTTCATTAGATGATGATGTACACGCTACACCAGAATCTACACCAGAAGCTATTGAAACCACTCCACCAATTGATCCAGAAGCATAGTTCAATCATCGCTTGAGAGGATTGGACTGTCAGAACAGCAATCCTCCTCAGATGAGGAAAAAATTGCCTGACTAGGAAAAGAAATCCAGTTTTGTTGGAATGTCAATTTTCCCTAGGCAATATAAAAGGTGATAATGCAGCGGTTATATTTTACACTGGTTTTCCAAATTACAAGGCTTTAATGAGCTTTTGTCATTATGTAGAGCCAAACTTCAAAAAATGCTTGAGTGGCAAATCAGCCTTACCAAGAAAAAGACAGGAAAAAACCTGGTCCTTCAAGGAAACTTTCGTACCTTGACGAATTTCTTCTTGTTTTAATGAGACGGAAGACAGGACTATTTGCCTAAGATATCACAGATAGATTTGGAATCAGCACCAACCTTGTGTCATGTATTTGCATTATGTGGATAAATTGGAGATACAAAAGCTTTCCTCTCTCAACTCTCTTCGTAAGAATTTCAGGAAAGAGGGCCCCTTTGAAAAAATACTCAAGTCTGGGGAGAAGGTCTTCACTCTACCGACTGCTTTCAAAATAAATCTTCTCTTCGAACAGAGGCATTCCTTCTCCAAAATACACAACAAAAACAATACCTTTAAGGGCTAGGTTAGAAGCTGAATAGAGTTGACCTTGCACTTGAATGTAGTAGTCATAATTTCTTTTCATTTGTAATTGTTTCATCATTGAGTTTTTCCAGGAAAAAAAACAAAAACAAAAAAAAAAAAACGTTTTTTTCCTTTTGCAGGCATCTTCAACTGTCGTGCCTGCTTTGCTCAGAGGTGATTTTATCTCCATTCCCTACTTCTCGTTTGTAGCTACGTTCGTTACAATTCAATCCAGAGTAGCTGCTAGAAAGGGTTTTTCTTTGGACTGGAAAAGTCCCGCCTCATCCACCTTGACAGTGATCCCCTTTTCTGCCATATCTTTTATGTAAATGGCCACAGCTTTTCCCTTGTAAAATTAGCATACAGCATTACTTTTAGTTTCTTTGATGGCTTCACTTTAGTTTTAGCAGCTTTCCCAAAATTTGAGGCTGTCAGTAAAGATCTTTGTTTGTCAAACTATAGTTGGTTTTTGTTTTGTCCCCTTGTTAGACGTTCACTTTAACGAATCTCTTTATCAGGTACTGTCATGTTTGAAATGTGCTCATCTATCACGGGTTTGATTTCAGACCAAATTGCATTCCATGGCCACTCAGTTCAATTAATATTAAAAATATACCAAAATTTTAAGGCAAAGGTTCGCTCACTCAGAAACCTGCCATCACACATCGTGTCCAGGCATGCTCTCCCCAGTTGGTCTGATAGGGGACTGCTTCAGTATTGCAGAGGTCGTGGGTTCGAATCCCGTTCAAGACTGAAATTTTTTTTTCAAGCCTAAGTCTCACAGCTGCATAAGTTGAGTACACAACTGCGATGATCATTCATGTATTTGCCTCTTTCTCTGCACTTCAAATATATGATCTTTCATACGTTCACTTGTTTTCTAACATGTGGTATCATAAGTTAGGGTAGTGCTTGTAAAACCAGGTTGCATAAAGTTATAACCCAGCAGAATAAGTGCATCTGTAGCATGTTCTTTGCTAACAGGAGGGATACTGCTACACCATGCTACACTTTTTTCGGAATTCTCAAATTTGAAAATGTTTAAGTTAAAGTTTATCGCTTTACTCGTAGAATTATAAATGGTTCAACAACTATTCTAGCAATATTCCTTAGAACTCTTATTCAAGCCTCTGAAGTTAATTTACTACATGAAGTTTGCTACTAACTTAAATTTTGATAGGTAAATGCCTGAGTGAATAATAACTATCGCACCTGTACTTTGTCTTTGTCTATATTCCACATATAGCTTACTTACTATTTCCTATCTTTTAATAACGTTATTGTCTTTATTTATCAGTTTATGAGTATATTAATTTTTATTACTCATTTTGCACTTCATTTACAATAAGGTATATTAAACATATGTCTTAGATTTGTATTGTGGTTTGCACGGTGTAAAAATATGTCTTTAATGCAGAATATAAAAAATCGAAAATCTGAAATCATAATTAAAAAAAAAAACCACCACCACCGCCCCCCCCCCCCCCCCACCCTATCCTGTATGTCCTAGGGGTAGGTATTAACAAATTTATAGTTTCTAATGAATCAATCTTGTAGCTGTCAACCAATATATCAAGACAAATTATCAACGAAACATTTTGTCGATGTAAAATTTCATAGAAGTGTACCATCCCAACGATGTCAGGATGGCAATGGATTTGCACTACTACTATGGTGACTGCAATACACCGGAAGCCCAGGCACAAATAAAACAGAACTTCATCCAAGTATTGAATGAGTCTCTCTTCAAAGAAGTCTGTCAAGACCCAGCATTCAAGGAGAAGTGCAAGGCAGAAAATGTCAAGGTCACCTGTTCTGCAGTCACTTCTGTTGGCAGTAGGAGAAAGCGCAGTGTCGGTATGGTAATGTTACATTAAGGTTACTTTCATTAGATTTTAATTTACTTGCCTTCTTCAAATGTGGAAGTATTCAAGTCTTTGTTGCATTTAGAGTCTTGCCTTATTCAAATAAGTTCACTCCCAACAGTTCCCAAGTTTAAGAATAACCAATCAAACAAACAAACACAGTTTAAAAATATTGAAGGACCGTAGCCAGGGTTGAGCATAATAAAAATTTATAAACAATCTCTGGCTAAAAATGTTTACAGATATACGAGCTTTCGACTGTTAGATCTACAGTCTTCAACGGGTAAAGATGAATGACGAAATATAAATATAAATCATTTATATTCATATTTCGTCATTCATCTTTACCCGTCAAAGACTGTAGATCTAACAGTCGAAAGCTCGTATATCTGTAAACATTTTTAGCCAGAGATTGTTTTTAAATTTTAATTAAACACATTTTAGTTAAATGGGGCAATTTCACTATACCAGGGGCACCCAACGACTGTTTTCTCTCGAATGCTTTTAAACACTGTTTTAGGCTATCTGGAGTACTTTTTAAGCTCTGTAGGTTAATTTTAAGTTGTGCCAAAAAATTGTTTATCTGTTTGGTTATTCTAGGAGAACTTGAGTATTCTCGAATTTATTAGGGCTTTTTTTGTGCATTTCCCGGAAAACCTTAGGTCTTATCGCCTTTCCAAAAATGATAGCTGATCTTTTTTTCGGTACCCAAAATGACATTTTTAACAATCCGAAAACAACAGACATTAAATTTCTCATATCACGAAAGTTTGAGAATAAAAAAGGGGATTAAAGGCCCTCCGAACAAATAATTTTCCGAAACGATCCACTGGGTACCCCTCCTATACATTGCATTTGGTTGGCCACCCTCTAAGGTTTCATCAACAGACTTCAAAGGCATTTTACAACCTCAAACGGTAACAGTTAAATGCAAGTACCATCTACAGACCGCTTTCTACAGCAGAATGAGAAGTAACACGTGAAACCTCTTGTATGAAGCACGACTTATAAAACTTCCTTTTGTTTTTCAGACGATGTCAGTGAACACAGCAGAAACCGGCGAGCATTAATTTCACGAACAACAATCAGTTTAGATATCGTTGGTAAGATGGCAGGACTATTTTATGATTGAAATCTTAGCACAAGTCAACCCTCGGGAAATAAACTTTCTTTTTAAGTCTCTAAAGGGCTGTGTTTATTTAAGGGTTTATGCTACTATAAGGCACTATAATTTAATGAAGAAGACATGGCTTTTTTTTTTTTCAAAAACTACATTTAAAAATGTCCACAATTTTACCAAATCCGCTCAAGTTTCTGACTTTTTTTCCAGAATTATATATTCCAACATTTGTGGAAAAAGTCACACTTTACAGTAAATTCAGAGTATATGATTTCCGCAAATTGAAACGTCCGGTGATTAATGTATATAATGGTTCAAATCCATGTGGATAATGTTACCTTTGGGAGAAAGGGGTTGTCCTCGTAGGTTGTTCTCTTTAATTTTTTTGGTTTGTCTTATCTGACTTCACCTGGGTAGGTGCTCACCTGCTCTGAGCGTAGGTGTCTTACCACCCAGAAACCTGTCCAGTCGATTCATTGCCCTAAGGCTTAAATTAACTGCTAGGAGGCCACCACATTGCAAAAAATCATCCTTATAAATTAACACTCTAACAGGCAATCTCCTATTGTCAGCTTTGCCTTGATCTCATCGTTTTAGTTTGAAATCTCACTACAATAAACTTAGTTTCTCTTAACTCTTATAGTGGATCTGGATGGCATAGAAGCAAATGAAACCAAAGAAGGCCAGATTATGATTGGCACAGAAGGCATAAAGTTTGCCAAAAACATCAGCAGTCACATTAAAAGTGCAGTTGACAACGGCAGCTTCATCCTAACTGTCAATGGCACGGTGTTCATAACTAACAAAGAATCACTCAACATCTCAGAACCGAAGCCATTTTGTACCAAAGGACAAACTCTCAGAAATGGCTATTGCTGTAAGTATTGAATAGACTTTCATTAATTGTCGTGTTTTATACAGTAATGAAGCAACCAAACACAGGCATCGCCCTGTTTCAAATAAGCATTCATTGTAACTTCTAGCGATGAACTTCTAACAATGACATGTTTTTGGGATGAACAATTGGATATTCTAACAATGTAAAGAACCAAGCCCATGAAGACTCCCGTGATAGAGGAGAGGAAACGTCACAAAAACTGAGTTCGATCCCCCAAAAGGACGAGAGGAAATCATGGCATACACTATTGCGTTTTGCATGACAAACTTATTTTAGCACGTAATTCTGTGTGATGCTTTTTGACTCAAATACTTGCAGATGGAGGCATGTTCATTGATTCTGAAAGGTTCTGGAAATATGAATTCGTTGAGGAATAGTCATACATATACAGTCTTAAAGGAGAAATCGTGGTCTTTTATTGCAACCAAGCAAATTTAAACAGAACTTCAAATTATCTTTGTGATCTCTCCCTTGAATTCTTCTACTTACAGCGCAGTTAGAAGTGCAGTATAAAATAAAGTTTGCTTTTTAGTGCAAAGTGTATTATTGCGATAGTTTGGGGGGTTGACATCCGCTAATTCACTATTTCACTAAGGCACTATGACACTAAGGCACTATGATACTAAGGCACTATGACACTAAGGCCATAAGGTGTAAACTTTAATGTTTGTTTAATTAATTAATTTCAATTAATAAATTAGGCCTGCCGCAAAGGGGGTGGGATGGGGTAGGTACTTGTGGGCACTACCTAAAACGCGCAGTACTTACACTACTTCTTTGATTACTTCACAAAGCTAAATATTTGTTTCAGAAAACCCCTTGCTTTCCTTGCGGTACTTTTCTCTTTAGAACAAAACCAATATTTGCTGAAAACACACGTGCAGACTAATAAGCGTTAGTGTCAAATGCATATCAGGTGGAAGATACATCTCATAAGATCACACACTAATATTGAGTGCTTTTCCCTGTGGTAGGACTCTAACATGTCATACGCATGCATTCTAGCATCGTTTAATAGCGTGATAAAAGAACACTGCTGTGACTGCGTATCTTTTAGAATTATGCCAACTTGGTTCAAGAAATATCATCTGTTGTTTCCAAACTACACTAGTGCATTTATTTCATCCTTTAATTATCTCATCAAAGAGGCCAAAAATTTCATATCTTAGCAGCGGAAACTTTCCCAAGTAACTGGCATTAAAACTTGTCAAATTGTTCAAAAGAGGGGTTTTATTGGTAAATCAAAGCTGGCAACAGAATGCGCTGTTCCGTGACAGTTTGATTATTAGATTCATTCTTGTTTATTGGCGAAAAGAAAATTTGCGTGTTAAATAAAACAAATCGTTCCTCTTCTATTTCTTCATCCAACGTTCAACTTTCCTCCAGTTATCTCCAGCCATTTATCTCCAACTGTGATAAAGATACAAGCACATCTTCCGTTTGTTTTCGCGAAAGTAAGAGTTTCATGTTACGTACCTTTGCGCGGAAATCAAAAGTATCAAGTTACATACGTTGGCGTGAAAAGTAAAATTGTCACATTCATTTTTTTAATGTATTATAGCAACGTCACTACAAACCAGAAGTGAACGACAGGGGTATTTGAGAACTGAACTACATATTACTGCGTCGCTATATGTTACACTCTGCACTATCTGAGATTGTGTCACTGGTTTTTAACCACTGAGAAATGAGAAAAATGTCAGTATGGTACTAAACTGGGAAATGATTTGATGCGTGTTTTGCATTCCACAGTAAATTGTACAGTGGGGACTTATTTGAGGAAGACAACTAGAACGTGCGAAGACTGTCCCATAGGAACATACCAAGAGTTCGATGCACAGGAAAAGTGTTCTAAGTGTCCACAGAGTACTTCAACAATAAAGTCTAGAACAGAGAAAAGCTCTAGCTGTTTAGGTGACTTATTTTGTTTTGTTCTGTTCTGTTCTGTTCTGTTCTGTTCTGTTCTGTTCTGTTCTGTTCTGTTCTGTTCTGTTCTGTTCTGTTCTGTTCTGTTCTGTTCTGTTCTGTTCTGTTCTGTTCTGTTCTGTTCTGTTCTGTTCTGTTCTGTTCTGTTCTGTTCTGTTTTGTTTTGTTTTATTTTATTTTTTCAATAAGCCAGACGAAACAAGAAAGTTCTTTTCAGTGGTTTGCCCGGCTTGCAAGATGACTTCGATTAGACTTAAGAAAATTCAAAATTAGTGATGTCTCACTGCAGAGATTTGTTCAAAGAAACTAAATGGCACACTTTAAATGGCAGAACGTGCTTCAGTTGTGTCTCCATCCATCGTCATTTGCTATAATAAGTTCATTTTCAATGTGGTAGTTTATAATTAATGTAGCAGCTAAATAATACAACAAAAAATGAGAAAAGAAAGCTAATAATGGATATGTGCATGCTTCTATGCTAGGGATAAGTTGAGCTCTTTTATTATGTATTTAATGAGGGCTGATCCAACTGTTTAACTGTTCATCGCACTTTTATAAGCTTGTAAACTGCCATATTCAAATTCAACTTATCTTAGCAGCTGAGGATGGATGGAGATACATCTGAAATATGCTTTCCCATTGAAAGACTGTCGCAACGTTTCTGAGAACATAATGAAACATGCATCCAGTTAAATATACAACATAAGAATAATGATAACTTAAATGGTACCCTCGTTTAATTTTTTTCTCTCATTAAAGCTTTATGCAAAGCTGGTTCGTACTCGCCAACTGGAATGGAGCCTTGTTTTCTTTGTGAAAAGGGTTCTTATCAAGTCATGGAGGGGCAACGCCAGTGCATAGAATGCAGTCCTAATCAAACAACTCCCGCTGATGGGTCAAACAGCTCTACGCAATGTGCAGGTATTAAACAATACGTGGAGTACTCCAAATATTTCCTATATCAGTTGTGTGAAATTATAATTAGTCCCTGAAAAGGTGCAGTGATATAACTGTTGGTTGGTTGGAGTGTGTTCAGGTTGTATCTTGTCTTCCCCCAGCCCTATGCTTCAAAAATGGTAGGAAATCTTGCCAAAAATGCTAGTAATGGTGTGTGATTGACTAGCATCCCCTATTCAGAGGAATAGCAACACATTTACTTGCTTTATGATGCATATACCAAAGTTAAACTATGGCCCTCTTTTACAGGTTTTGTTACAACATAGTTGGTCATGTGGTTGCTTTACTTGCTGTTAGTTGTCAACTGTTTTTGGTTCAAAACAATTTGGTTTGATCAACTGGGTTGATAATGTAAATTGGCCACCGTAAAGCGATTCAATAGCTGACATTTTGAGTGTTAGCCTTTCGTCGGAGCGAATCGAGAAATTGTGGTCTTGTGTGGTTTATATACAGAAAGATGGAGCTACGCTATTGGTTGGTGCATGGTGACGTAAAAAAACAACAGAATAAATTAGTTGAATGAAAACCGTTCTTGATACCGCGAGGATTAAGAGTGCCGATTTGAAAAATAAATTTTTGTTCTAGAGTTTTGCGGCTTTCCGTGCTTCCTTGATGTAGGGAAAGGCCGCAGACTGCCATATGTTGCTTAGAATGATTGGGGAGATTAGTGTCTCGCGACCGGTTTAGATGCGTTTTGTCGTCTTTCTCTACATCACAAAGGTGTTCTCGGAATGGGTCGCCTAGTCGTCTCCCTGTTTTGCCGCTGGATACTTTTTTGCAAATAGTGCAAGTCATGCAGTAAATGACGTTGGCTGAGGTACAGGTGAAATGATCAGTGATCTTGATGTATCGCTTGGGTCTCGATATTTTCTCAACATTGCGAATGAAAGGACATGTTTTTCATCGTGTGCGTGTGCATTTGAAAGCTCTGGGTTGATCACTCGTTTAAAATGCACTTCTAGCTAAAAAGTTGCCTATGTTTTTGTCGCGTTTGAATCAAATTAATGGGGGTTGCGAAAAGATTCTGCCGCATCGGGATCATTTTGAAGTAATTTAAAGTTTTAGAATGATGGATTTTACTGCGTGGTTGTGAGGGTGAATGGAATTCTATCCTTATTTTCCTTCTGTGACGTTTGTAATGCTGACTGTCGATGAATTTGTTGTTCGCATGATGGCCTACTTGAACAACAGAAGCAGGATAGCTACGTTTGTCGAAGAAATCGCACATTTCTTCTGATTTTAAGGAAAAATCAGTCATCACTATAAAGACGATGAAGTCTAAGAAACTGAGAATAGGGAATGGAATTCTTGACATGTGATGGATGTGAAGATGAATATAACAAATAACTATGAGAATCTGTGGGTTTGTAGTGCACACTAGTGCATAAACCGTTGCCTTCGATAGAAACTTTGATACCCAGAAACGCTAAAGAAGTATCAGAAATTTCCCAGGTATATTTAAGAACAGGATGAAACGAATTGACAGCTGTTATAAATTGATTGAGGTCCTCTCTGATAGAAGAGATAGCGCTGATACAGTCGTCAAATGTAGCGACGGTAGAGTTCAGGTTTGGGGCGGTTGTACTGATTGAAAAATTGGTGTTAAATGTAGCCCACAAAAAGATTGGCGTAGCTAGGTCTTATTTTGGTACCCACGGCCACGCCATTGATTTGTTTATAATAATTGTCCGCGAATGAAAAACAGATGAGTGTTAACACTAGTTTAGCCAGGCAGAGTAGTGTTTCCAAGCTTGATTTCTTAACAGTGCGTAAATCACAAATATGTTTGAGGGCTAGAAGACCTTCGGCATTTGGGATGACGGTGTAAAGAGATGTGATATCCATGGTGAAAATAAGTTTGTCTTCGCCCAGGAAATTGAAATCGCGAAAAATTTGAAGTGCGTGTTGACTGTCTATAACGTATGACGGTAAAGATCCGATAGGTGCCATAATTTTGCCTAAATAGCTGTAAATGAGTTCGGTAGGACAACTACAGGCAGAGACAATACGTCGACCTGGGTTGTAAGGTTTGTGAATTTTAGCTAAAAAGTAAATACCGAAGTTCTAGGACTGCTAATGATGAGATTGGTAGCAGTAGCCGCCAATTCTTGTTTTACTATAAGGTCGTTAATAGTGCTCTTGACAATTTTTTGGTTAGTGGAAGTGAGAACTTTATCGACTTTAGCATAAAGGAGGTGTCAGAAAGTTACCGCAAAGCTTCATTTTGGTAGAAGTCGGCCCGCTAAACAACCAAAGCGCCGCCTTTGTCGTCCGCTTTGACAATTATGTCTTTGCGCTTACTAAGACTTTCTAGCGCTGTCTTGTCTTCCGAAGAAAGGTTGGAAAATTTGGTGTTACGATTGAAATTAAGATTAGGGAGTTTAAGCAAATCATTATGGCTGGTGCTACTACGGCTGCTGTGACTGAAAAGGTCTGGGGAGAGTACGTCTCGGTGGTCTGCCAAATTTTAAGTTTAGCAAGTAAGGCGAAATACAAAGATGAAAGAAACATCGGCTAAGGGGTTTAAAATCTCTTTTATTTAGTCTCTAACAGCCAAATGGCTTCGCTCAAAGGACGATGGCCGTTATTCGCATTCCTAGGATGAACAGATTATTACTGAGCGAAAGCGGATGCCATACACTTTGTACCATAACAATTTGCTGGATGAAATATATAATTTCCGAGACAAATATCTCAAAGAATATCGAGCGAAGAGCACAAATATATCAATACCCAAAGAAGCAAAATAGCATCGTATAGTTATCCAGATATAAAACATCTTCACTAACCCTCAAAGCAAACTTAACCGAAGAAAAACAACCTCGTGCTCAACACGAATATTTCACTTGACTCACTTCGCCATTCCAACACCTTTGCCAAAACTTATCGTCAATTCAGGATACTGATTTACAAGCTTATGAGAGGCAACCTTGACACAGTCTTTGACTTAAGGTGGCTCTATATAGTTTTTTGGCCTGCGAGGCATGGGTGCGAATGGCGCGAGTGCGCGAGTATTTAAAAGAAAAGAAAAATAAACAAAAATAAACATGGCGGCGAGACTTTTGTCGCGGGTCGCGTTCCACTTACCGCTATTCTTTTTGACCAGAACAAGTGTTCATTAAAAAACGCCTAGAAATGTGTCTAAAAATACACTTCTTTCGTCTTCTCCTGACGTGGTTAAACTGAGAAGCCAATTCGCAGCACTTATCGCGCCGGCATCAGAGAGAGAAGACGGTCGTGATCGTACGCGAAGGAAGTCACAGAGTGGTCACGGTGTACTTTTTATGGTCGGAGGCTTCGCTTTGAGTTCCCTGGGCGATGAAACTCCGAAAACAGCTGAAGAGTCTGCAAAGCCGCAACTGACACCGGAAACACAACCACCATTGCGTGACGACAAGGGTCGGTTCTCAAGAAAGAAACCCACCAAAGTGGAAACACGGACGACAGGACTCGTGGGATGAAGGAGTGGAGGACAAAGAGGAAATTGGAGTTTCAAGAAATGATCGAGGATTGGTCCCCACCGAAGAAAGAGAAACCCGTTTAAGTCAGATGTGGTTTAAATCTTGTTTTCGCAATACGTGGCACCAAGCAATTCTCTAAAAGTTTTAAGGCAAGTGCTTCATCAAGACTTTCTTTGCTCTGAAATAGTTCTCAATTTGAAATTTTGTATTATACCACAAGTAGTTCATAGCAAATTGTCAACATGATTATACCTGAACATTCTGACATTTCATTTAAAATTCCAACAAATTTTTTGTTACAGTTACAACCTGATAACTACCGTTAAAACGTATAAGTTTTAAATTTTTATCAGAAACAAACAAAGAAGGAAAATTGTATTCCACATGGAAGTAGACTTATTGACTTGGATGTTTTGAGAAGTTCATTGAAATGTTGTCAATACTGTAAAGCAGGTGAGAAGAAACATTTTTCTGCCTTAAGAAAATCAACATTAAAGAAAAGTCAAAATGAATTCTCAGTTTTATGGCAAGTACATACAGCTTTAAGGTTATAAAATTAACAGGTTTCCAAAAAACAGTTATGAGGTTGATTATACATGTTCATCTTCAATACATTACGAAACGTGTCATATGCAATCGGCCATAAAAAGCCTGGGGTTGGTCGTTAATTTTTTGGCAAGTTCCGTATAACAAGCGTCACACAATTGTTTGTCTATTGTTAGCAACAAAAATGTTTTTGGTAAATTTGGAACAAACGAGCAGTTGTAAATTTGCCACAGACCACAAATTGCATTCAATGCATTTTGAAATGTTGTTAGTTTTTGCAACAATTTACTTGTGCTCATTTATTCCAAATTAAAGGAGAAAACACACTAGCAGAATAAAGTATCAGATCTTCCTGAGTATCAATATATTCACTTTATTTTCAGCCAATTTGTCATTGTGGAACATAACAGCAGAAAAAAAAATGTGGGTTAGCCTCAGTGTTCTCAGTTACCTGTGCAGTGTGTGGTACAGAGAATGTTGTCAAGACATACAGGAATCGGTGAAACCCACCTAAATAATTTACTGTGTACATTAAATATTTCCTCTATGAATCCAGTAACTTTCAAGAGTAGAGAAAACGAGATTGGGCATGCAGTAGAGCAAGTGACAAAGAAAAGTTGCAACACCGCAATGTCAGAAGAAAGAAATGCCATCAAAAAGGGTGTAAAAGCAGATGACTAAGGCTGCATCAATATCCCGTGCTCATATGACATGGGTTGGCAAAAACGGGGAAAGGGGCATAACTCTTCAACCGGTCATGCTGCAGTCATGGGTTTAACTTATGGGAAGGTTGTGGATTACACTACAAGAACAAAATCCTGCAGGGTTTGCACAAATGTTAAAAAAAACTGGAAAACAAGCCAGGTGACACAATTGTCGACTCAATCATACAGCATCATCATAAGCAATGGAGCCTATGGCAGCAGTCCATTTGTTTACAGAAAGCCTAAATTCTAATGTCAAACTATCTGTTCATGTCGGGGATGAAGACTCCACAACAGCTGCACATATAAAAGAGAAGGTCCCTTATCCTGTAGAAAGGTGAACAGACATTGTGCATGCCAAAAGATCCCTTACTACAAGGCTGCATAACCTAAGCCAACGTGGAAAATTTGTAAATTCATCAACTCTCTCACAGAAAGTTATCAACTACTTGATCAAATGGTTTACTTATAGCGTGTCTCAAAATAAGGGAAATCCATCAGCACTTCAAAAATCCTTAAAAAGCATTCTACCACATTCGTTTGGAGACCACAAAAATTGCAATGAATCATGGTGTGGTGCTAAGAAAGACCCTATTAACTGTAAACACTCTTACTTACCCTATGGCACAGATCTCTATGGTGATGACTTAAGGAAAGCTTTGGAGAGAATTTTTGATGAATATTGTACTGACATAGTAGTTGCAAAGTTATCACCTGGGTCAAATTCACAGAGAAATGAGGCCTTAAACAGTGTTATAGGCTCAAAAAATCCCCAAATTAGATACTATGGTGGAAGTGAAAGTAATGACTTCCTGGTATACACTGTATCAGCTACATTGAAAGGATGATTAAGGCTACCCAAGACAAACTAAGAAAAAACAGCATTAATTTCAAACGCCGAAGAGCTCAGCTGCATAAGCAGAAGTTAAATCTTGATGGTAAAAAACAAGCTAAGGAAGGAAACACATACCAAAGTGGAATAGGACTTAACCTGGATCCAAACAATTCTACCAAACTGATCCAAGAATTCGACATCATCAATTTGAAAATTTCAAGTGAGGAGCTGAAAAACTTTGAAACATGCATTCCTGAATTAGCGATCAGACCAGTAGCAGAGAAATTTCCCTATGACAGAAACACTGTTTACAATTTCATCATTTACGATATTGAAACAAACACGTCTGGAAAAGCCGCAGAAATATGCCAACTTTCGGCAGTTGATCAATCAGTTTTGCACTGTTTCAATGACTATATAATGCCTTCGAGGGATGTAGATATTTATGCTACAAGGGTAAATGGTGTAAGTGTCCGAACAGTCAGAGGCGTCAGGACCCTGTTCAAAGACAATCAACCAGTCGAAATTGTGTCACTTGGAAAGTCACTGGAAAATTTCATAACCTACTTAGAGAAAACTGTCAGGCGTCTGAAAAGCGATAATAATATTTATACTGTTTTAATCGGGCACAACTCTCAGGTTTTCGGTAATCCAACTCTTCTTCGTCAAGGTGGACATCAACTTTGTGAAAAACTTTCCTGTCTTAACGTTTTCTTTTCTGACACTCTCCCAGTGATGAAGAACTTGGTCAAACGTAAACATCCCTCTCTGGTCTTATCGGATGGTTCCACAGTTAAATTAAATCAACAATCCATTTATCAGACACTTTTCCATGAACCTTTCCCCGCACACGATGCAATGGAGGATGTTAGAGCTTTAAGAAGAATAGTCTTTGACTTCCGTTTGAACATTTCAGAGGACACGTTGACAGAGAACATGTCAACAACACAGTACGCAGAAAACGACTTGAAATACCTTGATCGTCGCTACGAACTCCTGCAGAACTCTTTATCATCCAACAAACGCGGAATTCCCCATCAAGCAACAGATTGCTGAATAAATAGTCGGAAGTGGGATTTCATATCGAGATCTTAAGAATGTTTTCGAGAAGTTCGGAGCAAAAGGGCTTGTTGGCGTATTGTCTCTGCCTACATCTTCAGCAACTAACAAGGCCCCGCGAGTGACAAAAACAACCGGTATTCTAGCCAAGATCGTTGAGCACTTCAAAGCAGTTGAGGAAACCACAAGTTAAAACGCATTTCCATAAGTATTGCAACACTCAGGTATACTTTTCGCCGTAATGAGGTAAAACAACCTTCTACTTCTCGACTAATTTTCAACTTGCACGTGCGAAGAAAGCGAAACGAGAGCATGCGCAGTACCGTAACATGAAAAATTTCTATTTTGATGACGTCACGAAAAACAAGGGTCTTTGTGTGATCTAAAACGCATATTAAGCGCGTTCCGCAGACGGTGAATTTTTTTTGAAAATTGGCACATGGATAGGATTTTTCTTTTTCTCGCTGTTAAGGAAAAATCATCAAATTTCATACATACATTACTGTAATACGCGTCAAAAACTGCGAAAAATTGCGAATTCCTCCCAAAATTATGTACAGATTTTCTTATAGCTTTGTCAGTTGAAACTCCTTGTATGTTAACTCTGTTTCCCCCAAAACACAGAAAATTCACCGTGTAGAAACCTAGAAACACCGTCTAGAAGTCAGGTAGGTTAAAAAAACAAGCCAAGCATTTCTATCAGTAGTTGCCATAGCAACAACATTTAGGTTCTGAAAGTGTCTTCCATACGTAGTCTAAGGCTGTAGGTTTTTTTATTATTGCCCTGCCACCGAGTGCTATGTTGTAAACATTTGCCAAGGGAGAAATTATTTATGCATATGTAATATCCAAATCTTTGCGAAATACTATATAGAGCCACCTTAACTTGACTTTAAAGGATATAGTATCCGATGGAATTCTTAACATGCCGAGATGTCTGTTGAGAACGGCCAGAGAAGCGAAATCAACCCGACGTAATAGCTGCTACAGCAAAACATCCAGACTCACGTAGACAGATTTCACGCTATGGCTGGATACAACCGACGTACATGCGCACTATCTCAATTTTGGGTAAATTTACTTCCGGTAGCCGTATCAGTGCCGGCCGTAGCGATTTGCTTAAAGTACCTTTTTATTGATGCCGTGACGGCATTTATTAATCAAAAAATCTAAAGAAGCGAACTGGCCCTCCGGGGGAGTCCAGTTGGATTTTTGAGTCTGGAGCGTCTCGAAAGTATCTTTGTCCGAGGTGTTAGAATCATCCTCTTAATCATGGAAAAAGGCTTACAGTTGAACACGGCGAAGGAATTTTTCACATCTTGTATCAAGGAAGCACGGAAAGCCGCAAAACTCTAGAACAAAAATTTATTTTTCAAATCGGCATTATTAATCCTCATGGTATCAACGAACGCTTTTCATTCAACTAATTTATTCTGTTGTTTTTCAGGTTATCATGTACCAACCAATAGTGTAGCTCCATCTTTCTGTATATAAACCACGCACAGCCCACAATTCCTCGATTCGCTCCGACGAAGGGCTAACGCTCGAAACGTCAGCTTTTGAATCTCCTTATGATGGCCAATTGACATTATTAACTCAGTTGATAAAACCAAATTACCTTGTTATACTCCCCAACAACGCAGCACCACAGTTTCTTTAGAAACTTACCCCTTCTATGTTTTTGGTTCAGTTCCCTTTGTTAGCAATGTTTCTATTTTTTAGATATGGTGACAGTGTCTGTATGTTAATACGTGCGTCTTAACTGTAGGTGCTAAATTTGTTTTATTATATAAAACTGTAAGGTAAAAAACTCTTGAAATTATGAGTCCAATCGAAAACGTTAAGACTCAATTTCAACAACTTTTTACCTTAAAGTTTTATATTTTACTTTTATCGGCGAAATGTATATTATATGTTTTATTATCTCAGCTATATTTACAAATTTTTCATTTGTATGACTCGCATCTCTAACTTTCCTTTGATTAATTATTTCTCCCAGATCCATGCACTGCTGGATCGTTTTCTCCAACCGGACTGGTTCCATGTTCTTTGTGTGACCGACGCTCCTTCCAGCCCCATAATGAGAGTCGGGTGTGTTTTTCATGCCCGGGAACAACTATAGCACTGAAGCCTGGGTCCAAGAGTTCACAGGATTGCGTGGGTTAGTGAACATTTCGGGGATAGGGATAAATCTTAAATAACGCGTAATGCAATTTTGCAACGTTTGTAACCTACAAATTACTTGAAGTTGACGAAAACTTCAAATAGTGTGCTAAACCAGGAAACATCATAGAGGTAACAAATCAGATGGAACTAAAATGGTTAGGATTGACCAAGGTTGAGCATCCGTTATGAGCAAAGGTGATCATTCCTTATTCTGTCCCTCACAAAGTTCAACATGTTATTTCAAATGTTAGTCTAAGAGACCCTATCTCCAGTGGGCCCAGTTCTTGTATGCATGTGCAGCGTCCAAAATTCGACTTCCTCAATGGTGGATTAATCAAAGGAAACTAGGTTTCAGCTTAGTTGCGGTTTCTTGACAGACACCTTTTAACCTAAGTAGATACCAAGTTTTCATTCTTGTACATGTAACCGATTTTCCCTTGCGGAATTTTATCTAGTTAAATTGACATCGTTGAGTGGCTGAGAAAAATCATAATTACCTACGGTAAGACTTTTTGTGCGTCGTAGGGGCGTCTAATTTCCTCAGACAAACTTACCAGCAATAGGTCTAGATTTTGGAGTGTGTGAATAGGATTTGGTATTTGACCATCGCACCTGGAGATCTCCTCGTTTTCTTTGTTCAATTCATTTGGTTTAGTGAAATGTATATTGGCGAATTTTTTAAAGGTTAGATAAAAAAAAAATGCTACGTCAAATCTACAGTTGATCAGTCTGTCATATGTTATAATCCTGCCCCAGTTTGAGCATCTGAAAGCAGTTCTACAAATCAACTGCTTTATATCTATATCTACATATTATACCCCCCCCCCCCGACACTTACCACTCAAAATTCATTCCTTTGAATTCTGTAAGTACTCCTAAACCTTATTAAGGTAGATAAAACAGTGTCTAAATTTATCAAGGGGAACATTAGTCAGCCCATTTACCTCAGTAAACCTAAGGTAGATGGGCTGTATAATGTCGACTAAAAATTGGTCACGTGTTAAAAAACCATTTCGGCAAGGGAAATTAATACATACATAAACACACCTACTTTTGTTTTCAGGGGTAAAAAGACTTCATGTAGCCACAGTTCTAATAGTTATTGTGTTTTCACTCCACTTACTAGCAAATAGTGACAGACACTCTTCAAATCTTGCTGTAGCAAATGCTGCTTATTTTTTTTTTCAGAAATCAACGAGTGTCACTCTAATCCTTGTAACAACAACTCCACATGCACTGACCTCATTGGCGATTTCCTGTGCTCCTGCCGACCGGGTTACACCGGGAAACAATGTGACACCAATATCGATGACTGCCAAGACCAACCTTGTTTCAACAATGGTACATGTCATGACCTGGTCAACAACTACACCTGCTCGTGTGCATATGGTTACCGAGGCTTCAACTGCGAAGAGGATGTTGATGAGTGCATTTCATCACTGTGTTCAAATAACTCCTCGTGCAAAAATCTCCCTGGAGGTTATCAGTGCCAATGTGAACCTGGTTACACGGGAAGGCTGTGTGATACAGACATTGATGAATGCCTTATATCTCCATGCCAGAATGGAGCCACTTGCAACGACAAAATTAACAGCTATGAATGTTTCTGTGCCTCAGGTTATCAAGGAAACGACTGCGAGGAGAATACTGATGATTGTGCGAGTGACCCTTGTCAACACGGGGCCAACTGCCTTGATGGAATTGACAGGTACCAATGCAATTGTCCTCCAGGTTTCAACGGAACTAATTGTGAACAGAATATTGACGAATGCGCTGGAGTAGATTGCAAAAACAATGCTACCTGTCTGGATCAGGTTGATGGATTTTACTGCATCTGCAAGAAAGGATTTACTGGGATACTTTGTGAGTCCAACATTGATGATTGTATCTCCAATCCCTGCAGGAATCAAGCTGACTGCGTGGATATGATCTATGGCTACCGCTGTGACTGTCAGGCCGGGTTTGATGGATTGCAATGCGAAAATAATATCGATGACTGTGCATCAAGTCCTTGCTCAAACAATGGGTTGTGCCATGATGACATTAACAATTTTACTTGTTCTTGTCCGCCTGGTTTCACAGGTAAAATTTGCGATGTGGATGTCGACTTTTGTGTTTCAATGCCTTGCCTCAACAATGGGTCATGTTTTGATGGTGCAACGTCTTACAAATGCCAATGCGTAGAAGGTTTCAATGGAGATCACTGTCAGATTAATATAGACGACTGCACAAATGCCACCTGCTTAAGCAACAGCACTTGCATTGACGGCATAGATGAATACAAATGTGCTTGTGTTGATGGTTTTGTTGGTATTAACTGCGAAATAAATTTCGATGACTGTGGGCAGAATCCGTGTGTGAATGATGGAACTTGTGCTGATCTGATAAATGACTACCATTGTACTTGTAAGAAGGGATACACAGGAAAAAACTGCAGTATTAACATCGATGAATGCATCAGCTTTCCTTGCCATAATAATGGTACCTGTATCAACAAAGTGGACAACTATTCCTGTGTCTGTGTTGATGGATATAGCGGACCACATTGTAATGTTGATATTGATGATTGCATTATGAATTCTTGTGATAATGGATCCACGTGTAGGGATGGAATAAACAGCTACAGTTGTGACTGCGCACCTGGATTTCTGGGCGATGACTGTACAGTGGAAATCGATGAGTGCGAGTCTTTCCCTTGTTACTATGGCGGGACATGTTATGATCAGGTAAGGTGCCAATGCTAGACAGCACATTACTTAGTTCTGTGCGCCGGTTAAATTATCACAAAGCTAGACAACTTGAGTAGTATAACATTTGTTGCACTACTGTAAGTAACTAACGAACATTTTACGAGTTAAGTTTGGTTGAGATCAGCTCCTGTAGTCCTTATAATTTACATGTATGATCATGTTAATCACATATACAGTTTCAGGGAAAAGAAAAAGCACTTGTTAAGGCTGCCAACGCTTTTCCTTTTCGACACTGGTGTTTATCTTCCATTCCTACCGCATAAAATAATTCAGAGGCTGTCTCTGTAAGAACCGACCACTGATTTTACTTCGAAAATTCGATTTTTCTCATAAGCTGGGATTTCAAAGCCCTTACCTAGTCAATCACTAAATTGAGTTTTATTTCATTAAAAATTCCAATTGAAGTTTTCTAGGATTGATTGAAGTTCGGTCCGCTCGACACAAGTTTCATGCCCGCCAAAACTGGAAAAATAGCACATATTGCCGGCGCTCCAAAAAAATAATATTTGCGACAAAGGACCAAAACTTTAATCTTGAAGCCAGGTAAGAGATTTAAGGGAATTTATCGGAGCACTTTACGAAGGCGAGTGTGTTAGTTACTCACTGGAATATTTTCAAAATTTCCTGAACTTTAAGCGTTCATTAGTTTTGAAAACCTAGTGGGCAGACAAATTTTATTATTGTTTTAAATTAAGGGACATTATACTTTCTATTCATATAGTTCAGCAGTTTCAAACAGGTGCCACATTTTTAAAATGTGCCTGCAAAGTAGAGCTATTTTTGCGTTTGGTTCAAAACTCGATTTAACGGGTAGAAAATCTTCTTTTAACCGTGGAAGGAACAACATTGAATTATGACTGCAACGTGGCTAAACAAACTGCTATGATATATCTGTAGTTAAAAAAAAAAAAATTGGGACTTTTGAGCGAATATTATTTTTTTGGAGCGCCGGCAATATGTGCTATTTTTCCAGTTTCGGCGGGCATGAAACTTGTGTCGAGCGGACCGAATTTCAATCAATCCTAGAAAACTTCAATTGGAATTTTTAATGAAATAAAACTCAATTTAGTGATTGACTAGGTAAGGGCTTTGAAATCCCAGCTTATGGGAAAAATCGAATTTTCGAAGTAAAATCAGTGGTCGGTTCTTACAGAGACAACCTTTTCGTAATCTTGCATCTTGCAAAGCGATCATTGTTTGTTTCAATGGGATGACTTTTTCACATGCAAACAGCTGGTTCGAAATCTGTCAGAGCAAGTAGTGCTAGGTCAGTTAAGGAAGAATGACAGCAATGCCAAGGACACCTTCAATGTTAATATTTCTACATACATGTATAGATAGATAGACAGTCAGACAGACAGACAGACAGAGAGACAGACACATTGACACTGATTGCTTGAGTGATTGATTGATTGATTGATTAATTGATTGATCTGCTGTCGTGTTTTGTAAATGCAAACCACGCAGTAAAACTGTTGTGCTGCTAGTAAAGTGCAAATTGAAAACGTGAAAATAGCTTTGTAGGAAATAAAGTACCTAATAAAAAGTATGCCCTACATAAGTAATATAAATTATTTTGAGTTTTTTTTTTTTTCTGTATTGTAGCCAACAGTGATCGGAACTTATCAAATCAGTCGATTTTTGATTTTCTTTTGCAGATCAATGGATTTGCTTGTGTCTGTCCGAGCGGATTTACGGGTGTGCAGTGCGAAGTTAACATTGATGACTGCGAATCCAGTCCGTGTGCAAATAACGGCACATGCTCAGATCTAGTGGCAAATTACACCTGTTCCTGTCTAGAGGGTTTCAATGGCTATAACTGTGAGAACCACACTGACCACTGTAAAGAATCTAACTGCAGCCAAAATGGCTTCTGTGTTAATTCTCAAAAGCATTTTTACTGTAATTGTAGCAGTGGCTACTTCGGAGATTACTGCGAATTAGAAATAGACGAGTGTTTACCAAGACCGTGTTTCAACAATGGAACCTGCCATGATGCTATCGGTAGCTTCACTTGTTCATGTGCTGATGGGTATACTGGAAGGTTATGTGAACTTAACATAGACGACTGTGTCAATAATTCGTGTCAAAATGGCGCTTTTTGTGTTGACCATACTCTCGGGTATTCTTGTCTATGCCCTGCGGGCTACAATGGAACTTACTGTCAAACGGAGATCGATGAATGTGAATCGAACCCGTGTATTAACAATGGGACCTGCATCGATCTCACAGCAGGGTACAAGTGTCAATGTTTGAGTCAGTTCACTGGTGAGAACTGCGAAAACTTCACAAATGTCTGTCTATCAACGCCTTGTCTAAATGGAGGTACATGCAAGTCTGATAACTCTTCAGGGAACTTCAGCTGTTCGTGCAAAATCGGCTTCACTGGAGAAAAATGTGAGGTGAACGTTGATGACTGTGCTTCAGATCCTTGTATGCCAAATGCTTATTGTCAGGATATGGTAAATAGTTACAGCTGTGAATGCTACCCTTCCTACTCTGGAGACCACTGTGACATCTGTAAGTTAGAAATCATGACAGTTTTGTTCTTTCGTAGTAAAATGGATGGAATGGGAAATACCGTAGATAGAAGGTACGCGTCTTAACCTCTGAGGTGCATTCAAATCCAAACTCATACCTAAACAACGGTACAGGTGGACAGACGTAAGATGACACCTCCCCCTTAGTTTTATTGTGGTAATAAGACACAAACACTAGTTTTGCATTTATTAGATAGATAGCACTTAGCGAAGCTTGCTGTTCAAGATAACTTTGTTTTTGTTTATTATGATGTCATCAATTCTGCCATGTTGGATCTACCATCATGGATTTAACTAGTTTCTAGAAAAGTCAGAAAGTAAGGCCCAGTTCAGACAACGTACTTCACATGAGGTGAATCGCATTCAAATTTAGGCTGACCCAAATTAATTTAGACTAGTTGAATTGATTCAGACGCCGATCTCGATTCCAGCTGAATTGAATTCAACAGCAGACAAAAGCACATCTCCATCAGCGCTGATACAACAACTAAGCGTGATCCAAAGCCGTCCTGTGAAAAATATAAGAAACGTCGGCAAAAAGGAGCAGAATGAGGCACACTGCATCACCGTTTAAATGTAACTGCAAGAAGACCACTGATAAATTGGTCAGATGTCGTATTTCACATGAATTTAATTTCAACATACAACTCCGACTTTTAACCTCTTTGTATGCCATGAAATACAACGCAACTTGGGCAAAAAGCCAAACTGCAATATCCAGGTTATTCAGAAATGCAATTTTCGCATGAAAATTAATTTAAACACAAATACGAAAACTACGATGAATGCACATTAATTTTGATGCTGTTTACCAAGGTGGCAGCAAGTTTGCACATGAAAACAGGAAAACACAAACTGCACGTATCGGCTTCTCTATTGAGTGAAACCCGCCACTCTGATGCACTGATGCGCAATGTATATTGTTGCACATAGTCAGGTGTTCAAAATACATTAAAAATACACGTGAAGATCAGTATCTGAATCAAAGCCGTTCCATAGTTGTTATTCCCGGCTGGGCCAGGCTTGAAGAATGACTGAGTCGATTCAAATTCAATCAACCTTTGCGAATTGATTCAGACGCCGTACTGCACATGAACTTAGTTCATTGAATTCGATTTGGCTCATGTGAGGTACGGCTTTTGAACCGGGTGTTGTGTTCATTGAAGGTTAATTAATCAGAAGTGGTTTTAATCGTTAGACCTGAACTTCTGTGAAGTTATAGTTGATGCTCCTCAATCGATTGAGTTGAGTGCTCTACGAAATACGTTCTACTCAAAAAAAGAATTTACATACATACATACACGCATACATACATACATACAGTTGAACACTGCATCTCTTTCCTGTACCACTGAATTAAGAAACCCTTTAAATACCTGGACAATTTATTCCTTAGGTGCGTCAGTCTGAGATGTTTAGAAAAGGCCCCGGACATACCTGAATGACAGTTTCCCCTGTTTTTTCTTTACTTCAACAGTGTCAGTTTTCCACCTTTTTATATACCTTTAGCTGAAAATGGTAACCCTTTTGGGAGGAACCGCCCGATCTAGTTCTAAGTCCATCGAGGAAAATATCATACCGTGGTGGAAACACCCTAACGTCCATTTTCTTATTTTGTTTGCAGATCTCGGCAGTAACTTCGATCTTATTTTCAAACGTAGAAGCATAGATGACATGGTCTTACTATCAGATGGCAAAGGTCTTCCAAACATGAGATATTTCACAATTGCCCTGTATGTTCATGCAGACTCCAGGTACAATTCAGGAACACTCTTCAGTTACAGTGTTCCTGAGCAACCAAAACACATCATCGTACTTTCCTTTACAGAGACTCAAGTTCATGTGGAAATTAAAGATGTCATTGTAAGGGCAGATTTTAAGTTAACAGATGACCACTGGCATTTCTTGGGAGTTGTGTGGAACGCAATAACTGGAATTGTCTCGGTGTATGTCGATGGAACAGAAATAAAAAATGCCAGAAATGTCAAAACCGATGATACCATCATCGGCGGAGGGTGGATTGTAATTGGCCAGCGATATCTTGCAGAGGAAAAGATATCAACCCTTTCAACAGCCTTTGCTGGCACTTTGCATCAAGTAGGCTTTTGGAATGTTCCAGCAACTCCTTTTCACATGTGGAATGCAGCCCATAACTGCACGTGGCCTATCGCAGGAAGTTTGCGAGCATGGAACAGCTTTCTATCAGGAATCAAAGGAAACGTACAAAAAAGATTCATGACACAGTGTAAAGGTACTTGACATTTCAAACACAGTCCTAATTAAGTCATTTAGTTTTGAAATCTTCAAGTGAATAAAAAGGGATTAACATTTTCTTTTTCTACTAAGTAATGCAATTTAAGGCAAAATTTTGTGGACGACAGTACTCGACACCTGGACCTATTTAAAATTCTCATGTTTGGTCATTCAAATGAATTCTTTGCTATGGGAACAAAGGTGGGGCATTGGTCATGGCTCTCGCCTCCCATCAATGTCCCCTTGGTTCAAATCCTGGGCCAAGCATCATAATTAGGTTGAGTGTGCTGTTGGTTCTCATCCTAGTTCCGAGGATTTTTCTGCGGGTTCTCTGGTTTTCCTGCCATCACAAAAGTATCCAAACACTTCGTAATGAGTTCATGAAAGCTCTTCCATGTTTCGTGAGTAAGAAACTTACATTTAAAATTTAAATTTACATTCAACATAGACAGTTGCTCATTTCAATTCAGTCAGCACAACTTTGCATCCATGAATGGCATCAGTATATCTTCCACATATGTCAGCCAGAGGTCTGGAACTCAGTTTAGATGTTTTTTTTGTTTTGTTTTGTTTTGTTTTGTTTTTTTTTCTTCATAATAGACAAGATTAAACTTTCTGGCGATCAATTAAATGCAAACTCTTAAAGTGTTTAAAGGGTTTGCTGCGAAAAGTGACAGAGTAAATAGCATTGCATTTTCAAACTTAAAGCTCATAAAAAGACATGAAAAAGTAACATGTTCTAATGTCGTACAACTTTGCTTTGCAGCTTTGGACACGTGCAATAACTGCTCGCACTTCAATCAGTGCGAGTCTCGTGAGAGACTTTACTTCTGTAGTTGCTTACCTGGATTTTCAGGTTTCCACTGTGACATCAACATTGACGACTGCAGCTCAAATCCATGTGTCCATGGAAAGTGTGTTGATGGTTTCAACCGCTATGACTGCGATTGCACTGAAGGCTATTGGGGAGTAAATTGTGAAAAGGAGATCATCAAAGAAGGAGGTATGATGGTTGCAGAAGTTATCAGTCTCGGCACTCTAATGAAAGAAATGTGAAGAAATTCTTTTTTAAATCTGTTGGGTAAAAGTAACAAATTTTATGATAAGCATCCATGAGTATACTTATTTTTGAATTTTAGGAAGCGATCTGCTACAAGAACCTTGAACCCTTTCCCTTATTATTTTAAGACAAATTATGTTCAGTTGTCTACACGTTATGTCCAACCTACACCTTTGAATGACCTTGCATGACCCAACGCATTTGACAGACTAGAAGAGAACTCCCCAAAGAACATAAGAATGGCGATCTTTAAAGAGCGCTTCCCTCGTCAGGGAATTACAACTGACCTTTAACAACCTATCATCCACCTACCTTACATGGATCTTAAACTCTAATGAACCTCGTATAATGTATGACTATGTGCACATTCCTCAAGAACACCACTAATGGTGTGTTATCTCATTTCTACAGAATGTCCGGAATTGAAAGAGCCTGTCAATGGAAAAAAATCTTGCCAAAAAGTTGCTGGTAAAACTTTGTGTACCATGACCTGTGAGGAAGGTCACTCTTTCAATGCTGAAGCAGTAACTATATATGACTGCGGCCCTGACACAGATTGGGCCTGGAATGGCATGACAGCTATGTCAATACCTGTTTGCTTAAGTGGGTATTAATACCTAATCAAACAATGCACAATATTTTATAAAATTTTATATTTGCAGCTTGATCAGAAACTGAATTGCCTATGCTAATAAGGAAAATAATATTAATATGGTAAACAAAAATTCCCCTATAGAGCTAGGCTCCCTCTTCTTCAAAACAAAACAAAACAATGGGTTTTATGGTTTACTATAGCCTTGTTTATCACCATTTATCACAAAAAATTAGCTATGTTTTGTAATTTTAAATGCTCCAAGGCATAAACCTGCCAATTTTTGAGCAACTGATTAACCAAAAACCTATCATGAACTATCATGTGCACCGACAAATGAACAAAACTATCATCAACTTTCACGAAGAATTTGAACAAGCTCAAAGCGGGTGATAGGTATTGATAGTTGAGTATTGTTGGTAAAAGTGCATGATCATTGGCTGTCAAACAGAAATTCAGGTTCCAACTATCAATGACTATCACACACTGTCTGATCAGCAATTGACATGTCAAGGAAAAGCTCATTTGTCTATGTTGGATTAACCTGGATGCCAGAGGTAATCTAACACAGACAATCTAACATAGAGTTAGATTTCCAGTCCCAGTCAGGTCAATAATGATCATAATCATAACCATAATCATAATCATGATAATAATGATAATAATAATTAACTTGTAATGCCCAGATATCAATTTAACATTTTCAGCTGCGCATTACAATGTTTAACAAAATACAACTGTTCTATTACTAGATGCGTGTAGAATGTGTGAGCCACTCGGAATAATTAAGCTATGAATGCGTGCAGAACGTGTGAACCGCTAGGGATATTTAAGCTATTAATTATTATTCAATTTCAATGGAGTTTAACCGTCGTTCGGTTTAAATGTAAACTTAGTGTCAATCGCTTCGCGTTCGAGAAAGTAATATAAACTAGAGAGTCAAAGAGCATGAGAAAACATAGGGTCAGGACCGAAAAAATCCGGCCTTCATATTAATTCGGAGCTTTAGCGACGTGAGAGAAATTTAATGGCTATGGAAGTGCTGACAAAAGGAAAAGCATGAGTGTTTCCTAGAATGGGAAAAAAGGTTTCTGTCTTATGAAAAGGTTTAAGGATGACTAAAGCAGATCCAGAATTCACATGCTTGTGTATCTACCAGAGGTCAGGAGAGTGCAGTCAAAATATTCTCGACAAGGCGACGTTTGTCGAAGCTGATCTCAAGAAATGGGAAAAACATCTCGAGAAATTGGAGGAGCACTACAAACCGCTGGGAAGCAAACTTGTCGCAGCTACTCAATAAACGGTGTCAGCTCAAGGAGACATGGAACTACCTGAGTACATTGAAAAGTGCAGACAAATTACCAGCGCATGTGGAAGGCCAGAGGACACCACAGACATGGCTCTCAGGAATGCAATTCTCCTTGCACTCAAAAGTCCAATGGTGTATCAGAAATGTTTCGAAGAGAACCAAGATACGTTTACACCAGACAGGGTCATCGAGTTTGCTACTGACATCTACAATAGGGATTGTCAAAGACCGATCATGCAGACTCTCAGCACAGCATCGGCAGTAACCACAACCATACAATGATCAACTCAAGTTCACAATCTACAAGAAAGTCACCGAGAAGATGAAAAATCAGGAAAGGGAAACGGAAAAGATGTCACTTCCCAAGACAAGGATGGAATGAAGCGACAAGACTGTTATTGTTGTGGAGCAAGGCCAGCTGATCTAAAGTCTAAGTGTCCAGCCAAGGATGTAATGTGTCACAACTGTGGTAAAAAAGGGCACTACCAGAAGTGTTGCAAAAGCAAGAGAGCAAAACCAGGCAAGTGCAGAAAGTTCAAACAAACTCAAGTACATGGCTTGCAGACACGAAAGTAGGCAGCCTCCAATCAACCCATATCCAGACTACTACATGCCACTGGCACAGATCACAGACCGCTGGAGACGATTTGGAAGAAGGGAATTGCCACAGCAAGCTCAAGACTTTAAAGGCTGCTCTTGAGGCTTGCAAGATACGAGATTCATTAAGAGTACATCTGGGGAAAGGACAGCTCAATAGCAGATGCATTGAGTAGAGTCGATCCACATAGTCCAGAACCTCAGGATGCAGAGCAGATGGATGCAATTCCAGTGCATCAGGTTACTAACGCCATTCCAGCAACAGACAATCGCCTGGACAGAACCAGAATTGCCACCACTGCAGTTCCAACTCTGAATCAGCTACGACATTACATCTTCCATGGTTGGCCACTTGAAAAGCGTCAACTTCCAGAACCAGTACAGCATTACTGGAATTAGCGTGAAGAGCTTGCAATCGAAGACAGACTAATATTCAAAGCCCACCGCTTAGTAATTCCCACATCCCAGAGAGCAGATTATCTGAGAGATCTTCACACAGGGCACTTAGGACAGGAGACAACTCTTCTAAGAGCATGCGAGACTTTGTTTTGGCCATGAATCTCGGATGATATCAGAAATGCAGTTAAAGCATGTGACATTTGCCAGAAACACAAGCCAGCTCAACAGAAGGAACCCCTCATGCCGCAAGACGTACTTAGCATGCCATGGGTCAAGCTCGAAATCGACAAATTTGAACACCGTTTCCACCACTACCTACTGGTTGCAGATTATTTCAGCAAATTTCCTATTGTGAAGAAACTGTCTAGTCAGATGTCAGGTCACATAATTGGTCTTCTCAAGACAATCTTTGCAGAATATGGGATTACCGCAGTAGTGTACACAGATCAAGGAACTCGATTTGCATTCAAGGACTTTAGAGCATTCGCTGTTCAGTACAGGTTCCAGGTGCAGCACTCAAGCCCAAGGTACCCTCAGTCGAATGGTTTCATTGAATCCATGATCAAAACGGCAAAGAACATCATGGACAAGGCAGAAAAGTCAGGTTCTGATCCACATCTTGCAATGCTGATCTACAGATCCACACCAATCAGACCGGGTCAACTAGGCCCAGCAGAACTGCTCACCCAGCGCAAGTATATAGCAGTCCTGCCCATTCATCAATATCTACATCCTAATCTGGAGAAGAGCAGAGAAGCGCAGATAGCACAGAAACAGACCCAAGCGGGTTTCTGCAATCAGAAGGCCAAGCAACTTCAGGATCTAAAGCAATACCAGAATGTTCGAGTGCAACTGGATCCTAATAAAGCAATCTGGCAGAAAGTCACAGTGGTTCAGCAACCCACTGATATGGCACCCAGACGTTATCGAGTGCAGACCGAATCAGAAACCATCGACACTTGCGTCTTGCAATTCAGAGCGACCAGCCAGAAGATCTAATAAGGCAGCCTGCCACTCCAGCAGAATTAGTTGCACCAACATCACCACACACGAATACCGTCAACCGGACATTGCCTACGCCGCGTGCACAAGACCACATCCATCCCAGCATTGCAGCCTCTAGACCATGACGAACTGTTAGACCACCAAAGAGACTGATTGAAGAAGTGTAGATGTAGGAACACTGAAAAACCTTTAGGAACTTTCAGTTGAATTTTTTTCAGGTAGAGAGGGGAATGTTGTATTACTAGATGCGTGTAGAATGTGTGAATCACTCGGAATAATTAAGCTATGAATGCGTGCAGAATGTGTGAACCGCTAGGGATATTTAAGCTATTAATCATTATTCAATTTCAGTGGAGTTTAGGTGATCTTAGTGTCAATCGCTTTGCGTTCGATAAAGTAATAAAAACTAGAGAGTCAAAGAGCATGAGGAAGCAACAACTAATTACAGACCCTTATTAATATTACTTAAAAATCCCTTTTTAAGTTCTTGTTAAAATTAACAACAATGAAAACTCCTTGTTGCAAACAATCAAAAATGCATCGTTACATCCAAGTAACTTATAGTGGGGAAGATTGCTCTGGGTGACATTTCTTTGATATTTCTTAAATTGAAATAAATATTTGAAAAGCCAATATCCTAATAGAAGCCAGTGATCACTGAGTATCAGGAACAGTTCATTTTCCTATTTATAAGTGTTATCCAAACTCATAATTATAATTCACTCTCTGTCACAGAAATTGCTGAGCCTAAGGAAATAGAACATCGCTTCTCGGTTGATTTTCCTGGAATGAAATGCGAGAACATGGGGAGTCACGAAGGGTTACGCTCTGCAGTCGAGAAGGGAATTAACAACACATTTTCATCAGTCTCAGGATGCGGCCCATGCAAATTAAAGACTGTCGCAATTCCTGAATGTGAATTGCCAGCCAATCAAAAGCAGAAGAGAGCAGTTTCCACAGCCATTGAAGTTCTTTTTTCAGTTCTGGTGTTTAAAGATGTTAATTCGTCCTCATCAGAAGACAGTGTTGAAGAAAAAAGTGAAGCACTGTTGTTTCAGATGCAGTATGCTGTTGCTGCTGGAAAGTTCACAATAAGCTTACATGGAATGAATACCACTGCCCTGAGATCTTCACTAAAACATCTCTTCTCCAGGGTTACTTGCAGTGTTGGCTCTGTCCCAAGCAACAATAGAAAGAGATGCGGTGAGTATTTAGTAGAAGTTAGCATGAAGTTATTCATACTTTTTAGTTGGTATGAATCACTGTGGAGTTACGTTTCTCAGTAACTTAAGGGCACAGCATAAACCGAGACTAGAATTGGGGCCACTCAGTGGCCTTTAGTTACCGACGCGTTGGCCACTAGAGAACCATTTAGAGAGCCAGTCGAAATGTTTTCTTTTGTTGTTGTTCCATCGACTATTTGGCCAATGTAACGCAAATGGCTTCTGCAACAAATGGCCGTGGAAATGCAGCCAGGCAAATATGTTGTTATGTTCATCCTTGGAAAGATTTTTATTTTCAACAACTCTTTGATGGCCCCGTGTGCTGCACTGACTTTGCAGGCAATTAACACCTGTTTTGACTTTTAGTGGCTTGTCCCATTGGAACATTTCATGACCAAAACAGCTTCAAATGTAAACCATGTGGTAAAGGCAGCTACCAAGACAAGGAAGGCCAGGCTAGCTGTGAAATATGCGGCAAGGGAATGACAACCCTCCACCATGGAACGGTTAACAGTGACGGGTGCATTGAGAGTAAGACTACATTTCAAAGTGTTATGCAATATTGCAGGTAGCAAAGATACTTCAGGGTACATATAACACTCATAGCTGGTTAGGGGAAGTACTAGTCTTGCTATGTAGAAAAATCCTAGCATTGACAAAGGAAAGGTGTGCCACTCCCTGGTGGGGGACACCCACAACACACACTATTTACAACTATTTACACATTCAATAAAATGTCCTGGTTGTCCATTTCAACGTCATTTAGTGGGACTCGGGTGTATCTGTACCGACAGGAATGGAACGAGTCAGGTTCCACTATCCGTTTGTCGAAAACGAGCTTGTAACGCTTGGTTTCAGTGATGGTCTCCAATTGTTCGCTTTGACAACCCGGGTGATCTTGTGAGGATTAAAGACGGGAATATCAGGCGGGTCGTCCTCGTGATATTCTTTTTTGAGGAGATCGTATAGTTTAGTTGTTCTTGCCCTCAGGTGTTGAGGGTGTAGCCACAGACCTTGCATTCCACCTGCCTTGTTTGGTGCGATAACCGCTTTTGTGAGGCAGCGTTCCGAGTCATCATGGTTGCATCGGTAACTTCGCTCAGTCAGCGCTTTCAGTTGTTTGGTTTCTATGCATTTACGGCATAGAGGAAAGGTGAGTTTACCACCACTACAATAGGGTTAGTCTGGACGGTAAAAACCCGGAGCGGTAGAAATCTACATTTCTCCAGACTAAAGTATTTGGAAATGTCCTTTCCCGTAAGTTCGTAGATGATGATGGGATGGCCAACGGGGTAGAGACAGGTCTTGTTGAACTAAGGGTATAGGGAGGTGAAATCATAGTAATACTCCTTTTCCCCCTCTGCGGTGCAGTGGAAACGTTTGACGGCATTGGGTCCCCCCTCCCCCCTCCCCCTCACCCAAATTGGTAGATACCTTTTCTTGAACATGCGGCATTTCTTGTTTAGTCTGACTCGATCTCCAGGGTTCAAGTTCGGTTTGATGTGTTTGGCATTCAATCGTTTCACGTACGAGCTGCTCCACACTTCCTCCTCGTTACTCGCATTCAAATTCTCGGGAGCCTTCTTTATGCTACGATAATACGTTGGATTTTAGCTCGATACCAAGTCTTGCAGTATGGGTAGGAAGGCCAACGTGTTCTTCACGGTGAAATACCGATACAGCCTTTCTTTCAAGGTACAATTAAATAATTCAACCACGCTACAATAACAGTAGCAATCCAGATCATTCTTGCAACCCATGAATGGACGTTGCCTATATACGATGCCTTTTCCTTGACCGTCCGAAGACAGGCAAAGTGTTTTGTGGGCGTCCTCCGCCAGGGAGTGGCACACATCCCCGTTGTGAATACTAGATTTTTTCTACTGAAATCAAAAAAAAAAAAAAAAAGAAAAAAAAAAATTAAAAATGCTTCCTTTTTTCCCAGATCCCTCTTGGTTATAACGTTCTGGGTCACTTGATCCCAACCTCACTTTCTGATTGGTCCATCGTCGAAAACAAAAGGAAAAACCCGTTGAATATAGGGCAGTCACGTGGCACAAAATCAAGCCTCCTGGTTGGCCTTTTCAGATTTTCTTCCCTTCTGATTGGCTACTGCCGATATAGACGCCGTATCCACCGCTTGTTTGACATCACATTTGTTACTCCATACACTGTGCCTGTGTTTGCCACGCTCTCTTTTGCTGCATTGAAAAACAAGCTAAAACCTAATTTTTCTATGAACTCTTATCTAAAAGCTGTTATAGTGCTTGTTTTTCTGTTATTTGCTTTTTCAATGTTTTTGTTGTTGTTGCTGTTTGTTTGTTTGTTTGTTTGTTTTCTTACAGTTAATAGCACTGGCAGTGGCAATATTGTGTTCTAGTTTATGGAACTGTCATCGTATGTTAAATCATATTTTCAATGCACAAGACTATCTTTAAAACCTCCAATAGAAGCAAGAAGCAATAGCGAAGTAACGATTCACCAAAAAGCTGAAAGCAAGGATGGTTAGCGTTTAGTTTGAATGTACACGAATTACAACAGGTACCCCTAGCTCCTTGGGGGGCCGTGAACATTATTATATGACGTTGCGCAAAGTTCAGCGCAAATATAAGAGTTTGCATGGGGATGTAACGATCGTATGTAACAGTTCGAGATATGGAAAAGGAATTGAATAAAAACGACTCACTTCGATTCCTCTGTGTGTTACTTTTGTTTCCATGCCTTTTTGGGGCCATTCCAGCGATTTTAAGTTTCATCGTTTTCCTCTCTATATACATTCCTCAAGGTAGGCAACTCGAGTGGCGAAGCCCAGCAGATCGACTGAAGGAAAACAGCCGTAAATACGCTCCAGGAGCTCCGATCACCTCAAGATTCCACCTAAACGATAATAACAATATTCCTTCACCTACAGGGTGCACCGGAAATTCGAACCAAAAGGCCGGGGCGCTAAGTGATTTTTAAACGGCTGGTACACGAAACTAACGATCAACGCATCATTCGACGGATGTCGATGGGAAATAATTGGGCGATTTTCGAACCGAAATTGCCACTCGTCGAATTTCTTCCCCCGATGAAGGAAAGGAATGGTTAGGGCAACTATCAGACGTGCTTTAGGGGGAATCTTGAGGCGATCGGAGTTTGTGAAGCGTATTTACGGCTATTTTCCTTCAGACAATCTGCTGGGCTTTGCCTACCTTAAGTAATATATATCGAGTGGAAAAAGATGAAACTTAAACTCGCCGGAATCGATTAAAAACGGCCCCAAAAAGGCACGGAAACAAAAGTAACACAAAGAAGAGTCGAAGTAAGTCGTTTTTATTCAATTCCTTTTCCATATTTCGAACTGTTATAAACAATCGTTACATTCTCTTATTTTCTGGCTCTGTCTCACAAGGACTGGGAACTACCAACTTCACGAATTTGATTGGCTGAAATCGATATTGAAAGCGGTCTAGATTTTCTTATCTAGACCGACATCTAGACCGGTAATGGTTTGCAGTCGAAAAGTTTCAAACTAAAATACAAAATCATTGACCATTTTCATCTAACAATTTTTATTATGGAAGTGCCAAAAAGCCTGATGAGAAAAAAAAAAAAAAAAAGTAGAGGACGAATTAAGTTCAGCTTATCGCCGTTGGCAAGCAAAATGTCAGTTGGTACAAACCAGTTACATTAAACGAATTAAATTGTTCTTGTTTGCGCCATCTAAAAAAACATCCTATTAACCGAGCTTAGTTCGTCTGTATGGGAGAATCTTGACCTCGGTCAAGATTCCCGAAACAGACCTCCTGCTCGGTTAATAAGAGCGAAATACAAAACTCTTATATTTACGCTGTTACGCAATGTCATATAATAATATTCAAGGCTCCAAGGAGCTTGGGGTACCCGTGGGATAAAAAGATTCTGAAAAGTTACAGTTGTCAATGACCAAATTTTATTTTGCTTGTTTTTTGTTTTGTTTTGTTTTTTTTTTTCCCATTCAAAAGCCGCTAGCAAGTCAGAAGGCCACAGTAATACCCTCTACATCATAATAGCGGTTGCCGTCACTATTGTTATCGCTGTGGTTGTCGCTGTCTACTGCAGGTATTTACATTGCTTTTTTGGCTATGTTCAGTTGCGTTCATTTAAAACGCTGCTTCCAATCCCCTAAACGGGCCTGTTGGCTTCGCCGACTCGATTGGCAACTATAGGCATCTTCCAATTTTGGCTTGTTTTCTTTCCTGTAATAAGGAAGGGGGTTAAGAGCTAACTTGGATTTTCAAAAGGTGGCTCTGAACCCGCCTCAACGTGTTATTTTCAACTTTGCAGAAAATTGCATCTTTACATGCTGATTACCATTTAATGTTAACAAAATGAGAGTCAGGACTCGTTTCTGAGTTATAAACCATTTAAAGCTAAAATTAGGGGTGTTTTAAAAGGGTTATGTCGTCGTTGGCGTGGTAACTTCGCGGACTCGATTGGCAACTACTGACAACTTCCAATTTTGGCCTGCTTTCTTTCCTATAATAAAATTTGCGCAGAACAGCCGCAGGCTTGTCAAATTATCACTTAGTGGTAGCCACAGCGCCAATTAGCGCCGTATTGATGTATCTTGACGTAGTGTTTAGGGCAATGGCTCTTTTTAGTTATGACGTAGCATTTTAACCTCGAGGGAGATTTTGTGGTTTGCAAAGCAAACCGGAAGATTTCTTTGAAGTGTCAACACGCATAGAAATCATTAGTGGATGCACGTTACATACACTCCCAACTGTTTCCCTTTTGTTTCCCTCCAAGTTACTAACGAAATGATGTAATGTTTTTTCCTTAGTTTCTCACGAAGGTTCTGCGACCACTGGTGCTCTGATCACACAACTTGTTTTAATAGACACCTTTACCAACGTACAAACAGTGTGGGAAGTGGTAACCTAGGATTCGGGGACGAATTCCCATTAGAGGAGAGAACATCTGGGATCAGAGGCTGTGAAAACGCAGCTACACAACCAGAGTTGTAGATCGCGTTGCTTCATGATTGAAAGGGATGTTCACCCAATTACCATGCATTAACAGCCAATGGCGAAGTTTGTTTTTACAGTTGCTCTTTTCTGTGTGTGGTCTTTTTTTTTTCCCCTCCAAAGCTGTAGAGTGACACAGAGGGTACTGTTAATCATGATTAAGTTTACTTCCGTAGCATTCAAATATTGCAAGTATTGAATCCTCCTTATACCACAAGAGGAGCTGAGTGACCCATTTTGATTAGTCTGCTAGAACTGTAAAAATAAGCAGTACTTTGACCTGGATGACAAAAAGTGGTAGTTTGTAGAAGTATATTGCTTAATTGTAACAGTTACTTCAGTTGACGACTCTATTATACTTGATACATGAAGTTTGATGTAGGTTGGTTTCATAAACTCATTTCGAATAGGGTTTCTATATCACTTACTGACCCCCCCCCCCCCGCCCCTCCCCCCCACCTCCGAAAGCCCTTCAAGGATATAAGTCCCCCTGTTTATAAGCCTGCTTAAAACCTCTTGTAAAGTTGAATAAGCCCAAGGCTTATAACCAGGACTTCATCCTTGAAATACTGCTGTGAACCGTTACATCAAAGTTCTAATTATATTGGGTGAGAGAGGGGCAAAATATGTGCTCCGCAGTTCGTAGTAGTATGGTTTTGCATCAGGTGAAAAATAGTTATAGTATGTTATTTGCATTTGATTTATAATAGCTGTGTTACTGTCATATATGATAAGGCGTCATAATAAACAATAAAGATGTACCGTTGAAGAGTTGTTTCTTCTTATCTGCTTTGAGCGTGTATACTGCCGTCGATGAACCATAATTTTAGCACCCCACAAGTAAAAGAGTTGCCCACACTAGCAGCCGACTTATTACATGTACATCTAAAGCCAACTCTTCAAGATCTTTTGTGACTTTTCAGCTAACCGACCGCTCTCAGCGACTGCCGGTACTTTCCAATAAACAGAACTATAATTAAGAAATTTGATTAGATTTGTTGTTTCTCCCTTACTGTTTAATTATCCAACTGCAGCGAATACCGTCCAAATAACAGTAAGAATATATCTATGTTATTTGCCGGCTGGGAGGTCCCAATAGCGAAAAACTGTGACCGAGGCATTTTCAAGTCCGAGGTCACAGCTTTTCACAATACGGACCGACCCTAAGCCGGAAAATAACATGTTTATTTTTTATTTTTTTATTTTTTTTTATTTTTTTCCTTCAGTAAATTGGTTTTACAGATTACAAATGGGTTTGTTTACCCAACTCTTGTTATTGAATCGGCTTGCGCGCCGTCTACTAACGATTTGTAAACTGAATCTTGGCAACGAGCAAGTAACTCAGAGAGTAGACAAAGAAAGATGTATTAAAGAACAGATATTTTTCGAACTACTTTATGTTAGTTGCAGTTATGAGAGATTTTCTGAGAGTGTCGAGAATCGGAAGACACTCACGAAAAATCGATTTTTCTTTTATTTCGCCAAAACATACCTTTAGGTGAACTTATTCAAGGAAAAATAGTTTAAAGTTCCAACGATTTATTTTACGGCCAAAATTTAAGAAAGTTCGAAATTTGCATATAATGGCGGTTTTCGCGGCTTAAAATGTTCAGAATTTCATTCTTCCTTACGAAAACAGCGGGGGCGTAAAAACAATCCTATGAAAACAAAACTTGGCAAGGAATAAAGAAAGGCCAATTTTGACTAGTATAAATGGCCTCTGGTATATATCATTTGGTCAAAATATCTACATTTGAGGAAACCTTGGTTATTGTTTTTTTCACCCGAAAAGTTATAGCTCTGGGAATTAAAATGTTCTCCGTCAGTAAAATAAAATGTTACGGCATGTAAGCGAGTTCAATTTTATGCAAATCACAAGGTTAATCTTTGGAAGTCAACGGTCTAAAACAGGAAACAACGGTTCTCCGTTACCTACGTTCCTTCTGTCGTTATAGAAACGATTTTAACTTCCCAGTGTCCTTGTGAGCTGTTCTGTAAAATATTTCCAGTAAAACAGCGAGCATAAACGGCCATAAAATTCGACAAAGTCGACAATGTTTATATTTGAGATGAGACACTGAGTGGCACGCACAGTCTTGGCTGTTTTCATCGTCTTGCTCAGTGGAGAGTCCTTTAAAAATACGATAGAATATACGCTTCAAACCGTACTAAATTAGTTTCTCATATCCATATGCCTCATGTCGACTCATGAGTAAATAAATCAGTCCCCGTACACTGAATAACCAACTCGAATGACCTCTGAGGTCAAAAGGTCACCTGATATGTCGTTATGTTACTTTTCCCCGGTTTCACATTACACGTGTAACGCCGTGTTTGAGGACGTTCGCGCGAAAATTTTCCAGGAGAAATTTTTTTAAATTTTTACACCAGTCAGATAATGAGTTACTTGTGTCAGAAATGAAAAAAAAAAAAAAGAAAAAAAAAAAAGAAAAAGAAAAAGAAAAAAAAAAAAAGATGGGGGTCACCGACTTCGTTTCAGGAATACAACGTGTAGAAAACGACCTGATTTTGAAAATTCAGCATGGTCTACAAGGGTATTTACTTAAAAATATCGAATGTGAGTCAAAGGAGCGAACGATCCCATTGGATAGCACCACCGCCTGTGGTTTTTAAAGCAGCGACTATCCGGGTCAGATCCCCAGACATCGTCAGTTACACGGACTATAAGTGGAGATAAATAATTCCCTTGGCAGGGAATGCGTGATTTAGAGGCACGAAAGGAACGAGCTGAAAACGTGAATCTCACGCGAAAAAAATAAGCTTTGCTCTCGCTGCTCGTATATCACCAGCCTCTGCTAACTAAAACGGCACAGCCCGTGTTTCTGTGTTTTAGTCATTTCAGTCACTTATAACGCTCAATTTTGCTGTTCTAATTAGGTTTTAGAAGTAGCGCTAATCCACCCCCACCCCACTCCCAAAAAAAGTAATTTCAAAAGTCGTAACGGCTAATACTCCCGAAAGCAGAATGCAATCTGCATTTGTATTGAGAGGCACTAGCCTGCGAGCAGGCATATATTGGAGAAGAGAAAGTGAGAAAGGAAAAAGGGAATTAGAAGTACCACCCAAGCCTGTTCGCCGTAAAAGAATCTACCTGGACATACTTTAAAAAAGCCATATTAGCATTAAAACGGATGAACTCTGTGCTGCTGTAACTGAGGATCATGTATTAAATGTTTGTTTAATTTTTCACACAAAATGTCATGCTGCTCTTGACAGATATCGCAATAACTTTATAAGGAAGTGAACATGGTTTTGTATTAACAAGCGCATCTTAAAACTATTAAGAGTACAACTTCAACAAGTAAATAATAAATGTCTGACACTTTTTTGACGCCTTCAACGACAAAGGCAACGGCAGGTTTCTTTCACAAGTCACAGGTCACAGGTCACAGGTCACAGGTCACAGGTCACAGTTCACAGTTCACAGGTCACAGGTCACCAAAAATATGCCAAAACGTCATAAAACAGATGCATACAAGTGCGTCCCAAGTGCAACTATAAGAGCTCTTTCTTGAACAAAAAAAAAAAAGCGCGTAGAGGAAATCAGTTGTAGCACTGAAAAAAAAAAAAAAAAAAAAAAAAAAAAATGATCCAAAGAAAGCCAAGACTTATTTCTGTTGAAAACATAAATTGTTTTTAGCCTATCAATATAATATGAAAACGAAAGAGGCTTACACTGATCCGTGAATTATGCATTTACTTACGCGTGATTTGTGGACCAACGACTTTTGCGGGAATAATTGTTCACTTTTTTTGGAGATTTTAGCGTCATTAAAGCTCGTAAACTACACCAAACTAGATGTTAAACCTGTCCATTCCACGCGACTGAGAACTAACCACAGCGACAGTGAACCAGGAGGACCTAGCATCTAGTCTGTCACGATGTGTCACACACGCACCCGGCATTTCGATGCATCAAAATGGAGGGTTCTGTATGTTTTGCGAAACGTGGATAGAATTTGTATTTTTTTGTAACACATGATTTAGCCTTTACATTTTTACGTGAAAAGTGATTTTTTTCTGTTAACGTGAAGCTGCTTTCGAATTTTTTGTGATGCGTGAAAAGGCCGATTACTTATGCGTGAAATTGTTTTCAGAGTAGGTATAGGGGACCCTCTTGTTTCTGTTTAGTACATACTCGTTGTAAAGATTAAAATATATATATAGAAATAAAACAGTTCAATTTGCTATCATAATGAATTATCTTATTACGATAAAATATATTAACCCTACATGTTTGAAAGCTATATTTCAACCCATTTCGTACATATACCACCCCTAGAAATTTTTTCATTAAAATTATAGAGTAAAACATTTTTAGTTAGGGTTTGTTGCATGGAAACATCGATAAACCTCTCGGGAATCTCAGGAATTGTTACATCGCGAAATTTATTGAGTGTTTTGATTGTGACCTGTGACCTGTAACCTGTGACCTGTGACCTGTGACCTGTGACCTGTGACCTGTGACCTGTGACCTGTGACCTGTGACCTGTGACCTGTGACCTGTGACCTGTGACCTGTGACCTGTAAAAGAAACCTGTCGCAAAGGCAAATATTGAACTTCATTAAGATATGTGATTGTAAAGTTTTACAGCAATCAAATGAGAAGGAATGTCTTCAAATATGGCCGGGATAGGAAATTGAACGGTAAATTTGGAAAGAAAATCTTAAGCCCATATACCAGAAATTTCAGAGTAGAAAAATAAAAGAATGAAACAAATGTAACTAAGCCTTTATTTACATAGAGTAAAGTTTGTCACTTTTGCCAAGCGACACGAAGCGTTACTGAAAGCAGGTAGCTTGCGTTACTTGAATAAATAATATGCAGAATTTAAAACATTATTATCTTCGGCGGTCCAACTTTTCCTGCAGATAAACGGTTTCTTAGTTTTGAGTATTTATCTTTGCGCACGTTTAGATGTGTGCCAAATGGTGCTAGGCGCAAAACTATGAATCACGTCGACATCAAAGAGATCAATCCAGTGTTGAAATCATGTCAGGGTATCCTGCATCTATAAACGATATCTTAGAAGCTAACAGTTATGTCAAAATGTTGCCTTTTCAATTTTCTTTTTAAATTGAAATGTCTTTAAAGAGATTTTGAATATCGTAATTCAACTAAATCCCGTGATGTTCAATACGGCGTGACGTGTGTAATGTGAAACCGGGGAAAAGTAACATAACGACATATCAGGTGACCTCCTGACCTCAGAGGCCATTCGAGTTGTTTATTCAGTGTACGGGGACTGATTTATTTATTCACGAGTCGACATTAGGCATATGGACATGAGAAACTAATTTACTATGGTTTGAAGCATATTATTATAAGACTCTCGACTGAGCAAGACGATGAAAACAGCCAAGACTGTGCGTGCCACTCAGTGTCTCATCTCAAATATAAACATTGTCGACTTTGTCGAATTTTATGGCCGTTTATGCTCGCTGTTTTACTGGAAATATTTTACAGAACAACTCACAAGGACACTGGGAAGTTAAAATCGTTTCTATAACGACAGAAGGAACGTAGGTAACGGAGAACCGTTGTTTCCTGTTTTAGACCGTTGACTTCCAAAGATTAACCTTGTGATTTGCATAAAATTGAACTCGCTTACATGCCGTAACATTTTATTTTACTGACGGAGAACATTTTAATTCCCAGAGCTATAACTTTTCGGGTGAAAAAAGCAATAAACAAGGTTTCCTCAAATGTAGATATTTTGACCAAATGATATATACCAGAGGCCATTTATACTAGTCAAAATTGGCCTTTATTTGTTCCTAGCCAAGAGACACAAATGACGTCTGTACAAATACCCTTCGTTAAAAAGCTACAGAGAAAGCTTCAAGAAACTTATTACACAATTTTAAAGTGCGAGAATGAAATAATATTTGTGCCAAGTTTTGTGTTCATAGGATTGTTTTTACGCCCCCGCTGTTTTCGTAAAGAAGCATGAAATTCTGAACATTTTAAGTCGCGAAAACCGCCATTATATGCAAATTTCGAACTTTCTTAAATTTTGGCCGTAAAATAAATCATTGGAACTTTAAACTATTTTTCCTTGAATAAGTTCACCCAAAGGTATGTTTTGGCGAAATAAAAGAAAAATCGATTTTTCGTGAGTGTCTTCCGATTCTCGACACTTTCAGAAAATCACTCTTAAGTTCTCCAAAATTGTTTTCGCGGTGTGAAATTTCGTGTAAAGTTTGAAGTTTTACTAGAAAAACAATCTCTGTCAGTAATTGCTTTTTAAGTCACTTGAAATCAGACTGTTCTACCGTAAATTGAATAGCAGAAAGCGAGGAAATTCGTTATGTGTATTTCACAGAAATTCTCCTAAATACTGCAACGATCAGAGAGGTAAACTCGACTGAAATTGACTCAAATTTTACGGCGAGAGAAGCACAGGATTACGCGCCATTACAGCGCCAAGCTACAAACAACCAAGTAAACTCTCACAACTTCAAAACATTCAATTGAATTTACTTACAGTGGCTTTCCTTGCCATTTTAAGGTGAACAGAGATAAACTTGCGTTGACTAATCGTCAATCGATGTGTAAAAACGGCAAAAGATTGACGATTACCGCAGACTTTAAGGAGCGGAATTTAGGCAGCGGGGAAAAAATCAGGCCCGTGGGTCGTATCGTAAAAAGATGGACCGGTCACGTACCTATGATTAGCCAATCAAATTCGAGGATTTAGGATTCCGGCCCGCTTAGATGCTTGAGAAAAAATAATGCTGTATATTTTTGCTCGTTGTTTGTGTACGGCATAACTCGTAAAAGTATACGGCGATACTACACATCAAAGCATCTAATAAGATATATATATACTCGTTGATGTACTTGGTTAAGCCAATAGTGGATTTTTTTATTATATGGCTAGCTCCGTGAGTGGAGTAGATGAACCAAATCCTGTGCTAGGATTGGCTTCCCTATTGAGCAAGGTGGGGCCGTTTGCCCGCTCGGGTTTACCCGCTAGTTTCCACAAGTAAATCGTGTTCTTCATGCCATATAATGCATATTTTTAAGATGGCTGAATATCGGCCTCGTTCTGTTTTGCGTGTTTATGGGCCTCCGACTGCGTTTTGGTCCATAAACACGCAAAAGGAAAAAAACAAAAACAAAAACCTCGCGCTCGGTCAATAACCCATAATTATATATCCACCCTTGACGAAGTTTGCCTGGTGTTACAAGAATGTGCATTAATCTTCTCCTAAAATCTTCTCTCTTATCATGGTGTAAACGTTAAATCAAGTATTTTTGAACGCCACGAGTTCAGAAACCAATGCCTTTTCCTCTATTGTTCGTGTCAGCTACCTAAAAAAAAATAGGTCCGCAATGCGTACTTGTGTGGGATTTTATTGACAAGGTAGTTGCCACAGGTTTTGAGCGGAAGCAAAGCTGTTGATCGCCGTGAGTCAACAATACTGCAGGGGTGAAATTAGGCCTAGAACAGTAAATCTGGATAGTAATTTTTGTGCGGGAATCATTTTAACAAATACTGATCCACAGGAGGGATCTGGGGTATTAACTTATGCATGTATCAAGCAATATGCCTTTCCCTGCCTCTCTGGAAGCTTTTTGGCGCGTTGTTGAACGTTTAGTCATCGGTTTCAACAGATAAATTATCTCTTGTTGGCTTAAGCTGTTTATTTGCTTGTACGGCAATACTGGAAATACTTGGAGTAGTAAATGTTTTCGTAACAGTCATTGAAAAAAAAAATGTAAAAAACTTTCTGTTACTACTTTTTACACATGGTCTCGTTTGCAGTCGTTGGTTTTAGTCTTGTCCCTCAATGCTCCATGCCACCCTCCTAAAGAGCACAAACGTAAAATTTTGTTAGTATGTTTTCTTTTTTTGAACAGCATTTGTTAAGCACACATAAATGCACTTCTTTGTTATTGTGAAAAGTGCACAAGCCAAATAGTTACATGTATTGTTCTTTTCGATCCCCCCCCCCTCCCCTCGTACCCCCAAAGCTGGACACATTTTAACGGATTGTTCTGAGCTCCCCACAATACAAGAAAATCCTTTTCGATGCCCAGAAAGCCAAAGAAAGCCATTATATTCTTTCTTAGTTAACATGGGGACTCCCACGCAAAAGAAGTTTAGACATTTTTTTATTGTGGGACTGATTGAAATGCAGTGGTTACAATATACTCAGTCCCTAAATCTCTGCCAAATGAAATCTCGCAAAAATACCAAAAAAGTATACTCACGTGAAAAGTTGGAAAGTTTTGTGTTCTAACTTGATCCCCAAAGATACATTCAGCCATCTTCACTTTTGTAGTCTCCTCCTGCTGGAAGGGTTTGCAATAAGCAAAATCACTCTGGCATGAAAGGTAATTATGTTTTTTTCTTTCTTTCTTTCTTTCTTTTTTTTTTCTGCTGATCATGAATACTTGCATAGGCTTCTAATAATAATTTTATTATTCAGTTTCAATGTGATTTGTCCTTTTTCTCGACTGAGATGGTGGACTACAGGAGCTGTTATTGGGTTCCATTAATTAATTTTGCTATGACTGAATTACACCAAGAATTCTAAGTAAGCTAAGAGTAAGTTATATTATGTACATGTATTTTGTCTGCACTACACAACCAAATGCCCTCAAAGGTTATGAGGCATAGGTACATTTGTCAGAAGAGCCCAGCATATCCATTGATTAAGATAATTTAAAATCAATTAAGATAATTTACAGCAAAATGGATAAACAATACATCAACATCCTACATGCGCCAAAGCCGGACATGGGGTTATAAGGCATCATTTAATCAACAGATTGAAATAATTTATAAATTAGAGAACACTATTTGTGCAACAGTAGGAAACAAACTAACCTTATTGGACGTTGCGAATGGCAAGGCTGTCTGTAGAATGTCACAAATTTCTCAACCCTTTCTTTCTACAAAAATACTAATCTTGCAACTTTGCTTAAGACTCAGTTCTCCATTTCGTGTTGGCAAAATATTAATTTATGCCATGTCCAATGCAGATTATCACAAAATTGATTTCAAAGCACAATAAATATCATTTTAATGCCAAAAACGCAATTATTTAAATAAACCATGACTAAATTATCTCCAAGAAAAATTGATTAATTTAACACGCACCTTAAAAAATTAGTTAATATATGTGTGTCTTAATAATGTAATGTAGTGTATCTGGCACAATGTTGCTGCTATGATATTACTCCACACAGGATGGGTTGCAGAACTCAACTTCCAAGTCAGTTTATTCAATGAACTTAGTGCAGAAATTATAATCCCATCAAGTCGTCTGTAAATACAGAGAAACCAAACAAAGCATTACAATCTTAAGTAATAAATTATTGAACTCTATTGCATGTATGTACAGTGTACGTTCCATTAACATTGGGGATCTCTCAGAAGCTGCATCCATGATAAATTAATCTGTTCCCAGAAATTTGTTTATAGAACTTTTCACACATTAATATCTCTATCATAATAGTGGTATCTGTGTTGTACAACAATTAGTAGACAAGAAAAATACACTTAGTAAGATATTGTTTACAATAAAAATCAATGCCTATAAGCAATCATAAGAACCTTAAATTTATATTTCCTCAGAAATATCTCATCAGGCCATGGCTGCTTTGAAAATATTTGATGTCTTAATACAGGCTGCCCATTTGTAAACTGTTCGTATATTGACTGACAGGCATGTAATCGTACTGTTGCTGCTACTTGAGCACCACTGTTATTCATAAAAAAACATATCAATTATAATTCATTATAATCTTTGCACACCAACAGATGACATTTTTTTCTTTGATATACAGTGTACTCCATTGTTAGTTGTTTACCGAGTGTCAGTAGTGAATCAAATACTAGGGGTTGGTACCCCAACTTTTACGGTGGCAGGCTCAGCCCTGAGATGCAAAGCAAACTTATATAACTGTTATGAACGTGGTGACTTACATTCGAGAGCAAATGCAATTTGCTTTAAACGAGAAACTGGAACTTTGCAAGTTACAACAATGTGCACAGTCCCAATCAAAGGGCCATCCGGGCTGTTTGGTTGTACATATAACTGTACAACTGTATATGAGTTCAGCTTCCAAAAGAAAATCAGAGTTTGTCAGGATAAATACTGATGTTCTTGCTTACTAAACCTGAATGTGCAGTTTCAGACGATATTCACACCCAACACCCATTCATGGCCAGTCTTTAGAAATTCCAAATTAAAGTGTCAGAAAGAGAGAGCTCTAATAGAGAAAAAACCTCCATGTGGGGTATGAATCTTTTCTTGAAGAAAACAATGTCTGAGAAATCATTAATTACAAAATAATGTTTAAGAAATATCTCACCTGGTAATTCTAACTTACAGAGAATTTTGTAATCTCGACTGTCTAGCCAGGTCATATATTTGACAAGTTGACACCGGGCATGTTTGTAAATTTGTGCACTTTCAACATCACATACTATGTAGCAGCATTGGTCAACTGAAAACAGCATAATTTAGTTACGTAATATACACTGTACATTATTAGGTTGAAATATTGGTGTAGATCATTGCACACAAACAGATACAGAAACTATTGGCAGCTGAATCATAACAAGTGAAAAATGAGACAATGACATGCATGAGACAATGACATGTACAATTTACATGTGCAATGACAATGACAATTTACATGTACATGTAACAGCCCTCCACCTCAGAAGCATCACAGATATGATATAATATTTTCAAACTCTCTGAAATTTCAGATTATTCAAGATTAACATGCACGTACATCATCAAGGGCAACCCTAAAACACTGAATCCGGAAACCGGAAACCAGACTCCGAAATCCAGACATTATGAATGATGATAGAAACAATTCACTTCAGCAATGTCTAATAAATAAATATGGGGAAAAATTATTTTGTTGTTATTTATTTTCTTGGGTTTACTTAAGCCACAAACTGTATTTGCTATAAACTTATTGACTAGTTCTGAATAACCCTTAGCTATACGTCTGGCCCGGTTCTTCAAAAGCTGGATAAAGCTATCCATTGGGTGAATCACTATCTAGTCGGGGCTAGTTCATAGCCTGTGAGCAGGCTCTAGTATGTCTCTTGTGTCTGAGCAGGCTAAATAAGTGTCTAGTGTCTTTCTGCGTTACCATGTGAGTGAGTGCCTTCTTGCGGCTTTGCTGCTCACGCCCCCCCGGCCCAAACACAAGGGCCTGCTCATAGGCTAAGTTACCCATATTTGTCCAACCTGGCCCTGGTGAGAGGGCGGTTCTTGTCTAGATCAAATTGCTCTGAGAAGACTAGTGAGTAGCACAATAGCAACAAGCTGTTGCGGTGAATTTCTAGTAGTCTTTTAGCATCTTTTAACAACATGTGGTTCGATCAGTTAGCAGCGAGAAGCAGACGGAAGTAAGTTTGCAACATTTCTATAAATTGTTTTAATATGATGGCCGCCAAGAATATGAAAAGCTGATTTGTAACAATATCAGTGTGGAAATAGTGTTGATCTGGAATTAGTCTCGTGTCTGTTGGAAAAATCAAATTTTATATTTAGTCGAGCCAGGTTAGTAGCCTTTGGACTTCGACAGTGGCTGCCACTGACGGACATCCTGTTCTCTATGCCATTTTCTATCTTGTTCAGTATCTACTAGACATAAAGGATAAGTTTATACCTCCGCGGTAAATTGCAGATCACTTATTAAACAAAATGGCAATTACCAGCAAGCTTATTTTAGACGCCCTCAGGGTGCTTGGAATAAAATTACGATGCACTTTACTAAGATTCTCATAATCATAGCCCTCACTAGAATAACGGTTGCACGAATTTCAACAGATGGGGAATTTTTGTTTCAAGAAAGTTTAAGTTTGAGGTCTTTTTTACTTGGCCGCTTATTTTTTACAAGCAGAAAGCTAAGCAAAACAATTTTCGCGTATTTGAAGAACTTGTTTTCTTTGATTTGTGGATTCCGGTTTCTGGTTTCTGGATTCCAGTTTTTGGTTCCGGATTCTGGATTCCGGTTTCCAGGTTTTATGGTTGCCCCATCTTTAACAGTGTGTTTGCTTTACATTCAGTTTACACATGGCTGTTATCCAGCATAAGCAGACTAATAAGTTTGCCTTTAAAAATAAATTGCAACAACTATTGCATCTTTCATTACCTATTCCTGTGATGAAATGACACAAAATCCAAGTACAAGAAGTCATAAGCATAAAACTAACTTACCCGGTAATGCTTACAGTTCCTCTTACTGTCTGCAATGCCGTCCAAAAACTGGTACTGCCTGGACAATATACTCTTTATTTTTCTGATCACACCTGTTAAAACGTCACTGTTGTGTAATTTGTCCTAAAAAAGCAATACATGGAATATTATGCCTGCCTTTGGCACTCACCAAATACCGTTACATGATGTACAATGTACAGCATATCAACATTCACAATTCTTTTTACTTTCATTGTAACTTTTTTGTGTCATTTTCCCTCACTTAAAGACAGGACTTCCACATTAGGTGATAAATTGCCTCTGGAATCTCTATGAAATCACAGGGAGTGATATCAATTAAATCGTGACTAATTTTTAGCAAAGGAGGCGTTCAAATGTCAGATTTTAATGTTAAGTTTATAACTTTACATTATTCTTCGTATATATACAACCTCTCAATTATTGCAACTGTAGACAGAAGGTGTGCTGGAGGAAGAGATGTTCTAAGCTTTCTGAACTTTTCCCTCTTACCTGTAATAGGATGAATATTATCAACTACCATTTGCAACTAACACCAACATCAGGTTATGTATACACATGTATAATTTGTCTTCTGTAATCATAAAAAAAAATAAAAATAAAAATAAAAAAATAAAACCCTCCATAAAGTTCATACTCAACAAAACCTCTACATGTAGCGCTGTTAGTGGAAATCAATTTAAGTGAAACTGTTGAAACAGCTCTGTCAAAATTGTTTCTAGCAGTTAAGGGAGGATAACAGAATATACATGTAGTACACAGCAAAGGCTAGAGATACACAAGTGCCAGTTATTAGTTAGGATTTGGTGACCTTCTGTGCTAGGTATGGTGAAAAATAATGGACTTTCAAAAATGAAGGTTCCTGCGACATTTTGACAGCGCTGAGAGGAATGAATATATAAAGTTACAAAAGAAGAAGTTCTTGCCCTGTCCAGTTCTCTGTCATAAAAATATCATTTACATACATTTATTATATATGGTTTGTGTTTAAAGCCGAGATAATGCACACTCTAATTGGCTAATTCTAGTGCATTATTTACATTTGCATAGTATACGTCGGTAGAATCATAAAACAACACGTGCGACTAAAATTTAAAAAAAAAATAGAAAGAAATGCCTAATTCATAATAATTAAAAAACACTAGAATGAATCTAATTCTTTACTTGAAAATTATTCTCCCGTAATGCCCATGGGCCAATTACGGGCATGCTAAAAGGTCCTAACACAAAGTAAAAGGAAATTAAGAATTCTATTGCTTTTTTCCTGAAAATTGTAGCGACTGAAAACAATGATTGAACACTCTGAGAGCGCATTCTTTTACCCTGACGAGATAAAATTTAAGGAGAACGGAGAATTCACAAAGTTATATCACAAACGAATTTGTACCGGACAGGACAAAGGAAACAGCCAGGAAAAACCTGAAACTTTCTTCGACGAGCAAAAAAGTATGCATGCATGCACAACAAAGAAAACAGTCAGTGACGTTCGGTTAATACGTTCGTTAATTAAAAAAAAAAAAACATAGTGTGAAGAAGAGAGCAGAGAGAGAGAGAGAGTGAAGAGAGGAGAGTGCTCTCATCAACTAAATTGTGTATATATGTGTATGAAACTTATTTTTATTACCGAGAAATGGTCAGGGCGAGAACTTGTACGCCCTAATTTTTTTGGTAAATATGTAAATGTCATTTACACTGTTCATTACCGAGTAAATCTCTTCGCACTTTTTTAATTAGCACTATCTCACTTTTTAAGAACATCTCCATATTAAGTGTAAATACCACATTGGGGAATAACCTCTAATTAAGAAAATAGGGACCATGTACCCCCAACCAAAAGCAGTGGCAGTAATAAAATGAACTAGACGCCTTGCTGCGTGTACTCAGGCAGTCGTTATACTGAGAAGCATTAGCTACATTGCAATTGAGCTAAATGTTCTGCATTTGAACATAGTTAGTAGATTTGAAGTCGCACGAAATTCAATCGAATCGATGTGCTCGAGCTATTCTGCCTTTGATTGCATTTCTTGGAATCGATTAATAGCTTATTACTTGCTTGCAGGCCTTTAGGGTGTGAAATGAGTAAAGATCTTTATATAAGCCTATAAACGTTTCAGTCTATTTTCCTTAGCCTTTGTCGTTGTCGTTGTTATTGTTGTTTTTTTAACGTGGCGGCTCCATATTGGGCTCTATAAATTTGTGCAAAATATTTCGACGAATATCTGAGGTTTCGGAAAACGCGCAGACTTAAAAATTAGAGAAGTGTCATCTTTATTAATCTCCTACAACATCCCAATTTCTTGACTTCATCCCTGTTATTTGGTTTTCGAATAATTTTTTTTTATTGCGTCAGGATTGCGTGACAGTGCAAGCCAAGAATTGCTTTGCTGGGGTCAACATACACTAGTTTCTTTCAGCTTTCAGTATCACCTTGTGACCTGTGAATTGTTTTTGCTGCTGCAGGACGCAATGGAAACTGTTTTCTAACAACTCGTGCTGTTTTGTTTCTACCTGCTGCAAACTGTGTAGTTACAAGGTTTATTGGGGTCCATGTGTGTTCAATTCCTTGCAACGCCTTTTTTCATTCCTTGTTTTCTGACCTACATCTGAGTGGTCAAATTGTATCCCTACAATACCAGATGGTTTGGTTTGTTGATGTAACTGAACTAGTTTAATAACATTTCCAGCACCATTTGTCATTTAAATGACATGAAAGAAGGTGAAGGCATCACATTTGACCAATTGCTGATTAATCTGAATGTCACAGAACAAAATTACCACCTTGCTATTCAATCAAGTCCCAATTCTCCCACCATATTTTTGAAAAGAAATCCAAATGAACCAAGGGTGAAAAATTATAATAGTGCTGGTCTAAAGGCATGGAGGGCAAATATGGATATACAATTTGTGCTAGATGTTTACACTTGTGCGGCGTACATTGTGTCATATATTTCAAAATCCCAAAAAGGAATGAGTCAGCTCTTACGAAGAACATGTGGCGAAACCAGAACAGGAAATTCCAGTATAAAGCAACAAGTAAGATACGTTGGCAAACAATTTGTAAATAGTGTTGAAATAAGTGCCCAGGAAGCAGTGTACATAGTTCTTCAGCTACCAATGAGAAAAAGTTCCAGACAGTTATTTTTATTAACACTACACCTCCTGACGAAAGAGTTTAACTCTTGCAACCAATAACTGAAATAGAATAAATGGATTTTTTTTGTTTTCTTTCTTTTTTTTTTTTTTTTGTGAAAATACATTCTTTATTGATACACATAAACCTATATACAGTACAATGCAATAAACTACAATTTTCACAGTTGCAAAATTAATACGTTTATAAACTATAGTAAATAAAAATAAAGAGAGATTTAATAATAATCATAATGAGTTAACCAGAGTAGACCAAAGCTGGAGCATCATTGCATTTAAATTTTAATCTATATTTTCTAGCCTGTACTTATAGGAGATTTTGCTGACAAAATCTGTGATGAGAAGAGAATTATTGTGTAACTTATTTGTATAGATAAAATAGCGAGCAAAAAGTATGGTGTAGTTAAATTTTTTCAGTAGTTCTTTATTGGCAGGATTGGAAAAAATCCCAAATAAATATTCTTGATTTTACGGTTTGAACGACGAGTTATTACCGTTGTTGAACTATTGCACCACTTTTGACAAGAAATCTTTAGTAAAATGACCGTCTGAAAAGGTATGGTCTATCGAATCTTGTTCTCCACAATAAAGGCATTCACTGTCGTCTTTGATACCAAATCTACAGAGCTCTTTTTTGGTTACAACGATTTGGTGGAGAAATTTAAAGTGAAATTCCCTCAGCTTATTTTCTCTGGAAACCTGTTTAATTGATATAAATTTTTCCCCCATTGTTTTGCACATATTGGCATAGATTTACTCCAATTAGTTGGTCCAGTATGTGGACCATTATTAACTTGCTTGTTCAATAACGAGTAGAAATCCTTTACCTTCGCACTTTCAAAGTTTACCTTCGTTGAACTATGAAGATCGAAAATTGAGTGGTTTTGTAGAAAGATGCTCTTGGAGAACGGATCCAAGTTATTGTTCTTTGTCTTGGCCAGTAAGCTGTCCGGATTAGCACTTCTAACTTAATAGTAATTCAAGAAGTTTGTTTTGCATTCATATTTCGCTTTAAAGGTTTGGTATGAGAGTAGCTGACCTTGTTCATCTAACAGGTCACTTATCAAAATAATCCCTTTTGAAAACCACTCTTGGATGAAAAAAGGCTTGCCGTCTATTAACATTTCCCGGTTATTAAATAAAACTGTTTGGCCCAGATTATAATTATACAGAGTTTTAAGATCATCCAAGAAGGAGAGCATGTCCTTATAAAAGGTAGGTAATTTCGAATTAAGGAAAATCACATCATAATAACAGCGCAGTAGAAAGTTTAAGCCACCCAGCCTTCTAAGGAAAAAATCGGGTACTGAATTCCAATTCGAGTTTGCATGTTTCAGCAGACGAGGTATCGATGCCAAACGCATGGCCTTTAACATTAGACCTTCATCGGTCATACGAATACCATCTTTATCGCAATCTTGGCAAAGGCCTTCCCTTTTAATTGTCCTTTTTCTTGTTCCAAAGGAAACTAAAGAGTTTCCTTTTAACAGTTGTGATAGTATCTTTTGGCACATTGGTGTTAGAGGCTGAATACAGAATTTGTGACAATCCTAAAGATTTAATAATCAAAACTTTCCCAAATAAGGTGAAGCTCCTTGAGCTCCACATATCGAGGTAAGTTTGGAGTTTTTTTTTAATTTTTAAGTTGAAATTGTAGTGATCGTTGTTTTTGTCGTCGCAAGAGAATTATATTCCCAGAATTTTAACAGGATCGCGTGGCCATGAAAATTGCAACGGTGTCGTTCTGTTATTGCGCCATTCACCCAACCAAAGTACCTTGGTCTTTTTGACACTGAGTTTTAAACCAGAAACAGGCCCAAAGTCGTTAACTAAACAGAGGGCATTGTCAACAGAGGTAATATCTTCGCAAAAGAGGTTAGTATCATCTGCAAATTGGCTCACTTTAACTTCATTTCCATAGATATTTATTCCTTTAACCAGCTTACTCTGGCGGATTTTATTGGACAGTATTTCCGCACCCAAAATAAAAAGATATGGTGACAGGGGGCAGCCTTGTCTGACACCCCTTGTTGGCTTAAACCAATTCGTCGCAGACCCGTTGTTAAGAACTGCACTTTCAACATCACTGTAAAAGATGCTAGACCACCGCTTTACGCTTTCCCCGAAATTAAAAAGATTTAACACGCTTTTAATGAATGGCCATTCCAAAGTGTCAAATGCTTTTCTGAAGTCAAGAGAAACCATGACACCCGTTAAATTCGCATTCTAAGTGTATTCGAGAACATCACTGATGAGTCTTAAATTCTCAGTTATATATCGCTCTTTCATGAAGCCTGTCTGATCCGGGTGTTCAAGTTTTGGAAGAATTATCTCAATGCGTCTACATGAAGCTATGGCTTTCGATGCAATTGTATAATCTGTATTTAACAGTGCTATTGGTCTCCAATTCTGAAGGTCTAACAGATCCGAATCAACCTTGGGAATAAGAGTAATTATTCCACGGCGTTGTGAGATAGACAATTTCCCAACTTCATAAGCCGCGTTAACGTTTAGGCTTTCCAATAGATAACTCCCTACTGAATCGAAATATTATTTATAAAATTCTACAGTGAAGCCATCCTCACGTGGCGATTTGTTTTCCTGAAATAATTGTAGTACTCTTTTGCATTTATTGTGTTAGAGGGCCTTCTATTTCTTTTCTGTCTTCATCCGAGAGTTTTGGAAAGATTAGATTTCTGATAAAGAGGTCAAATTGTTTTTTGTGACGTGGATATTTCAGAGGAGTGCAGGTCCTAATAAAATTCCTGGATGGCTTTCAAGATTTCCTTTTCTTCTCTTATCTCTACTCCGCCCTGTTTTCTGAGTTCGTTGATGGTATTTCTGTTGAAGTTTCTTTTTTCCAAGTTGAAAAAGTATTTAGTGGGTTTTTCCCCTTTTTCTATCCACTTACATTTAGATCGAAACATTGCAACCTTTTCTTTGCGATCATATATTGAATGAAGTTCTGATCTAAAGCTTCGTATTTATTTAAAGTGATATTAATATTCAGCAGGTTATTACTGTTACAAATTAAATTGTCGAGGTGATCAAGTCGCCTGGAAATTTCAGTCTCCCTTTTGGAAAGTGCTTTTGATTTTTGTTTTGCAAATGAAATAGACTTCTCTCTTATTTCCATTTTCATTAATTCCCAGAATAGCTGTTTGTCTTGAACGAAGGAATACTTCTCGCGTATTTGAGGTATGAGTTCGCGAATATGTGCTATATAGACTTCATCAAGCAAGGTATAGTTAAATTTCCAGAAATCAGGGCCCCTTGGGATTGTCTCGGGCAAAGATAGATAAAAATAGGTTGCTTTATGATCAGGTGCAATCGACACGGTAATTCCAACTTTGCTTACAGACTTTACCAAAGATTTTGCCACGAGAAAATAGTCCATCCTCGACTTAAGCTGTAAGGATTTAGATTCGTATGAAAAAAGGTGTAAATTCGGATGGCGGGCTCTGTAAATGTCGATTTAATCAAAGGTTTCCATGGTGGTTAGTAGCAAAATTATAAACGGTGTAGGTTTCCAAAATGCTCCGCCCTTTTTGTCCTTTTTTGTTAGCGTACAGTTCCAATGGCATCCGATGATAATATTTGTCATTTCGGACTTGTCTATGATGCAATTGTTCAATTCCTGGATGAACTCTAGTTGTTCTGATTGGTTGCTAGGTGCGTAGATATTGCATAATGAAGTTTTCACGCCATTAAAATGCGTGGTGATTAAAACAATTCTCACTGTATTGTTACTAAAGAAGTATTCCACATTATTGTTTATGGTTGGACCTAATAAGATGCAAACACCCTTGCTATGGTGTGTCCCATGAGAAAAAAGAATCTTACTTCCCCATTCACTTTGCCAAATTGATTCATCATTTGCATCTGAATACGTCTCTTGGAGAAAATAGAAATTGGCTTTCTGATCTTTCAGATAAGTAAACATGCTCCTTTTTTTTTTGGTCTGATATCTTATACCTCTAACATATAATTTTACATTGGATTGCATTGCACACGTACAGGCTTCCTAAGCTAACAAAAATTAATAATCAATACGCAAAAAGAAGCTAAACCCCCCGACAACAACAACAACAACAACAACAACAACAATAATAATAATAATAATAATAATAACCAAAAAGAAAATAGCAACACACACACACCACACAAAAACAAAAAAGAAAAACCTTTAAGAGGTTGTTTAACCTTCGCCCATGTCCATTTGAAACCTTCCCTCATGTTAAGACACAGAATAAATAAGACGAGACAATTTTCGACATATCCTGACATATCCTACCGTAACCGTTCAAACGATCTAGAGGTTATTTAAATCATGTTCAGAATAAATTCGAATAGGTCTTCCCTCGGGGGATGTCTTCACAAACACTTTACCGTCGATGGTCCACACTCCTAGCAGCGATAACTCTTCTTTCCTAGCATTAGCTTTTCCCACCAACTCTCTGCGGAATGCCGTCAGGTTTTCATTGATGAAAATCTTGCTGGCTTGAACTCGATCTGCTGCTGTAGCATCCGGAAATATATCGGCAAACTGTACATTTCTCAGTCGAACTCTTTGTTTATAAAGAGAAGATTTCACTTTATTGTCTACATTCAGTTTTAATAACTTTTTTAATAATTTTTAATTTTTTATTATTTTATTAACATTTTTTACACGGCCCCATAAGCTATATTAGCTTTAAAACCCACCGTGTTTAAATAAAAGATGTTGTTGCTGTTGTTGCTGTTGTTGTTGTTGTTGTTGACAAACGAAACGTACAATAATGAGAATTATACTAGGGCCGCGAAGCGGCCTGAAGTTATAATTCAAATTATATGAACAGATGAAGTGAAAAATATATGACACAACAAATGGTAAGAATTTCCCAGTTAGTGCTTCAAACCACTTTTTAACGCCATCAGAAGGGCGAACCCACCTAAAGAAACAATAAAAGGGGCCAGGAGCCCATTACCCGGAGCTTCCATACCAATTGCACTCTTTAGTCAACCCTGTCCCGTATCTTTTTATGTTTAGAACAAAGATATCTGCGGGGGTTCTTTAATTTCCCGCGAAAGCACGATGTCGTTCGCATAAGACCCTAAAAAAAATGGCGGCCAAAGGCGAAGGCTGACCTCTATTCCTTCTCCCATTTTCCTTTCTATTTCGATCCTTTTCCGACTTTACAACCGAGGAAACTGGAGCCAACTAGACGTTAATAAAGTAATAGACAACTTGAAGATGGCATTCATACATATTGAATTGAATTGAAACGCCTCATATTTTCGCAGTTTGGGTTTTAACCTGGTGGATTCTTGTGCTTTTGTTGGTGGTTTATCATTCTCGTTGCTATGTAACTTCTTGTAAAAATGAAGCGTTCTATAGTGAATTCGAACCTTGCCGAAGGCAAAGGCCCGACAAAAGCAAGGAAATCTTTGGATCTTGGTCGTGAAGATCGAGGCGATTGCCACGTTGATAGCGCGAGCGGTCTTGGCAGTGAAAAAGATCATGAAAAGGGAAATTTGAAAGATATTCTGCCAAGAAAGCTTCAGGAGAAGCAGCAGAATAAAGCCGAAAAATCTGGAGAATTGGATCCGCTGAAAAGTTGGCACAAGGAACTTGCAGCTGCCGGTTTCAGTGTGGAGATTTTACATCTCACTTCCGAGCATTGTCCACTCGAAGACTCCGAGCCAGCTACTCAGTTTCCCGATCGTGTACTCGTGTTGTATCCTTCGGATAAACAAACCTACGATCTCCAAACAGGTCCGTTTCATCCTGTTCGCTTAGTGGTCCATGTTAATGGTGACTGGAGTTTACAATGTCCAATCTACGAACATATTGTTATTAACAAAGGGCAACTAACAACACTCAGAACGTGCTCACTAATCGAACTCGCTAAGGACGTTCTTTGCGGCGATCGCACTTTGTGCCCTAGGATGCTGGAAGATTTCAAGAACCTTGGATATAAGCCAGAAAATATTCGAGTAATGTCTGGACCCGTAAGAAGTATTCATGCAAAATCATGCAAGATTTGGCATTCTCCCTCTTCTCGCCAAAACTTCTCGAGCTCTTCAAGGTCGAATGCATCGGACCCACGGTGGAAACGTTAGGTGGTACGTTAGGAAAAAAGTAAAGGCCAAGAAAAACGTGGATGAAGCCACAAAGGTTAAGCGCCAAGCGCCAAGCGCCAAGCGCCAAGCAGCCATTTTCCATGGAAATTTCTTTCTCCTGGCAGTAAAATCAAACGTGCGAGAAACTCCCGCCAACAGCGATCAAGGCTGAATAAACAAGTATTAAGGTTTTACAAACGTACTAAGATTGAGCTGCCCGGGCAGCAGTCAAAAGAACTTTGTCAGCTGATTGAGGCAATTGAAAATTCAGAGACAGGAAAGAGAGAACTTAATAAGATTACTGCTGATGGGAATAAACATGAAGGCAAAGGGGGTCTGAAAGCAGGAGACTGTATCAATGAAGTGTGGAAAAAGGACCGAGAGAGTTTTTTCAATGACCAACGGAACAATGGTATGCGTGAATTAAATTGTATATATGTATATATACTTTCTAATAATATACTAAACCTACCTGTAAACAAGGTACTTGTCAGGAGTCCATTGATGGATTCGTGTACTTGTTGTTTAAACCCTACCATACTGTATTTCCTGGAATATTACAGGGCAATTATTTATTTTTAGCCGCACCAAAAAAGTCCGGAGAGAGCAGAAAGTTGGGAATGAATCAAATCCAGGGGTCACTCATGGGAATGCTTGATTATTACATGCGGAACACAAATTCCACTCAAGATTCATCCCCAGTAACATAATTATTATGTGATAAGTAAATACATTCACATTCATGTGGGTTTTTTTTCTTTTACAGAAACTGGGAAAAAAGGAAACAGATGGTCACTGGCCACAATCAGGGTTGGTAAGTGATCATAACATCATAATTACTATTGACTATGTTTATCCAAGTCAGGACCAAGAGTATGCTCTGACTGGCTCCCTACATGTAATAAAGGCTGTCAGGTCCTAAAAACATTGTGTTCTCAGCTTATAGCCTGAATGGCTATCAGCTGTGTACACCTTATGAGCTACATGTATTTTGCCCATGTCCCTTTTTTATGACTAGGCAGTTACTCTTGTGTTGATGTAACCTCGAGTTCACTCCAAATGAAAATCAGTTGGTGATTTTACCTGTTATAAGAAGATTTTTTCTAAACATTTTAAGTGCAAACATGTCATTTTCAGCTCTTGCTATATATAACCGGAGTCCTTCAGCTTATGAGGCACTGCGTGACCTCAGCATACTTCAGCTTCCATGTACGAAAGTACTAAAGAAAGTTTTAAAGGATGGTGCTGAGAAACCTGGAATTGATCTTCATTATTTTCAAAGCCAGCAAGGAAAGTTTCAGGCTTACCAAAGACTGAGGGAAAGTGAAGGGCATCCCCAGCCTCTTGGAATTGGAGTTATGATGTGGGATGAAGTGAAGGTAAAGGACTTTGATTTATGGTACCAAACAACATCTTATAACATAAAAATAATAATGGAGATGTTTGAGTGCAATTTAATCCTTTTTCCCTTAATGTTTCTAGTTGATTCCATCTAAATATTTACAAATAAAATTGTTATCAAGTTCAGAAGTACCTACAGTACCAAAAAGATTTGCAAACATAATGATAATATAAATTGCCCTACCATATAAAAGGGTATGTAAGTACACCATAATAGAGAACTTTTGTTCAGCTTTTTTCTACATTGCCTGGAACTGCTTACTATAAATAATTTCCAAATTTCTTATTTTAGGTTCAGATGAAGGTAGCATGGAATCTGAAAGGTGGTGGCATTTCTGGCTTTACCATGGCACCAGATGAGTTACCCATCTTGCATGATGTCTACACATCAGCTATCCAGAGTGGGTGCCAAAAGGCCAGTTATATTGTGCAGTTTCTTTGGAGGGACCTGACCTCAGGATATGACTTGATTGGCCCTTACTTCCCTGTCCCCAGTTCCATGGATTCTAACATCCTACAGGAGTTCTTTATGCTATGCCTAAAGGCATTTACTGCATTTGGCTTTAGAGTGGCCATTGTGCTCTGTGATGGCGCATCTTCAAATTTGACACTTTTGAAAATTCTATGTGGGTGTCCTAGGGCAACACTTCCCATAGATGATCACTCAGAAACCTTGAGAGGACGCTATTTTGTCAACATGTCTTTCACTAATCCAGAGGATCCTTTTGGAAGTCCAATATTTGCCATGATTTGCCCAAGCCATCAGGTATCTACCTTTTTCTTGTGAAAACAAGCATGGAAGGATTGTGTGTTACATGCCTTAATTTTGAGATACTACAGTTACTTACATGAACACTTCCTTGTATTTTATTGTCTCTTTTGAATTGACAATCCTGTACTTAATTAGAAATAAACACCTGGTCCCAGTTGTTCAACGAGTGGGTAACTTGGTAGGTATGTTGCTATCCAGCAGAGTACATTTTATCCACTTGATTGCGATATATTCAGTGGATAGAGTTATACACTCTTTGTTCAGCCAAGGCCTGGTTATGTTATGATATGAAGAAAGCTTAAAGTCATACTTCAAACATATTCATAGTGATATACACAGCAAGCTATGTGACACTAAAAGCATTTAAGTACTTAAGTACTCCTTACAAGGCACTGAGCTATAATAGCTTGAATGTCAAACCCACAAAGTTATGTATCCTGTGCTAAAATGAAGTTGATTGATAAATATCTTTGTTTAATTATCGGAGAGGCTCAATCTTAATATGACTAATAAATTAAATTGGTCAGTGAGGACAATGATAAAAAATCAGGGCTATTGTTGTATGACTGATCACTACTGGACTCTCCCTGTCAGTGGTTTTGTCTTAGGGCTTCCATGCACTGTGTAGAAGGTCTTGGTCTCAAGAGCAGTACCATGCTCATGACATGTTATTCAACTTCATTTAGTGATGATATGGTTTGTTGTTTACCAGAACTAATACATTGTGTTGTATGGGATTGTATTGTAATTAATTTTCCTTTAGCTGCAATTGCTTTAACTATCTCTAATACACCAGTTATCTTTTTTCAAGTTAAAGAACATGATAGCTGCCTTGTACAGCTCAAGACTCTCTGGTTCAAAAAGGCTTACTCTAGATGCTGTCCAGTTTGGATGGGAAACAATTGAGAAGGTTTACAACTAAGAAATGGAGAGAGCTGACATGAGTAGAAGTAGAAAAGTCCCTGGACTGAGGTACGCTTTTGTCTACAGAGATAATTGGACTCGTCTTAATGTGAGACCAGCCAAGATCATGCAGGTGATTAAATTTGTTTGTACTTTTCTTCCTAAAGATAAAAGTGACATCAGATAATGAAATATTATTTAAATCTCTATGACACCCTGTTTCTGTCTTCTTCTACTGAAATACCTTTCTTTGTAGAATAAACCATCAATATGTATGGTATAAATAAATATTGTTGTTGTTTATATCACTGTTATCCCCCCAGCTTTCCACGAAACAAAGGCCTTGAACAAAAATACAGGCCCTACTGCTAATGCTTTTTTTTTATGTTATTACTTTTAAATATGTAGCAACGTTACATGGTTGCAGCTGTTCAAGACCTTGTAATAGAGCCTAATCAGAATTGTGCTGCTCCTGTTGCAAGTTTCCTGGAGGCATGCAATCTCATTTTTGAAAATGGTCCCTTGAGCAGACGCAGAATTAACAGTTTGCAGAGCCCTGTTATTAAAAATAGACAGAAAGGAATGGAATTTTTTGAGAAATGGTGCCACAGCCATGAAGAAACAGGTATTTTAAGATTATACATCTCTGAGTTGGTTAAGACTTTCAGAAGTTTTTTTTTATAGTTTAGTTGGCGCTGTAGCAAACTTTTACACAAGAGCCTTGCATGCATGTATGTATGCTATCTGTTTATCAATGAATAAAATCTACATGTATGTAATCAACAGGATCATCATAAGAGTTAAGTGTCACTATGGGATGGGATTTTTAGGGCAGGACTGGTGATGGAAAAGGGGTACAAAGAACTTTCCCATTTTCAATACAATGTAATCAAACCTCAAAGGGAGCTCATTTCAATTAAAAATAACAAAATAGCCTGAAAATGTCCTGTTCAATTGTATTCTAATTATTATTCAAAGCCTCAGTGTAATAGTAATGATTATTTTATACTAAATGCAGATTTTGTTTGCAGTATACTCAGACAACACCAAGAAATCCAGACAAAAAAAGTTCCTTTCATGGCAGGTTAGTTGGTCTGAAATAAAAGATTGATTGATATGTTGCTGGCCAAAAAAATAGTGTGTGATGACTAAGCCATTTTTGAGATCTCAAAAGGAAGAGTTGCTGCCACCGTTGTGATGTGACACTTGAACGAAATAAATATGCATCAAATGTAATCTGCAACCATAGACAATTATCTTCTTTTGAATAACTAAGAGGCAGTAGTCATGCCAGGTTAATGTAACCTTAGAAAGTGAATGCACCGTACCCAGCTATGTGCATGCTTTGGATTAGAATGTAAAGTTAGAGCCATTTAACATTGTAATGTCTTGAAATATTAGTTCAAGACTTAAGGCTTGCTGAGCAGTACCTTTTCATGGTTCTGTTTCTTTAGATGTTTTTTTAAATGACTTTCTAGAAATTTTGTGCCTTGAGCTTGGGAAGCCTTACATATGGAGGACACAAGTAAAAACAATAATTTTAACTTGTTTTTTTGCCATTTTTTTGTAAACTTGGGATCTTCGTGTTGTCGTAAATGGATTTCTATCTTTTTGCCAATGGATCTTCACTAGTGTCTCACCAGATGGGAGATATTTTATCAGCCCACTGCGAATAAATGGAAGTGCTTTAGAATCTATTTTCAGTGTTTTAAAGCACACCAGTGGAGGAAATTTATCTGCAATTGCCTACTCACCTGCATTGGGCAGGTTGATTAACAGGAAAAGTTTATCTTTAAATAAGTATTCAGAAGAGGGCTACAGGAACATAACCTTAAACATAGATGGAATTTCTACTGAAAACCAGATTTGTATCAAGTGTACTAAAGTTTCTAGTTCTCTGTGTCAATTTATCTTTCCAACTACCATTGCACAGTCCACGATAGGAGGGCGAAAAGGCAGCAATGCCTGTACAATCATTGCTGTTAGATTTGGGGCCTATTGTGTGCAATATAATTTGGATGTTTCCTTACTTTGGAAACAGTTACCTCAGTTGTGGGCATTGTCATTTATCAGTGCAATATGTGATGGCAATGTCATGTATGATGAGGTCTATAGTGACACAGCTGTTTATTTAGATGTTGAAGATGTCGTTCAGTCAGTGGGCACAGAATGTAATGTAGAGTCAGTAAGTGCAATTTTTGGTTTTACAGATGCTAATGATTTTGCTGATCTAGCAGCACATTTCAGCAATGTTCAGCAGCCATCATACGGGGTTCTTATTGGCTGTGGTAAGTCTGTGGGAATTTTAGTGCAAACTAATGGCCTTTGTGCACTGATTGACCGTCACATTCACACCAGCAGTGGTGCCATCATTTTGATGGCAGATTCTCCCAGCAGTCTTATTACTGCATACTTGAGAATTTTGCTTGAGCAAAATTTAGCTCTGAATCTTTGTACTTTTACATGGGTTATGTATGGAAATGCATCGGGCTAGGAATATATTTTATTTAATAATTATGCGAGTTGATATGATTGATTGCTGCTCCTAGTAAGTGTCATTTATTACAATAGATATTTTAATACTAGGCTATATTGGGTTGAGGCAAAAGTATTAACCATTATTTTGTCATTCTATAATTGAAGCTCTCTGTAAAGCTAAATACTTAACTTAAATAACAGTAACTACTACACAAAATGAAGAAATAAAGCTACAATATTTTACTGTGCAAAGGACTTTACATCCTCTGATTTGGACTGTCTCAGATTGTGTCCAAACGAATAAGAACCCTTTTATTTCCAACAGTAATATTAATCAAGAAGAGTGAAAAGTAAAAACCAAATTGGCTTAGGGATATGAACATTCACTTAATTGATCAACTTCTTATTAACATATCCTGCATGGTTTGCACTTGGAAATGAGAGGGTATAAAACTTGAACAAATACATTATGCTTACTACTTCCGTTTTGTATCCAAAGCGTAGGCTTTTAAACGAGGTCGCAGCATTTCATCAGCGTCCACCACTTTACCTTGATCTTTTAATTCTCTCTCTATTCTGGCGTTCATGAATTCATTTATACGAGTGTTAGCAAGTTTTGAGACTAAGGCTTGAAAAAGACCATCAACAATTTCTATGTCAGAATCATTTTTAAAGGTCACAAGTGATGCAACAAGCAGCCGAAAGTCCAATTCCAGATTTTCGTTGTTCAACACTGTGTTCTGACACATAGTTAGAAACTTCGATGGATATTTTCGTAGGTTGGAGTCAGTCGCAAATTCCCAAACTTCGTTGTCAACAGACCTCAAAAATGGAATCAGTTCAGCTCGTGGAAAGATCAGATTGCCTTCGTCGAGGTTTTTCAGACTAGATGTAGTGTCTGATTTGTCATTCATCGATAGTTCCTGCAGAATTGTTAATTCCTTTTCCATAATCGGCTTTCTTTGACTTGACAATTCACCGCGTCCTTTCTTCCCTGCCAAAGTCCCCTTCCTCAGCTTTATCATCCGGTGAAGAGCTGCTCCACAATAACGATACAAAGTATCGTCAGATTCTTCTCTCAACTCGTGTCTCGCGTGATGTGCGGCTTCGCCCATGGTCTCGGCTGAGGTTTCTGCCCTTTTAAGGCGCACGTGCTCGTGGATGATGGTGTAAACAGATTCATGAAGGATGCTAACAACACAATGAACAGACTCTGGACTGAAGCTTTCTTTTGACTCCTTCAATAACCCGTCCAAAATCATACGCTCCTGCGTGATCTTGCCAGGGTGGAAATTAGACAAAAACTTCATCCATGCCACGGAAAACGCCGCTTTTCTGCAGCTTTTCGGGGAACTCTCAAACGATTCCTTTGCTAATGTCGAAAATTTTCGGCAAAACCCAGCAACCAAGAGTTCAAATTGTTGTTTCTGAGAAACACCTAAAACATGCTCGGCGAAAGATTTCCGATCGCTCTGACAGCTGATCCTTGAATCTTCCACCAACGTCAGTCGTATTCGTTTTTCAACATTGTTTGCTTGTTCGACGCTAAAAATCCAAGCAGAAAGTTCTTCCATTTCTTTTCTATCTAACATAGCAGTTTCCCGTTTTCTTCGTTTCTTCGCCTCCGGACGCGTGACTTGTGTGGTTTTCGAACTACTTCTTTTCTTGTTTGACTTTCCTTTTCCCCGGTTAGAAGTCGTCGCAGAATTATCAGCAGTCGCTTCTTCGCTACTGCTTTCGTAAGACGTGCTGTATTCTGGGGAGGTTGCCTCAAAGATATCAGAACTTTCGTCTGATAAACTTTTCGCGCTTTCCGCCATTATTGAAATCGTTTCGTGCGGCCTACATGGGACGTGAACAATAGAGGACCGCAGCTCTCTTATGATTGGCTATTATGTAAACACCCGCGAAACACCCCGTGGGAGGTGCTTCTAAAAATAAAAAGATACGGGACAGGGTTGACTCAGAGGGTCAGTATGGAAGATGGAAGCTCCGGGTAATGGGCTCCTGAAGGGGCCTGGGCATACCCACAAGGCCCTGGGACCTAGATCTCCTGGTCCCGTGATGCTTCGGTGGCTTTTTGACGCCATGGAATAGACAGGCAAAAGAGAGACTCCATAGAAGGGAGGGAAGAAGGGTGGGAAGCTCATATATTTCTCACTTCATCTGTTCATATAATTTGAATTATAACTTCAGGCCGCTTTGCGGCCCTAGTATAATTTTCATTATATTTCACAGACTCCGTTCGAAATATATTAGACAACAAATAGTAGTTTTTAACGCTGCTACTAAGAGCAATAAAACAGCCATGGTTCCACATAACAAAACATTTAAATTAAATACATATTATATATATAAATCAAAACTCAACAGGAGAATAGCTGAGTTTACAAGTAGATCTGCTTTGAGGGTAAGAACCCAGTAGCAAAGTCTAAAGAAAACAAGGGTTTATAGTAAAATGTTCTGAAAATTGAAGCAGAAGACCAGTCGGTCATTGGCATGATAGTCGACAGCGGGACAAATGCATTGACAGCTGCTGTCGTAGATGCACCACGCACAGAGTGAGCCTTTAAAATGTGACTGTCTATTCCTGCTGCACTCATAAAGGTTCGTAGCTAACGCCCCAACGATGTAGAAGTGACCAGTTTCTGGGGGCGTTTAAATGAAATAAACAACTTATCGGGAAGATAAGACGGGATAACGGGTCGGACGTTCCTGGATGATTTTAGATATTGTCTAAATCTATGGGACAGAGCTTCTTGTCTTGGTCAAAGCGGGCAAAAAAAATGCTTCCGCTGGTTTATCTGCACTGCCAGTTTTTCTAGGTACGGTGAGTTTGAAAAAACACTTCTCCTGGAAGAACGCTGCAATGTCTGAGATCCAAGGAAGCCAAGGCGGAAATCCGTTCAGGACAGGTTAATGCAAACAGGGTGACTAATTCATGGAGATAGTTTTAAGTGATAGGGTGCTGTTTTTCCCCAAAGAAATCATGTATTTAATCATAACATCAGCATTCCAGGTATGGGAATACCTGGGTTTTGGAGGAGGTTTATTGGGAGCTCCTTTAAGGAACCTAGTAACCTAAGGATGCTGACCCATTGAAAAAACCGTCTATCTTTGGATGAGTTGACGAAATAGCAGAACGAGGGACGGTAAGTGATCGGTACGCTAAGCCTTCGTAAAAGAGTTCTTTTAAGAAAATTAGAATGTCTTTTATAGATGACGAAAGATGATCAATTTACCGTCTAGTGATACGACGAGGTGGAGATACGAGTAGCTGCAATGAGTAGATCGGCAACGTTTGTTGGAATGCCCTCAGCTTGGAAACGTTAGTAGAGATGTGAAACACGGCCAAGTGAAGGCGAGGATACATTGCATGAACTCGGTTCAGGTCGGTCGGGTCCGTTAGGAGGGTTGGACCGTTCGGTAGCAACACTGACTGAGATATAGAAGTCTCAGCAGAATCAGCCACCAGGGCTGGGCTTGCCAAACTGGAGCAACGAGAATTAGTTCCGTTTGGTCGATTGTTACCTTCGTCAGGGTTTTGAATATCAGATTGAAGTGGGGTTTGGGGGGAGGGGGGGGGGGCAATAGCCCCGTAGGGGAGCCCCGTTTATCGTAAAGGCTTTGTGTAGATGGCTCCAGGGTCGGGTCTTCAACTGATGTAATCCGTGAGTTGGTTGGTTAGACGACTCGCAAGCAGATCCGTCTGACAATTCAGCAGAAAAGGCTAAATAATTGTTGGGACCAACTTCCACTTGCTCATGTTCTTGAATTCTTTGGACTCCTTGTCCGCTGAGACGTTGTCTCTTCCTGGGATGCGAGAAGCTATCAAAAGGATGTCTCTTTCCTGACACCAATCCCACATCTCTAAGACCAGAGTCATAAGTTGGGGGAACGTGTACCCCCTTTGTTGTTGATGTAAGCGATGGCGGTAGTGTTGTCTAGCCAGAGAGATACGGTTACGTGAGACTTACCTTCGAGAAAGGTTTTTCAGTAAAGCCAAAATAGAAATATGGTCAGAGGTTAACTTTGATGATAAAATCGAAACCGAGCAGCAATTTCTTAAACAACACATATTGCATAATTCGCTAATTAGGATCGAAAAGAGACCGGTCTTCTACAAACATCTTTTCCTGCATGGAATGACTAAGGTAGCCCAGTTAATGACGGACTCGCACAGTTTTCTCCCCCTTGCAGATTTTATCAGCACTTACAATATACGAATACAACCCATTAAGTATTTCGGCCTTATTTCTGCCCTTCGGCACCATTATAGCACTAATTTTCTTGGTAAAGAACCTAGTAGCACAGACACTCCCGATACCTTCTCCGAGACTTTTATTAAGAACGATAAAGCGAACAGAGTTGTATACCAGAAGCTCCTCTCTTTCAAAAGCACCGTTCCTTTTAAAAGCCGAGAGAAATGGAACGACTGCATTAAATCTGATGAGAGATGTTCTGCTGACTGGACTAGCGCCTATTGTCTGGCAGCTAGGTGCACAAAAAGCACAAAACTCGTAAACTCTCAATTCAGATTCCTTCATCGTATTTTACCAACGAACCTTTCCTTAACAAAAATTGATGTAAAGCAGGACCCGAACTGCTCCTTTTGTACCAACCATTCCGAAAACCTGATCCTCCTCTTCTGGAACTGTACAATATTAGCCACCTTTTGGGAAAATTTGACTGAACCACTTAACCAGGTCAAACTAATGACGATAGACTATTCAAAACACAGCGCCATATATCTGGGTCTGAGACCGGACACCTCTAAGTTTTCACTTCAACTAAATTTCTCCTTTCTTCTGGCAAGATATTATATATGGAGCTGCAGGGTCAACAAGAAGATCCCGATTTTAACAACTTTTCCCGTGTCCCTAAAATCGCAGTTTCGCATAGAGTCCAACAACCTCGATGCAGTTTCTAAGAAATGGAATCCTTTACTTCCACTTCTCAACGTCACGGTACCATAAAAGCCATCTATCTACTTTCTGCAAGCGAATCAAGGCCAAAGTGCAATTGAGAGTTAAACATACCACCAACATTTTTAATTTAAATTACTTATCTCGGAAATCTTTCTGCACTACTTATTTCTTAATTGTATCTATGATTAATTATTAATCATTAGTAATTGTTAATAAAATTACTATATCAAGTACGTAGTTATTGGATAATAATTTTTAAAAAAAACTAAAAACCGGGCAGAGGAGTCGCCTTTTCTTTTTCTTTCTTTTTATTTATGTATTGTTACCACTAGTTTTATCGTTTGTTGTTAAACCTGTTTTATGTATTTTAATGTAAGTAATTATGCAGTTTTTTTTTCCTCTACGGTTATTTTGTATGTTATTCTGTATGTGAACAAATAAAAAAAGAAAATAATAATAAATAAATAAAAACAAAGGCCAAAAAAGGACGCCGTTAGCTCTAGATAATCGATGTGTTCGAGATACTCTTTTGTGACCATCCTTTTGCACCCCAACCTTTCTTGGATGCGTCAGTTGTGATCATATCCGGCGGAGGAAGGTGCACGGGATTGCCGTTTGCATTGAAGGTGTGTTTCAACCACTGAGCAGGTTCTACTTTGGCACTCGGTTACAGGGCAATCAAAGCGTCGTAAGACTCCTGGTTCATTTGTAGGCCTCTTATCAGATTTGACTGCAAGTGACGAAAGTGTAGTGGAGCTCGCCAAATGGCTGGTCTCGAGGACTCTAACAGGCCTATTAAACTTGCTAGGTTTCGCAAATTGATACTTTGAGAAACGAGCAGCCGGCGACAACAGTCTAGAATTGTGTTGGCCTTTTCTGCCGGGAGTGATATCATCATGCACATTAACTCGATTTGGAAACCCGGGAATGTTATCACTTGTGTTGGAATCAGTAATGATTTCTTGAGGTTTATTTTAAAACCTGGGGACTGAAGGAGAGTCACTACCAGCTGAGTTTTTTTCACAGCTACCTCCATTATGGCAGCCAAAAGAAGAAAGTCGTCCAGGTAAATAAGGACTCGAATGGCCTTCTTCCTCAGGAATGGGGCAACGGGTTTTAGAACTTTCGTAAAAATTGGGGGTGCTGAACACAGGCCGAATGGAAGAGCTTTGAACTGGTAACATGTTCCCTTCCAAAAGAAGCGAAGGAACTTTCGGGAAGACTCGTGAACAGGCACAGAAAGGTAAGCGTCTTTTAAATCTGTATATATTTGTATTAAATCTCTGGTAAAAGCAACGTCTTTAGGCAACTGAGGTTTTCCATCTGGAAATGCTCGTTTACAATGAACTTGTTCAAAGAACGTATCACCGGACGCAAAGATCCTTTTTAACAGGCGGCTGTTAAAAAAAACTGTCTCTGGTAAAGGGGGTCTTATATATGGTCCCTTTTTGCAATAACTCTTTCACTTCCTGGGATATTAGGAGTGCCTCCTGACCCGATGTTTGGATAAATAGTGGAGACTTTTGAAAAGGAGTTTTGAGGAAACTTATATTGTAACCTGAAATA